>NC_034598.1:59792417-59802217 GCF_900095145.1 Mus pahari
CCAAAAGCAACTTGGAGAGGGAAAGGCTTATTTCATCTTACAACTCGCAGGTAACAGGCCATCACTGGAAGTCAGGTAGGGATTCAAAGTGCCTAGTCCTGCAGCGATTGATGTGCAGGGGTGTATTTGGGGGGGTGATACAGGGGGTGGGGCTCCCCCTTCTCAGAGGAGAAGGGGAAGAGACAGGGAATGAAGCAGAGGCCACGGATGAATACTGCTTATGGGCATGAGGACATGGGCTTGCTCAGCCTGCTTCCTTAAAGCATCCAGGACCATCTGCTCATGGTGGCCCCGCCCACAATGGGCTGGGTGGTCCCATATCAATCACTAAGAAAATACACTACAGACTTGCCTACAAGTTGTTTTTTTAAAGGTTGCCAACTAGAGCTAATTTATTCTCTTCCCATTGATTTTGACTTTATATCCTGATCACAGCTCCCCTTCTCTTCCAAAACTACACACACACACACACACACACACACACACACACACAAAACCCCCACCCTTGCCTCCCCTTCTTTGAGAAGGGGAGCCCCCCCCCCCCAGGTATCATCCTCACATACACACAGCCAACACATCAATCACTGAAGGGCTGGGCGCATCCTCTCCCACTGAGGCCAGATGAGGAGGCCCAGTTAGGGGAACTGGATCCACAGGCAGGCAACAGAGTCAGGCACAGCCCATCCATGGTCCAGTTGTTGGGTGATTCACATGAAGACCGAGCTGCACATCTGCTACATATGTGCAAAGGGCCTAGGTCCAGCGGGTGTATGTTGTTTGGTTGGTGGTTCAGTCCCTGGGAGCCCCCAAGGGTCCTGGTTAGTTTGACCCTGTTGGTCTTCTACAAGCCACTCTTACAGAGCCTTCTTCTCAGCTGAGGACCCCTCTTCCCAAATGACTTGCTTGTGTCAAGCTGACTTAAAACTAGCCAGGACAACAAGCTTCAGATGGACTCTGTGCCACAGGTCCAGCTCAACATCCCCTGGCTAAGATGAACTTTTCCACTCACTATCGCTTGCCATTAAAGAGAAAAGTGAACCTTCCGACAGCTGTTTTCATGCGAGTTTCTGATCATGTGAGTCACTGTTTGGACATTTGGATGGGTAGCTTGGAAAACTACTCCAGTCTTGGGTAACAGCATCTATTTTTTTTTTCTCTTTTAATTGAAAAATAGAATAGGGGACCCTCGTGTGTTCCTACTACACCTTGTTAACTTCTCTGTTTCTTATTAATGTAGGACCTTCTAGAAGGATAGGTCCATCACAACCTTAAGTAATACATACAGTGTCTGTCAACTGGAAGGCTTGTATCCCTGGCTTTATTTCAGGCCCCAGACCTCTGAGCCACAGAGATGTCACTTCACTAAAGGGCTTTCCTAAACCACGACAGAACCATGAAGAATATTCTAGCTTCCTCCCTTGGTTTGTTTGCCAATCTCTTACTGGCCTCTTTGATTGGCCAAACAGCATAAGCCTCAGAAAATAGAAACTATGTCTATTACTATCCATTATTCAGTAGTGACTGGATAAGGTGGTGTAGATTGCAGCCATTTCTGAAATGCATGTTCATTTTTTTAACAACTTACTCTCTTTTTCCTGTCTAATGTTTAGTGAACACAGATTGCATGCTTGAATATTTTAAAACATTGTCTAGAGTCCCAAGTGTCTGCATCATGGGACTTCTAACGTCACTTGAAGAATGTTGATCCATCTTGGAACTGTCAGAACAAAAACCATGCTGGCAAACTTGGGATAAAGAGATTCTCTTCCTTGGGCGATCTGTGAGCAAACAGAGGGGAACATGCACAGTAGGGCAACCGTCATCTGCTAAATATGTTTGCTTCATGTGGTCGGTTTTGAGTATTTTGAGTTTTGCTCTTTGCAACTTCAGAATGATAACTTTTTCCCCACATGTCCTAGGATATCATTGATATTTTTCTTCACCAAACAAACTCCCTGCATGTTCCCTCAGCAGCTGGCAGCTTCCTTTTCTTTCTTACTTTATTCTTTGTGCAGTGTGTGCACAGGAATGCCTGATAATTAGATGAGTCTGGGTGCCCCATAGGGAAGGGACATTTTGTTTTTAATGTCTCTGCTCCTGAGGTCTCCAAACTTTCTTGATATCAGTTTCCCTAATCTTATCAGTCACTCCTCCTTCCTATAATGTGGAGAAAACTGCAGATGGAGAAGTTGGGGGTTAGGGAATTAACCCGGCGGAAGGGTGACTAAGGTGCTATTTTGGGACAGTCAACACATATGAAACTGAAGAATCCCCTTTCAATTGCATCATTGGATATAACACTAAAATATATGTACACACCAATTATTTGTCACGTGCCTTCCTTGTTTTAGACACCAGGGATGTGACTACATATCAGCTATGCGTCCAATTCTCCAGGAGTTCACTGTGAAGTACAGGAAAGCAGGGAGTGTCCAATACTTAGAATCTATTAGCTAAGCACTCTAGGGAAGGTAACACAAAGCATTTGTGGGAAAACCCCGCAGGTCCCTAATGAAAGAATAGGTGTTTATAAGTGAGGGGATGATGCTGTCAAGGTTTCCTGGTAGAAGTGATGCTTGAACTAAAAGATGAGAATTGTTTACTGTTTAGAAAAGAAGATCATCCCTGAAAATCGAAACAGTACGCACAGAAGCTCACAGAAATACCTTGTTGAGAAATCATGTTATTCAGGGCTAGGTGCTGGGAAAAAGGGGGTGGGAGATGAACTGAAGAGAGTACAGGGCGCTGGGTGTGGTCAGCTTTCACAGCAGGAGAGAATCTCGTCTGTCACAAGGTCCTCTGAACTGATGGATGGTAGGTAGGCAGTCAGAAGACAGACAGACATTTTGAAATCTGGCAACTTGGGTTGAGCCTTGATAATATCACTACTTTGTCACCAGGCCCCAAGTCTCAGCTGCTTCAGCAATAAAATAAGAGATAACATCTGCTCTAAAGGATTATCATTAGGGCTCGGTGACATAATACGCTTAGTCTTCCGCACAGTGCACGGTGCCATGTTAAGCCACAGTAATGACTATAGAAAGGATTGCTGTAATCAAGACTAACCACACAAGTCCTTGAGTCACATTCTCACATGAACATCGACAGAACTCCGTTGCCTCTAGTCCTGTCTGAACCTGTTTGTATCCTTCCTTGCACTTGGTTCCTTTGGCTCCGTGTCTTTAGTGGTAACACATATTTCACAATGAGTGCTGTTTTACTGGGTAACGAATGAACGATTAGAACTTATCTATGGAGTTAGGAATGGGGCAGACAATACTCCAAAGACACACTAACTTTCTCGAAAATAGTTGAGTTTTCACAAGTCATACACTGTCCATGAAACTCAAAATCTGTTTTCGAAAGGAGACAAAGAGAAAGGGTTTGGTGGTTGAATGCAGCTGAGTCACATGTTGGCCTCAGCAGCCTAACGCCACGTAATTCCTGGCTCCTGGCTTCCCATCCACAAAACAATGATGGCCCACCTGTCCTGTGGATTTGTGGTGAAGACTGAAAAAACTAGGTCCTTGCTCACTGCTGGTACTCCCTGCCTCCTGTGTTGAGTCCAATGGTGTCTCCCTTCTTCCTAAGATGAAATGGTTCTTCCTACATGTTTGTGGATTAGGAAACCAAGTCACGGCAATCAAGTTGTGTCCTCTGAATAGGGTGGCGAGCTAATTCGAGAGAAAGGGCTCTAAGTCAGGCGTCCTCTCTGTTACAAGGAAGCCCACACTCAGTACGAGCCTCAACTTGACTACTTGTAGTCCCGTTTCTCATGTTCATCCTCCGTGCTGTAGGTCAGTTAGCAGACTTTTTACAGAAAACATCAGAGTGCAGGCTTGGAAAACTACACTCAGTCGTAGTTGAAAGTCAAAGAAGCTATGGGAATCATTTTTATTGAGTGTATACCCAGCTCTTGGTTGAAACTGTGCCTCACGTACACTAGGCAAGAACCCTTCCCCCATGCCGTGTTTCCGGTCCTTTGGGTTTGGGGAAGTATTGGGTGAACCATGCCAGGGGAAACCAAGCAGAGAGTGTGGGTTAGACCTGCAAGATTATATCTGGGGTGACTGTTCTTTTGGCTTTTGCAAGCACAAAAACAAACAGCCAACAACTTCTTCCCCCTTTCTCCCTCGGGATGAACTTTTTGGAGATAATTTCTGGAACCTGAATAAGCTTGTGGATTTAAATACTCAATCCTAGATATCAGCTTTCAGCCTGACAGTGTAGTCTCGTGTTGGCTCCCCAACCCCCCTAAACCACCCTTCAATCTTGGGATACAACTCCTACTAACATAGGAGGACCATAAGCGCATTGCCTCAGAGTCTGTTTTCTGATTAACTCAGACTGAAAACTCCCCCAAACTCCCCCAAACATTACTCTAATTTACTTATCTTTGTAGTTTTCTTCACTTATAAATACTATCTGTATTCTTAGTTATATCCTCAACGAGTAATGAGTCATTTGGAGGAGTTAATTTCCATGTCTCATCGTATATGTGTGCATGTGCCTGTGTGTGAGGGCGGGTCCCTTGACACATGGGAGTCAAAGGACAACCTGGGGTAGGGGGTCCTCCTCCTTCTCTCTGAGATGGAGTCTCTTTTATTGTTCACTGATGCTTACAGCAGACTAGCTGACCCTCAACCTTTCAGCCATTCTTTCTTCTCCAACTCCCACTTCCCTGCAGAGTGTGGTCTTGGGCCTCTCCTGAACATTGTGTTACATGTGAACATTCCTCTGCTAAACATTGTGTAATACCAGCCAACTCCGAGCTCCATACAACTTGGGGTATGGTAAAGGCTCAGAGAGTGGTCTTCTACTGCCATCCCCACATACGCGATGCTACAGCACAAGAAAGTAAGACTTAGTCTAAAGCGAGGCTTCAGTCACAAGCCCGCCGCCCCCTGTAGAATGTTCAAGGCAGGGAGGCTGGCTCGTAACACTGATGCTTTGAAGAATTTTCTACCTCTAGAAGCTTCTCTCCTTCAGTTTGTTTCTTTCGCAGAATCCTCTTTCCTCCACACTGTGTCCTTATGATAGCGTGAGCAGAGCCATCTAAGGGAGATTCTAAAGGAGTGTCTTCCCTGCTCAGAGGAAGACAATTCCGTTTCACATATGCAAACTACGTTCTCTGGGTGTTAGTGAGGCTACGTGTTTATTCCTTACTATTGTTGTGCTATGCTTGGTGACACAAGGCAATTTCACCCATGTATATAAATGTACTTTGAGCAGGTTCCCCCAATGTAGTCCACTGTTCTCTTTTCTTGCCCACTTCATAAGTCCCTTTGTTTCCTTGGACAATTTGATTCTACTTTTGTGTCATGCGTACACATGTTTATGCATCTATAAGAGATCTAGGACTCACAAATGAGAAAACATGGGCTACTAGTCTTTCTGAAGTGACTGAATTCACTTGATACAATAATCTCTAATTGCATATAATCTGCAAATTATGTAACTTCCTCCTCTTCCTTTCCCTTCTTTTAGTATTTGTGTGTGTATGTGTGTGTGTGTGTGCATGCATGTGTGTGCATGCATGTGCACATTCATGCGTATAAGTTTGAGTGTGCTAGTGTGTGCATGTGCTCATGAAAGCCAGTAGAGGATCCCTGGAGCTGGGGTTAGAAGTGGTTGCAGGCCACCCAATGTGCATACTGTGAACCAAATTCGGGTTCTCTAGAAGAGCGGCAAACACTGTTACCCATGGAGACATCTCTTCAGCCCAATTTCATTCATTTGTATGGCTGAAAGCGTTGCATTGTATATGCTCACTACAGTTTCTTTAACCTTTCTTCTGTTGATGGACACTTAGGTTGGCTGATGGACACATAACTTAGCTACTCTGAAAATGCTGCAGTAAACACTGATGTGCAAGTATCTCTGTGCTATGCTGATGGGGACACATTTGGGTACATATCTAATAGTGGTCCAGGTGGGTCATGTGTTTTGAGTTGTCTCCCCCCACCCCCAACCCCCCAGGGACCTCCAGCTTGATTTTCATAGAGGCTGGACTTTACATTCCCACCAGCAAGGTCCGGGCATCCCCTTTTCACATCCTTGCTGGTGGTTACTTGGGTTCTTGATGACCGCCATTTTGACCAGCATGAGATGGAATCTCAATGAGCTCTCAGTTTGCATCCCTCTGACCTGGAACATTCACATTGATGGGTTAGACTTACTCTTTGGTGGTGGTGGGGTGGCTGGGGGAGAGGGAGGCCAGGAGCAGCAGCCCTCCTTACTCCAGCAGGTGCCTGTCCGCCCCAGGAGCACAGAAGCAGGGAAAGCGTCTACTTTCTGGGACGTTGCCAGAGAGTCACACCGACAAAACCAGAAATGTATCAATGCAACTCAAAAGAAGGCTGTGTCTGCAAGTAAATAAGAAATGTAACAGGCCTTCCATGTAGACTGGCAATTATGATTTGCTTTTAAAGTTCCCCGAAATAACTCTGTGGGAAAAGCATTCTTAATACTCTTTTGAAAAATGACAAATGAGGGCTGGAGAGATGGCTCAGTGGTTAAGAGCACTGGCTGCTCTTCCAGAGGTCCTAAGTTCAATTCCCAGCAACCACATGGTGGCTCACAACCATCTGTGATGGGATCTGATGCCCTCTTCTGGTGTGTCTGAAGACAGGGAAAGAGAGAAAATGACAAATGAGAGACCTAAGGCAATTTGCATTTTAGTTGAGTGGTTGGGTCCAAGATTCAAATTCAGATTTCCCATACTCCAAATCCTTGTGTAGAACTGCTGTAATTCTGTGGTGAAAAGCAACTAGCGACAAAGCAAAGAACTCACCTTTGGAGCTTTGCTCTGGTAGGAAGCAATGGGTTTTGTTGTTTCAGAAGCGTGGTCTTCAGAGCTGTGCTCTTTCTTAACTTCAGCATCTGAGAAATGGTGATAAGACTGCCCCTAGCTCTTAGGATTATTGTAAGGCTTAAGTGAGCTAAAACAGGGAGAGCGGTTGGCACAGAGTCTGGTGTGTTGGCAGTAACCACTGTCTACCGCTGCTGAGAAAGTTGCAAGGTGATATTACCTCTATCACTAGGCATAAGGTCTTAAGTCGAATGGTTTTCAGTGCCTGACATTCAAAAATATTTAAATTAGATTGTTTAGATTGTTGCCCCTTCTTTTCTTATCTCTTAGAAATTATCTCCCATTCACTGCGGGAAGTAAAGTCCTGCTGTCACTGTTTAGACAGGACAGCAGCTTTGTGTACACCCTGTCAGAGATGTCTCTATTGCTTTGGTCTGTCTGCAGGTTTTTCTCCACACAGCAGAAGCAATGTTTTAATAGGAAGCAGTTCTCAACTGTGGGTCTTGACCCACTTTGACAAGCCTCTTTCTCCAAAAATATCTACATTAGGATTCATAACAGAAACAAAAATTACAGTTATGGGTACTGGGAACTGAATTTATCAAGAACATCCTTGCAAAATTACAGTTATAAAGTAGCCATGAAAATAATTGTATAGTTAGAGGTCGCCACAACACGAGGAATTATATTAAAGGGTCACAGTGTTAGGAAGGTTGAAAACCACTGCAATAGGGCATTTTCCCTGTGCTTTGCAGTGGAGCACTCATCCACAGCCTTTGTGGTGGAGCACCCATCTACAGCCTTTGCAGGGGAGCATCCATCCACAGCCTTTGTGGTGCAGCACACACATCCACAGCCTTTGTGGGGGAGCACACCCATCCACAGCCTTTGCAGGGGAGCACACATCCACAGCCTTTGCAGGGGAGCACCCATCCACAGCCTTTGTGGTGCAGCACACACATCCACAGCCTTTGTGGTGGAGCACACCCATCCACAGCCTTTGCAGGGAGCACACATCTGCATTTGATCCCGGCTCCTTAGTCTCCTTGAGGTTCGGTTTTATTATTGTGCCTGCCTCCCTGGTACCGTGGACACTGTGATAGAGGATGCTTCAGACGCCTTGACAGTAACTGATCTACTATAAGAGTTCAGCAAACGCTGTGTCTTTTTCATGCCTCTGCTTCCACAGCATCCTTTCCAATTCCCTTAGGAAGGGGAGCACAACTATATGTGTGACATGGCTGTAGGGGAGAAGGGCATTTTTATTCCTTTGCTATATAACGAGGTCTCTGAGTCAAATTCCTGTAGCGGTGTTGAGTATGTCACAATCTGACCTCATTTTGGAGTAGGGTTACAGCAATATAACTATTTGGTATGAATTCAGAGTAGAGTAAGACGGCATCTAATGTCTGTTGTCCTTGTAAAGGGTACACACACTCTCCTCTGTCTATGTCTGCCTGTCCCTGCCTCTGTCTGTCTGTCTGTCTCTTTTTCTCTCTCTGTCTTTGTCTGTCTCTGTCTGTCTCTCTGTCTCTGTCTCTGTCTCTGTCTCTGTCTCTGTCTCTCTCTCTCTCTCTCTCTCTCTTTCACACACACACACACACACACACACACACACACAAGGTCTATATCTATGACTATACCACCTCAAACATGCGGGGTCTTATCTGGTCTCAGAAGCAGGCTCAAGCCTGGTTGCTGCTGAGACGGGAGGAGTGAGGAAGAGGCAAGGACGCAGAACTTGGCAGCAGGCGGCAGCAGCTGAAGGGGACACCCAGAGGACATGCTCTTTCCGTGCTTCCAGGAAGCACCTGCCCTGATGGCACTTTGGTGTGGAGTTCCAGCCTCCAAAGCCATGAGACAGTAACAACCTGTTGCTTGAGACACTCAGTGTGTGGTCATCACTGTGGCAGCCCCTAGCAAACAAACACGGAAGCAACTAGAACTGCAGGCTTCTCAGGCGTAGCTGACAAGGATGACTCTAAATGAATATTTGTTAATATTTGGTGATTTAAAATTAAGCTCTATTATAAAATTCAGAGGAGACAAAGCAGTTTTCCCTTGAAGTTATTGAAAGTGAAGACTATAAATGGCATATAATATCCCATGAGATTTCTTAACACTTAAAAAAAATCATTTCCAATTTTATTGGTGTCTATTCATTGTACACACACTGGCTTTCACAAGGAAGGACACCTTTATGTAAGTGTGTAGTACATTGAGCAGAGCCTCACCCCTCAGCCCTGCTTTCTGCGCCCCCCCCCGTCTCCTTTGTTCCTCTTGACTACTTGTTTCTACTTTTATAAAAGATGTATTTGTTCTTGTTTCAAGTGTATGAGTACCTGCATGCGTGTATGTTGCATGCATATCTAGTGCCTGAAGAGGCCAAAGGGGGAGCAATGGATCCCTCAGAAGTGAAGGGGGGCAATGCACCCCTCAGAAGTAAAGTCACACAAGGTTGTGGGGTGCTCTTAGCCGCCACCCCATCTCTTCGACACCACAGAATTGCCTCACTTTCGTGACATATATACACAGTCATGATTTCATGTCTCTATGATCTATGGCAGGAAACGTGCTGTCTGTGCTTCCAAGACTGACGTAATTCACTCGGGATGACGGTCTCCACTGCATCCAACTTTGTCCTTCTTTCTGGATGCATAAATTTCCACAGGAACACTTAAACTTTAAAAATGCTCAAAAGGAAGCCAAGTATGGTGGCTTATGCCTTTTACCCCAGCACTCAGGTGGCAGAGGCAGGCAGAGCTCTGAGTTCCAGGCCAGCCTGGTCTACAGAGTGAATTCCTGAATAGCCAGGGCTTCATGGGAGAAACCTTGTCTTAAAAAAAACAAAAATCAACCCCCAAAATATTTAGATGACATTGTCATATAGTCTCTGATGCTAATATGGAAAAAGTGTCACAACCATAATGCTAAAATCTATGACCACAGATCAAACTGCCTGCCACAATAGCATGTGTGTGTGTGTGTG
>NC_034598.1:59802597-59823237 GCF_900095145.1 Mus pahari
TCCATTATCATCAAGGCAGGATCATGGCAGCATCCAGGCAGGCATGATGCAGGAGGAGCTGAGAGTTCTACATCTTCATCTGAAGGCTGCTAGCAGAATACTGGCTTTCAGGTGGCTAGGATGAGGGTCTTAAAGCCCACACCCACAGTGACACCACTGGGAGGCCACACCTCCTAATAGTGCTACTCCCTGGGCCAAGCATATTCAAACCACCATAGTGTGTGTATATCACTATTTTGTGATACACAAATTTAAAAACAAAAGCCATTGTCTGGGGACTGGAATGTGTTCATCTCTGCAGCTGGACACTGCACGCCTGGATGAAGGTAAAAGACACATCACCGCTCCTCGCTGCTGTCCCCAGGATGCTCTACCCTTAAGAAACTGCACAACCCCAGGTTCTGCTCCTGGGGAGTCTTGACTGTGAGTCCCCATTCTCCTCCTGTCCCTGGGAGCTACATCAGTTCCCGTTCTGGACTTGCATTTCTTGACTGTAGCACTTCAGAAACTAGGTGAGCAGCGATGGTTTTTTCCCGTATACCTGGAGATGAGCTTTTCAAAAGTGAAATGTTTATAGAACTCATGGGCTGTCCACGACTCTTCTGGCTCTTTCTGGGCATGACTGCATTTCCCGGTGGACTTGGGGAGTGGCTTTCTTGGTCGAGGTGGAGAAAGCAGCCGTTTTGACATCAGGAGCCTGTTTAAAGGAGTCGAATCTTAGTTCTGAGAGTATCCGGAGCACATTGCCCCTTGTCACTCACCCCACATTATGTGAGAACAGTCTAGCAGAGGCTTTGCGAAGGGATTAGCCAAGAGTCTCCGAGCCCTAGTAATGGCCTAGCAACAGGCAGTGCCAATATTCTCATACAAACCGGCTCCCATCATCAAATCCCTGAGGAGAAATTCCAGTCTAGAGGTGACAATCCTTTCATTGTAAAGTAAAAAATCATGTAAAGGCCCGTAGGATTGATGTCTGAAATGGAGCTCTGGTTTAAAACTCAAAGGAATTAAGTTCCAACCTGATGGTGCATCGGCTTGGTCTAACCACTTGCAGTCGCTAGGCAGAACGGATTACTTTTGATGCTGTAGCTTTGGCCGTGTCTCTCCGGATGGGGCGCTTTCCCTTGAGGCCTCTGAAGCTGAGGTTCTTTTACGAGCCCTAGTTTTCAGGAGCCAACTAAAGAGTTAGCAGAAGGAGCCGTGTGAAGAAACAAGAGAAACGGCGACACGGCAACACGGCAAGATGGACCCAAGCTGTGAGTCACAGCATCTCCGTTTTCAGTTCCTATGATCACACGGTGCCTCCTGGGCCGTGCCCAGAGAAAGGCTGGAGGGTTGCTGAAGGAGATGAAGCGAAGGAGAAGTAGCCTGAGAGATCTGGAAGGTGGTCTGCTGAACCCGTTCCTCACTACCCCGAGTCCAACCCTCAGAAGGCCGGTGCAAAGAAGACAGAGAAGGCGCCAGACAGGACCAAGACAGGCTGCTGCTGACAAAGAACAGAGCAACTTCACAGACAATGGGAGCCAGTACAGACCAGGCACAGGAAACCCAGGGCGTTGAAGGGTTCAAAGGATTATTGAGAACTGCTTCTGGTGACTGTCCAGTTTGAAATAATATATATTGAAATATATATTTAATAATATACATAAAGAGTTTTGTGTTTAAAAAAAAAAAACTTAACTTTGTTAGCACAAGGAACCCTTTATTGTTTGGGGGAAAGGGGAAAAGCATTTGTCCCTAACAAAGTGTACCTCAGTCTGCATTCAAGTCGGGGGTAGGGGGAAAGACCCTTCCCTATGAGTTTTGATAGGTTCCTCTTGGTTGTGGAGAATTTAAAATGTTTGAACTTAATGTACTTTGTACATTTTCTGTGGTGAATATGCATTATCAGAAAAACAAAACAAAACATCTTCCTTAACTTAAGAAATTATTTTTCTAGCCTCATGAAAGACGACACATAGAAAATAAATACATGCTTAAGAAAAAAAATCAAAAGCCGGGCGGTGGCGGCGCATGCCTTTAATCCCAGCTCTTGGGAGGCAGAGGCAGGCAGATTTCTGAGTTCGAGGCCAGCCTGGTCTACAGAGTGACTTCCAGGACAGCCAGGGCTACACAGAGAAACCCTGTCTCGAGAAACCAAAATGGGGGGCGGGGGGGGGGAAATGAGCAAGAAGAGCCAGTGTACACTGCGCCCATCTCCCTTTGTACGCCTCCGTCTTGCCTACCCACCTTCTGCTGTATTGTAAAACACGCGTGGCATGTGAGCGAGCCTTCAGCACCGCAAGCTTATTTTACTGCTGCAATAGCTACTTGGGGTTAATTCTCTCATAAAACACCACTACAGATTATATCAAGAATAAGGGGATCGCAGTGCTAAGGGACAGTAGAAAAAAACCCTCTGGCATACCAAATGGCCCTCCCGCAGCCGATAACCACCAAACAAGCCCCAGGTACTCTGTCACATGGCTTTCTACGTGTTATCCGAGCGGGTGTAAGATTCCAGGTCCCTTTATTTCTGCAGTTGAGTGGCCCGAGGAGAATTATTGCTTCCCTCGTTTTTATTTTACGGTCCTACTGAGTCCCCAGGATGTGTGGCTGAAAAATCTATGCCAGATGGCTCTGTAGGAGACATGTCTAACAGTTCTCTGTTGTTCTCAATCTCTCCAAGCCTGCAGTGGGGCACTCGCAGCTGCTGCATCCAGCAGCTAATGGGAGCATTTGTTTGATGTTTACAGTGCGCAAGTGCTGGGTAAAGTTTGTTTTACGTGTGTTTTCTCATGAAATTATCTCCACAGTTATGCACAATGATGGTCTGGTGTCAGATATATGCTGTCCACATCGCTGCTGGGAGGAAGTAAGTCTCCCTCATTCAAACAGCCTGGATATAGCAGAACCAGTGTGGCTCTGCACCCTTTAGATTTCAAAGCCAGTACTTGAAAGGCAATTCTGAGGCCTTTAAAGAAAGCCCCAGTACCAAGAAACAGGAGCCTAACTGTAGTTGATCCATGAAATCTAGGACACATCAGATAGGACAATAAGGGTTCCACAGGAAACTAAAATCTACCAAAAATGATGTAAACAGTAGCTTATTTCTTTCAAAGATGGTGACAGAGGGCTAAGGGTATTCTACATGCACAGGGGAGTTGTGAATTTGCTAAGTACAGTGGGTGTCAGTGCACCAGGGTGCTCACTCTTCTCTGCTCTCTCTCTCTCTCTCTCTCTCTCTCTCTCTCTCCTCTCCCCTCCCCTCCCTCTTCTCTTTTCTCCCCTTCCCCTCCATCTCTCTCCCCCTTCTCCTCTCTCCTCCCTCCTTCCCCCCTCTCTCTCCTCTCCCCTCCCCTTCCTCTCCTCTCTCCCCCTCCCCTTCCCTCCCCCTCCCTCTCTCTCTCCCTTCTCCTCTTTCTTCCCTCCCTCCCCCTCTCCTTCTCTCTCTCTGGATCTTTTTCTGTCTCTCTCTCTCCTCTCTCTCTCTCTCTTCCTTACCACTTCCCTGATCTCAGTCATCTTACATGAATAATTAGCATACCTGACAATCACTAGCTGGATCCCCCCCCAGTTCTATTACCAGTGCTCAGAGGGACTTATACTGGTGCTAAATGGGAACACGCCATGTTCTATGCTTGTTATAATATTACTCCACTGTCAATCTAAGCAACCGCTCATAACACAATAGTCTACAAATACTGAATGCTGTGCCTCTGGATTTCACACACCTCTCATTGCTAAGGTATAGGTGGATCCTGAACTGGAGAGATGGGGGAAGAGGTCTCTGCCCTCACTCCTTACCCTGCCTGGATCCTCTTCCCTCTTCCTCACTGTTTCACTGTTGTATAGACCTTTTTTTGGGGGGGGGGGCTTAGTGGCCTTTTCTGGAACTCCTGTTCCCTGGCAGAGGGCAGAGGGACTCACACATCACTTCTTATATTACTAGAGTTGCTCCTTTGACTCCACAGTTTAATTACAAAATATTTCCCAAAGATATTGTTTTAAGGTGTCGCTTTTGGTGTTATAGTCAGGAGATGAGAGCCCCAGAGGCAAGTGTGAGCACACAGCCTGTGCTACGGGCTTTGCTGGGTACAGTGAACGGCTCAGAAGGCCCGACGCCTGTGTTATGGGCTTTGCTGGGTACAGTACATGGTTTGGAAGGCCCAACTTCCTTTCTGAGTTGGTCTCAACATGGCCTTGCTTTCTTTTCTTTTCTTTTCTTTTCTTTTCTTTTCTTTTCTTTTCTTTTCTTTTCTTTTCTTTCCTTTTCTTTCTTTCTTTCTTTTTTTTTCTTTTTTCAAAAGAGATTAACCTTCAGGTCAAGTGCCCACAGTTAAAATCATTGCCTGGGCGTTACTACTCTTGGCTAGATATGACAATTTTGTTGATTCATGCTGGCTGTCATTTAAGCAAAACCCAATATAGTTGGATATCAATCATTGTTTAACATTCCAGAAAATTCCCTCATGTTGGCTAGTTTAAGGCCACAGAATGTCTCCCCCCCCCCCCGCCCCGAGCAAGTATGAATCGTTTTAATAATAGTCGCCCCTTTTTTGGTGTGGAAAGAAGGGAAAAAGAAATAAATTTCACATCATATTTTCAAACAAGTTTGTAGGTTGTCTTATAGACTGCAGCTTGGATCAAGTTGCCTACATACCAGAGCGCCACCGATGACAGTGCGGGCAGCGTTGCTGGGCATTCTGAAAGCGCTTTCTTCACACTCACGTTGGTGCGCCTGAGATGCAGTATCACACTGTCAACTCCAAACCTCACAGAATATTTGGTAATATAACACAGAAGCACCAGCCTTAGCTAGGCCCTTTGTGCATATGTTACAGTTATGTATTCTCGTGGGACTCCTAATCGCAGGAGTCGGGGTGTCTCCGACTCCTTTGCCGGCTCTTAGGACCCTTTCCCTCCTTCTGGGTCGCCTCATATACCCAGCCGTGATACGAGACTTTGTGCCTGGCCTTATGGTAACTTGCTATGCAGTGTTTGGCTGCTATCCCTGGGAGACCTGTTCTGTTCTAAAGGGAAACAAGGAGGAATGGACCTGTGGGGGGGGGGGGTAGTGGGAGGAGTGGAGGGAGGGGAACCTGTGGTTGGGATGTAACATATGAGAGGAGAACAAATAAAAAATAAAAGAATACAGACTTTTTTTCATAGGGTATATCCTGATTATGGTTTTCCTTCCCCCAACTCCTCCCATTTCCTCCTTAGCTCCGCTCTCATCTGGATCCAGCCCTTTCTGTCTCTTGTCAGAAAAAGAACAGGCAGGCATCTAAGGATAAGGAATGATAAAATACAATAAGATAAAACAACAACAAACAAACAGAAATGTCAGACTAGGACAAAGACGGACAGAAGGCAAAGAGCCAAAGAGATAGCATAAGAAACACATTGGATGCACGCACACACGCGTGCGCTCACACACACACACACATACACACACACAAACACACACGCATACACACACAGGAATCCCAAACTAAAAGCCATAATGCATAAATGAAGGACCAGTAGAGTTAAAAAATAAAATTAAATTAAAAAAAAATAAATAAAAGGATGCCCTGATCCAATGTTATGAGACAAGGGAGATCCACAGATTCGGTCTGAATCAACATCATTTTTAACTACCAGCAATTGTGATTAGGAAAAAAAAGTAACAATTTAAAAAACTGGTCAAGACATTAATACAAATGATAGCAAATGCCAGTCTTTTTTTTTTTTTTTTTTTTTGGTTTTTCGAGACAGAGTTTCTCTGTATAGCCCTGGCTGTCCTGGAACTCACTTGGTAGACCACCTGGCCTCGAACTCAGAAATCAGCCTGCCTCTGCCTCCCGAGTGCTGGGATTAAAGGCGTGCGCCACCACTCCCGGCACCAGTCTTTATTAATGTATGCACATGCCAGAATAATTTGGCTGCAGTGTATGAGGCCAGGAGCCTGAGGAAACAGGAGCACAGACCTAGAATTACAGAGAATGCATTTATTGGAAGTTCCTTGTTGGAAATCTGGTCCAGGGAGTCGAGACCAGTTGGATCACTGTATTTTGCAACAGAAAGATAAGACAGCAGTTTGGTCAACATGCAAGTGATTCCATCCTTGCTGGAATGTACCTGGATCGTCTTAGTCAAAGGGCCAGGCACATAGCCGGTGCCAGGATGCAAAGCCTCAAGCACACACCACTATCATCCTTGCTGCTGGGATTTGATGAGACACTGTGGGGGGATTGGGATGGTCACGCAAAGTTATGACTCTCGGTGGATGTCTGAATACCACAAAATAAAGCAAAACTGGGGCTCCCACAGCAGAGGATGTAGATCTTGGGGGAAACGAGGAAAGCGGACTAGAGAAGGAAGCAAAGATTCTGGAAAGGAAAATAATATGATGGGAATAAATGTTAACATCAGTTCACCTGACTGGTAATTCTTGTAGCTATTCATACATAAATTCAAAAGTGATCTAGAATACTTCAAACAAGCATGTTGAAGGAGAATATGAGTATTCCCTTTGATTTAAAACAACAACAACAACAACAACAACAAACTAAGCACTTTGTGTTCATGGACACTCTCATTTGCAGAGATGCTGTAGTGTGGATGCTGTGGATAAATACCCTGTCCTGAGCCTGTGGGCACAACCCACTTCCTGTGCTTCTGAAGCAGTTCCCCCAGGTAAGAGTGTTGCCAAGGGCTCTATGAGCTATATCCTCGTTGATGGGACAGCTTTTCCTCTGTGCTCTCCTGTAGACGCGCTGCACCTGAGTCTTTGATGTTACTAGTACAACATTAGTGTAGAATCGCTGGCAGAACTCAGCTTGCCTGGGCATGTAGGCACACCTTCCAGAATGTGTTTTCTGCCTTTGACTGACCTGTTTGGCAAGAAGTCTTTGCCCAACATTAAAGAATGCCTTTTATTAGAGATGACTCAGACCCCTGGGGCACAGGGAGGCAATCTCACACCTTTGTTGAGTCTTGACTTTTTCTTCAGTTTGGATGACGGCAAATCTTATTGTGTGGGGAAGAGAGTTTATGTATCTGGTTTTACCTAATTGTTCCAGAGTTCATGCACTATTTGGAATAGTTTTAAGTTGGTCTAGGTTAAAATTAATTAATAACGCCACAGGACAAAATTGATACATAAGTTATTAAATCACTTTGTCTATACCCTTTTTGTTTGTCTGTTTGTTCACGATAATTACTTTTTCTAAATAGTATCAGCCAGACAACTAACTAAATTACTTGGGACCTTGTAAATTGAGTTCTGACAGAGGTCTAGCAATCTGAGAGATCTGTATCTACCAGTAGAAGGAAAACTTTGGGGGAGATTTTTATATACAGGTAGGTCTTCCTTTAAATAATGAGGATATCCTGGAGTTCTTTCATGAGAATAATCTCAGTGTTTGATATAAAACTTGAACATTTTCATTTATTTTTTTACTTCTGACTATAAGCATTCTCAGCATGACAATGATCCTCTTTGCTCAGGAGAGAGGGAAACTCAGACATGACCTCAGGGCAGTTACTGATGTGGGCGTGGCTAATCCCCCGTGTTTTCCTCTGTCCGTTTTGTGACTCAGTGTCCCTTCTGTTAGCACTGAAGCAGACAGATCTGTACTCAGTGTCCTTCTGGCCTGTTTCCCTGTCTTCTTCGCTGATGACATTCTAATGTCTTACACTGCTAGTCTTCCGATGATCCTGAGCGGCACCCCCAGGGCTCCAAATGCTGCTTCCCACCTCCCGCGTGGAAACCCTACTTCTCTAGGTCAAGCTCCTAGATTTCAGTGTGCCTGAGGAGCCACTCCAGAAGTTGTCTGGAGTTCCTGTGGCTACCCCACGGGTCTCCACACGCTTCCCACCTGGTCGCGTCGGCTCCATGCGGAAACCTGGGAGGCTGCAGGATAATAAAGCAAATCTGGGGCTCAAATCAGTTGAGACCAGTTCTGCAAAGCCAAGTGACCCCGCCTAATACACCTAAGTGTAGGTGCTGTGAGTGACAAAGGACCAGGTAGGCTATGTGTGTCTAAAGTATCTCACTGAGAATAGTATAAAACGGACTCTCAAGGGCAGCATTATCCAACTCTCAGAGCCAAAAGTTGTCTTCTCAGAACAAAACCAAACTATCACAGAACAAGTAACTTTGTCTTCCTGAGTATTTCAAAGAACACCACACACACACACACACACACACACACATACACACACACACACACACACACACACACACACACACACACACACACACACACACACACACACACACACACACACGGCTACTTTATAATATTAAGAATGTTTCTGAGGTTCGATGCTCAGAGAGCTCCTGAATGTCACAGGTCTCCTGGGATTAGGGGAAGGAAGATACATTATACTTACAGAAAACCTGGGAAGTCACTTTTTAAGAAATTCTGTAAATAGTATAAGACAAACCACCTCAATATTTTTGTGGGGAAATTATCAGAAAGAATACAGTAAATACTTTTAAGATAGATACTAAAATTCAAATGATTCTTGTTTAAGATTTTAAAATAAAGTGGGGACATTTCCATAATTCAGGATAAAAGCTGGATATCTAAATTGCTTTTTAAAGCTTCAGTTAAAGATTTTTTTGGAGCCTCTCTTCATGAACTAAATCCAAAGTAAATCCAGCAGGAGGGAGGATTATTTGGTAAAGACACAGATGTCTGAGTTGAGGCTTCTGTTTTCTTAGAGTAGTACAAACTGGACTAATGGACTCATGAATGACTCTATGAACAAACTAGGTGATGTCCTCAGTTTTTCACGGAATATACCTCTCTGAGTATTCCTGAGGGTGTTTATTAAGGATTATTTCTATTAGTCAGCTTTTCATGATGAAACACCAAACAAAGAACAGGCGTCTGATTTAGCTCACAGTTTTAGAGATTTGAGTCTCACCATTGGACAGCCGCACTGGGTCAGTCTCTGGTGGAGGAGGTAGGTGAGGGTATAGTGTAGTGTGTGGAAGGAGAAGGGGGGAAGGGAAGAGGAAGAAGAAAAGTGAGAGAGGGTAGGGAGGAGAGGGAGAGAAGGACAGGGAGAGGAATAAAGACAGGGGGAGGGGGAGAAGGAGGGAGATGGGGAGGGAGAGGACGGAGAGAGACTGTATTACCAGATGAGAAGAGAAAAGGGGCGATGGATACTAAGTTCCATTAAGTTTTCACCATCTCAGCACGCCTAAGAGCACACCACTCATGACTTAGACCCTCCCACGAGGTCCCATCACCCAGAGGAACCACTACCTCCCAATAGCACAACAGTGGGGACCAAGTCTCTAATCAAAGTGGACCTTGGGGGACACACATAATCCAACACTAGCACCAATCTACTGTGAAGTGAGCCAAACCCTTTTAAGCTTACACGGTGTTATTACCTCTACTACGAAGTCTTAGCCTCTAAATTCCCACTTGTGACCTTTCATTCTGAAGTATACACATGTAACTGTCTAATAGAGAGCAATGCCAGATACTCTTACGCCTCCATTTGAGAAAACAGAAGACAAGGTGTGGGGAGAATCAGAAAGTTGTCCCCTTAGCATATTGATTATTTTGAACTGAAATTAAATTGAGAAATAACATGTAGGAAGGGCTTTCTTTGTTACTTTACACAGGTACATACATCCCAAAGGAAAAATGACCTCGTACCAGCGAGAGGAGAGCAAGGACTGTGTTTATGCCAAGATGTTCAGGGGGTTGGACGCCTCAGTGGTAAAGAACACTTGCTGGGCAATCCCAGACAAAGTTTGGATGCCAGTGCCTATATAATAAGCTGGTTGTCCTAAACACATGCACCCATACACACCCCATACACACACACACACACACACACACACTCACATACACACACACACACTCCATACATACACACACATATACACACACATATACACACACATGTGCATAAACACTCATATTACATCCATATATACACACATATCACACATAAACACATTCACACATATCTACATGCACACACATACACACAAGCACATACCCTACACATACACATGAACGCATATTCACTCACACAAACATACATACACACACTCACACTTGTTCATATGCGTACACACACATATACACATATATACATACACATATACATACACATGCATAAAAAACATACTACACACATATACTACACATACATATACACACTCACACACATACATACACACTCTCACATATACAAACACACATACATACACACACATACTCTCACACACATACACATCCACAAACACTCTCACTTATATACACACCATACATACACTCATACATATGCATACATGCACATATACAAACATACACACACACTCTCACATGCATACACACACTCACACTCATACATACATGCACATATACACACATACACATGCACACACATACACACACATGGCCTTTAAAAAGATGAGTCTGTGCAAGCAACCTTTACTGGCATAACCCTGATCTTCCATTACTCCCCTCATGTGTGTTCCCCTTCCCAGGGTTTCTCACCCACAGCTCAAGCTCCCTCCTTTGCCTTCCACGTCTATGCTGTAGCAAGATCTGTGGATAAGCCCGTGAATTATTCTCAAACCCACAGGAATTCCCACATCTAACTCCAAAGTACACTGGGTCACATAAAAATAGTAATAGCAAATAAATCTTTCTTTTTTTTCTCTGTTAATTTATTTCTTTTGTCAGTTTGCATCCCAGGGTGCAGCCACCAGACTTAGGGAGGCAGCGAGTGCCTCTCTTATAAACATGAGAGATGTAAATATGAGCATCAGACTATTTCAGGAAAAAAAATTTAGTTAGGGAAGTTATTAAATCCTATTTCCATGCTCATGAAATTCTTTCTTGACTAGCTATGTTGGCTTGTAAATAAAACTACATCAAACCATTTTAAAGGAAAGAGAGCCGTTTGGTTGCACAATTGAAAGGTCCATTTAGTTTTAGCATAACCAGATCAAGCTTAAAGTGATCATCGGAATTTCATGCCCCCATCCTCTCACTAGAGCTACCCTGCCTCTCCCCTTCCAGTCTCCTCTCTGCCAACCTCTTCCTCCTGTTATCAGCATCACCAAGCCCCTATCTCTGAAAGTCTCACAACCCTAGAGGGGAAAATCAATTCTGTTTTACAGTGGTCCCTATTTGAGTCTCATTAAAGCCACAGAACTATTAAGTCCACTGTCGGACTGTCAGGATATTGGTTGACAAAGGGGACGGTGGGTGGCTGAATCTAGGTCACTTGCCATTCCCTGACACCAAGGGAGAGGCACCTCCACTAAACCTGCATGGGCTGACAGTAACGGAAATGGAAAACCGGGTTCTCAAATGGAAGTGAAAAATCTCCTGGAGGAACAATACCAAAAATTGCTAAACACATGGCATATGGCCAACATCTTCCCACACACAACCTAACCCCACGCACCTCTTAACATCTAAAGAAAATCCTGTTTTCACCAGCACCTCAAATCCCACCAGGATATAGGTATAGACATATGTACATATATGCATATATACATATATACACACACATATGTGTGTGTGTGTGTGTGTGTGTGTGTGTGTGTGTGTGAGAGAGAGAGAGAGAGAGAGAGAGAGAGAGAGTAAATTCCATAATCCAGGCCATCTCCATTGCTGTAATTTCCTGTCTTAAATCATCATCACATAGCCAAGACTAGGGAAAGTCAAGAGGATTCTGCAACAGGTTATCGATGTTTTGACTCAACCTACTGAATTTAGGTTGAAAAAATAAAGGAAATGATGTCACTAAGCCCTAAGTCCCTTTCTTGATCTAAGTAGCATCATTCATTGCGCCGACCAAGAGCCCTCGACTTTCCTGCCTGAAGCTCCCTACGGGCATGACTCCAGAGATGGCCGACAGATGCTGAGGCAGGGAGAGAGGCTCCTGAGTCCTCAGTAGGTCCGTCTGGATGACAGCTTCATTTGCCTGATCTCTTGAGGCCTAGGTGGACTTCTGGATAACGCCCTGTCCTTCCGATCAACTCATGATGTGAAATATCGAGAGTTGTGGTTAGGGTTGGGTAGGGGGTTTTGTTTGTTTGGTTTGGTTTTTGTTTTGCTTTATTCTTTTCTTTTTTTCCTTTGAACTTAAACATGCTTGACAAAATCAGGCAGATGTAATAAGTCAACAGTGTGGCAGTCCCAAGGACTGGGTTACACTTTCTTCATATTTTTGGTGTCTAGTAGAAATATTAGCAAGGTCTGACCCCAGGAGGAAGTCCAGTGAGCCAAGAGTGGGTCAAGTAGAGAAATAATGGCTTAATAGAAGCCTCTGTTATTGTGATGGAGCAGGTCAGTTAATTTAAAGACGAGATGAAGAAAACAATTAAAGACATAGATATTTTAACATAAATCACTTAAAGGGGTATACGTGCTCACTGAAGTCCGTAACCAGGCCAGCTCCTTTCTTCCCATTATCAGAGTAAAGAGTCCAGGAGAGTTTTCTTTCTTCACCCATGTACAATACAGCATTCCTGATTTCAAGGACTGAGTTTTGTAAATTCTGTGGAAAACTGAAAGATTACTAAGAAATTAAGTACAAATTCTTACATGAATATTTTTATAGGCATACATTCATCATCCACAGTGCTGAACTTCATAAACACAATTTGAAGTGTGTGGTATAGTTTGACACAGGCCCTCAGGCCCTCACTTACCTCTTCTTCCTCCCCCTCCTCCTTCTCCTCCTCTTCCCCCTCCTCCTGTTCCTCCTCCTCTCCCCTCCTATACTAACAGAATGCCGCACCCTTTTCTTCTCTAGTTCATGCCCACTTTCATGTAGCCATATAAAACCCAGGACTGACAAGTGAGAGAGAAGCATGCCATGTGTCACTTTGCGACCAGCCCACTCTGCTCAGTGTAAGCCATCTCTGGTTACATCTGTTTCCTAGCAGATAGCAGCATCACGTCCTTCTTTATGGCTGAACGAAGCCCAGTGTGGGCACACCTCATTCTCTCTACCCACTCACGCCGACAGACACCCTGAAGTGGTTTAGCTAGGGCACAGAGGGCACATGGGAGTTCTGTTTTTAGTTTCCTGAAGAATCATCATACTGATTCCAGGGGAGGCCAGAACACCTTACAGTCTCACCAGGAGTGTAAGGTCTCCCATCTCCCCACATCCTTGCCAGCATTTGCTATTACTGTTTTCTTATGTTTTCCATTCTGACTAGGGTGAGACGGGATCTCAATGTAGTTTTAAATTATATTTTCCTGATGAGTAAGGGTGTTGACATTTTTCATGTATTTATCAGGCATTTGTATTTCTTTTTTGCTTTATTTATTTCTTTGTTCTTGTTGTTTGAGACAGGATTTCTCTGTGTAGCCCTGTCTGTCCTAGAACTAGCTCTGTAGAGCAGGCTGGCCTCAAACTCACAGAGATCCACCTCCCTCTGCTTCCTGGGTGCTGGGATTAAAGGCCTGTGCCACCATTGTCTGGCTCCATATTTCATCTTTTGACCAAGCCCGCCCACTCTGTCAGTCAACAGGTTCTCCAGTGCAGGCGTGAAGATTAAAAAGAAAAAAGACAGTTAGACAACATTGTAGCGTGATCTCAGTTCATTCTGAGACTGGAGGCAAATTTAATTTTCCCAGTCTGCTTTTTATACCATTTTAATTACATGCAGGTATTAAGGGCAAGCAGTACAATGAGGAATCAAGCAAGACAATAGTCAAGGAACAAGCAAGACAATAAACACAAAGTCCCATGATCATTCTGGTGATAGCAGTTTCTAAGGATGAAAAAAAAAAAAAAAAAAAGCCTACTTCTTTGTTCTACCCTAAAACCAGATTCTTACTTCCTTGTCCTTGGCCAAAGTCAGGTCCTTGCCTGAACTTACTTCTTTGTCATGCCTTAATGTCAGATTCCTGCCCATTTCCTTGTCCTTGGTCAATGTCAGGTTCCTGATAAATGGCACCCCAAAAAGCTCTCCACAGTCTTTTATAATAAATTCTGCCTAAGGAGATTGGTCCTGGAATGCTTCTCTAGCTCCCACTTCTTTGTGTGGCTTTTTATGGCAGCGCAAGGAAACGAGTGAGTAGTGGAGAGACATTGCAGACAGCCTAAGGAGGTCCAGATTCACCTCAGTTTCTTAAGTTCCACTTAATGGCCTGCTCAGGGTGAGTCGAATTGAATTTCAGTCTCTCAGCAAAGCACTTTCTCCAAGTTTCCTTGGCAGACCGTTTGATGGCCTTTACCTCTCCCGATGCTGTTGGTGATAGCTTACTTCCTGGAAGCAGAAATGTCTCTGCAGAAATGAGTTAGGAGAGCCTAGAAAGATGCCACAGCAGGTAAGGAAAGGGGCTTGCTGCCAAGGCTGCCAAGGCTGCCAACATGACGTCAGTTTCTGAGACCCACATGGTAGGAGGAGAGAGCCAATTCTCACGAGTTGTCCTCTGACGTCCCAAATGTGTACACACACATGAACACACATGAACACGCTCACACCATACACATGTATATACATATATACACATATGAATAACTATAAATATACATATATACATACACAGACATTTAATATTTTAAATGAGTTTGGAGTTGCTTTATCTCACCTTTAAATTATTTTTAAGCTTGGGTAATGTGGGGTTATTAAGGAAAAACATTGTTTAGTATGATTTACTAAACATTATTTACTAAAACATTAGTGTGGTTTAACGGAGTAAGAAGTCTCATTCTGTGACTGAGAGTTACATATTCTTACAACAATCCTTTGACTAATTATTAAGAGAGCCCATACTGACGCCATGTTCTTTTGTAAAATAGCCTTTCTTGTGTACTCTATAAATGAATATATTCAATTATTACTTTAACTTTTTTCCCATTGGAGCATCATTTCAGGTATTAAGTGAGACGCCAGGATGGTATTATGTTTGCCATAAGTGACAATGAGCTGTAGACACAAAGTTTTTGGTGTTATACTGGATAAGTTTGAGAAGTCATAAAAATGTTACCTAGAACAAACGAGGAGACAAACACCCACCTCTGCTCCATCACTGGGAGGCGCGGTGGAAACAGGAATCAGCAATACCCAATAGAAATGGGGGAGGAAATTTATTCCTGATTTCATAGGCAGAGACGTGAGATTGGGAAGGCGGAGTCTCCAGCAGACTCCACCCATTTCCACTCTCCGCCTGTTACTTTCCACGGTTAAATTGCTTCCGTGGGACTGAGCTCTCCTGTCAGGGACCATCTTTATGATGGATAGGGACGACTCTTGCTGATCAGTCATCATTAAGATGATCAGAATAATTGGGATGCCCTCCCGTATTATCGGCCACCCCTTTCTGAGACCTCCTTTGATCTCTCCTCAGACTGGCTTTCCAAACACTGAAGAAATGCAACAGTTAACTGATTAGGATGTTAGTGCTAAATAATCTTTCCCTAGATTTACAGAACCCAGCACACCTCGTGACTCTTAGATAACATCAGTAAAGTCCCACCCATTCTCCCTGTGTACATTAACTAATATAAACCTGTAAACTGATGTACAGCTTGTGAATGCGTTCCCGTGCATATGCGCGTGCGTGCGTGCGTGCGTGCGTGCGTGCGTGCGTGCGTGCGTGCATTCGTAGGTTTGTAGAAGGGGAGCAAGTACAGGTCGGAGGTGGATATCAGGTGTGTTCCTCAGTCGCTGTCTCCCTTAGTTTTTAGGACAGAGTCACATTGGCTGGGCTGTATGGCCCACAAACTCTAGAGATCCGCCCGTGAGTGTTCTTCAATTCCAATACCTGAGCTTCAACCTCATCACAACTGCCCCGTTGTTGGCTGCTGTCTGTGCTGGCTTAAATCCAGCAATTTCCTAGCTTTGTGTTTTAATCCTAGACCAGAAGTCAATCTGTGTCCAGATCCACCTCCTGTTCTACATTTGACCTTTTGTAAATCACTTAAGAAGTCACTGACTTCCCACTGTGACCGCCACAATTAAAATGAGTGGGATCCAAGTATTTTTCTCATCTATTATCACTTTAGTGCCTTAAAAAACAAACAAGCAAAAAACCCTGAAGTTGGAAGAATTAAACACCCATATTATTAGCTCAAAATTAACATGTACTGAGTGTCT
The DNA here is from genome assembly GCF_900095145.1 of Mus pahari. Taxonomy (NCBI): domain Eukaryota; kingdom Metazoa; phylum Chordata; class Mammalia; order Rodentia; family Muridae; genus Mus; species Mus pahari. Next base: position 59,818,673 of record NC_034598.1, read on the forward strand.
ATTATGCGCCACACGTTGTAGGGAACCAGTCGGATCGTTGAGAGCAATTTATAGGCTGGAAACGCTAAATGAGAGTGTTATTATTTTAAGAGAAAACTCCAAAACTAGTCAGAACCTATAGATCTCCAAATGGCCTAAGACCCAGACTTCAAAATGTGGGCTGGGGTTGTATTTCAGTGAGAGAACACTTGCCTGGAATTAATGAGGCCTTTGGTTTGATCTTTATTACACCATTAATTAATTAAAAATAGTCAAAGTCCGTGTTAAAAGGAGTCTACCCTATCATCTATCTCTTTTGAAATATTTTAATTACATTTTCTTTCATTTTATTTTATTGGGGGCGGGGGAGTCGAGGACAATCTGAGGGAGTTGGTGTTCTCTCTTTATACCAGGAGGGTCCCCGAGTTCAAACTCACTTGTCAGTTGGTGGGCAGCAGAACCTTTACCCACAGGGCTATCCTTCCAACCCCCTCTCATCTGCCACTGTACCCAACTCTTCAGGATAAAGAGACCTAGAGGAGAGGGTGTCCCTAATTTATTAAGCAGTTTCTACATGTTTAGTGTCTAACAAAAGTTCTCATAATTAGAAAAGACAGTTCTGAAACTTTTTTTTTCCTTCTTAAGAGAAACTTTGGCCAGTATCTGAAATTTAAAATTTTTATTACTTAAATTTAAATGTTTTAAGTTAAAAATTAAACAAAAACCAAAACCTTGGGATGCAGAGGCAGGCAGGTGTCCGAGTTCAAGGCCAGCCTGTTCTACAGAGCAAATTCTAGGACAGCCAAGGCTACACAGGGTAACCCCATCTCAGAAAATGATGACACTCCCTTAGAAAAGAAAAGAAAAGAAAAGAGGCAGACTTGGCAGTGTAGCCATAAGGGAAGCTCTGTGAGGCTGCACGGAGGGAGGGGTTAGAGCTGGATAAGAGCACTATCTCATTAAGGGGTAATTGTTCCACAGGCCTCCTCCCCCTCTCCCTGGCAGGCCTTCAGTTGAGTCAGATTTCGGACGATTAACATGGCAGCTGGATTAACTCGGGTGGCAGAGACAGCAGTATGTAATGATCTAATCTGTAAAGCAGATCAGAATGCCTTGTCCCTGCTCCAGGGAAAATGGAGAGTTCTTTTTGGGTTTTCAGGGGTTTTTGTTGTTGTTGTTGTTGTTGTTGTTTTGTTTTGTTTTGTTTTGTTTTTTTAAACCAAGAGACCCAAAGAGGGGTAGCAGTTGTAATTTTTTGTCTTTCTAGAGTCACTAAGGAAATGGGAAGTAGGGTACAAAGTCCACTGTGGGAGGTGGGAGGTGGGGCTGTCTGCCATCCCTAGACAATCCTAGATAACAGTAACCACAACAACCACTCTTTATTCAGTCTTGAAAAATCATTGTGCAAGCTGAAATTATTACCACTGTCTTCATTTTGCAAATGAGAAACTGAGGCTAAGAGTCTTGGTGGAAGGTTGAAGGGCTTTCGTCTCTCCCTCCCTTCTATGTCAGCCAAGAGGTTGCCTTTCTCACATTTTGTTTTGTTTGTTGTTTTGGACACATAATCATTATACATATTTATGGGTTATACTGTGGTGTTTGATACACATATATACTACGTAATTATCAAATCAGGGTGATAAATTAAAACTTAAACATCCGCCTGGTGGTGGTGGCACATGCCTTTAGTCTCAGCACTTAGGAGGCAGAGGCAAGTGGATCTCTAGGAGTTCAAGGCCAACCGGGTCTACAGAGCAAGTTCCAGGACAGCCAAGGCTACACAGAGAAACACTGACTAGAAAAAAAAAAACAAAACAAAGCAAAACAAAAAACCAAAAAAACAAAAAGAACAACAAAAAACAAACAAAAAAAAGGGCTAGAGAGATGACTCGGTGGTTAAGAGCACCGACTGCTCTTCTGAAGGTCCTGAGTTCAAATCCCAACAACCACATGGTGGCTCACAACCATCTGTAATGAGATCTGATGTCCTCTTCTGGAGTGTCTGAAGATAACTACAGTGTACTTACATATAATAAATAAATAAAAAATAAAAATAAAAAAAAAGACTCAAGCAAAACTTTAAACATCCAACAACCCAACAATGGTTTGATTGATTATCTGGGAGTTCCTAGGCTCAAGGCTCTTTTGTCTCAGTTTTCTGAGCAGCTGGGGCTATAGCAAGATTCACTGCGCCCACCCATGCCTAACTTCTGGTGTCATAAGCAGAAGAATCCATTGGCAAATGTTGCTTGTAGAGTGGGGATCTGTACTCTTTTTAAATCAATGGAATAGTAAAAAACACAGAACTCCAACATACGTGTTAACTTTCCATACCCACTCACCTTCAACGGCGAGTAGCCACGCAAGCATAGACGTGGAGTCCTGGCCCAACCTACTGCTGGTTTTCAAACTTACCTCAAAATATCTTGCAGCATCCATATACAGGGGGATAAAAGGAGTCCCAGGAGGAAACCAGAGACAGAAAGATGAAAAAAAAAAGTCAACTCCACTCAGCTATGACAATTGGCTTTAACTTTGTCTCTTCTGGGCATTAACTACTGGCTATTAATGGTAACTGGGTCCATCAATTTAAAATTTTTTGGATAAAAACTCTGTGAAGATTAAACAACAGGTATACTTATATATAAAAGACTACAAACAAGTAATAACTATTGACAGCAAATAAGTAACATGTAAATAACCCGGAATTGATAAGGAAAGACCTTCTATCCGTCTTAAGGTATAATTTTCAAAAGTTAAGTCAGACTCTAAGGTAGAGATAAGTTTAACACGTGTGCCAGATCTCTCTAACAGGCCACCGCAGATTCGGAGAGCGGTTAAGGAACTGGGAGCTTGCAGGAACTACCACAAGGAGAGGTGAGGCTAAGATTCCTGGGCTAATGACAAACAGACCAGCCTGTGCAGCTTCTACTCGGAGAAGCCACCAACTTCATCCGACAAAGCCTTGCTGACTGATTTACCCAGCTGGGGCTTTTATTGTAGTTGAAAACTAAATACCTTCCTTACACAATCCTTGGGCGACCTTTACCACTGGTTACTGTTAAGAGCCCTGACGCCTCCCATCCGGCGCCTTTGTTTCTGGCCTTCTCTGACTAGTTGTTCTCTGATTCGTCAGGTGTTTTGTTTAAGGCATTAGCAGACCTGAGTCTTTCAGTTCTAGTTGTTGATGTTGCATGAAGCATAGTTCTAATTGTTCTGTTTCCTGGTCCCCTTTTGCACAAACCCATGGAACTAAAGAAACACTGGAGATGCCGCCATCACAGCTGAATATGCTTTGGTAAGAATTCCTGGAGAACGTTGGGAATGCCTTCATCGGCTTTATCTGGGTGACCCAATGGTTGTCACTAGCCTTGGGTAATGAGGAATCTGTGGTATCCTTGGAGCTAGCATATAACATGGGTTTTTCAAACACCATCTCCTCTATGATTGATTACTGCCTTTTCCATTCACATGTTCCGTCCTCATTTATTATTTGTTTATTGATTATTTGTTTGGTTTTCTTCTCCATCGAGGTACAGGATGATAAGGTTTAACCAATCCTTAGAATCTTGGTAGCTACTCATTTTATATAACATTTAACATAAATCACTTAAAATTAGGGGACATTGGAATGGCTCACTGGGTAAAGCAGGCCTGATTTCAGTGTTTGAAAACCATGTGAAGATGGAAGGAGAGAACCAACAGCTCCAGAAAGTTCTCTCTCTCTCTCTCTCTCTCTCTCTCTCTCTCTCTCTCTCTCTCTCTCACACACACACACACACACACACATACACAACACACATGCATGCACATATACATACTCACCTACACACACACATGCATGCATACACACATACACACTCACACATACACATACTCACCTACACACACATGCATGCACACACACATACACACTCATGTACACACACACATACACATATACACACACACAAAGTTTCTAAAAGAAAAGAGGTGTTCTTAAGTGAAACTGTAATCTAAATCTGAAAGAAACCCTTTCTCAGTGTCCAAATAAAAACCCTAAAACAATATTAGAATCATCCTGCTATACAAGTTCCTGTTTGAATATCTGATTACTCTTGAATGATGGTTTTTTTTTCAAGAAATGGAATTACATATCAAAACTGTGAATGCTGGGGTTAGACCTAAGATTTCATCCCTTCTCCTTTGCCCTCTCCTAGCCTGGTAAACCCTGGTTTGGTTTGCTCATCTGTAATGTGGGCTTCAAAGTATCATTAGTAATAATTTAAAATGAGTTGCCCCAGGCTCATGGCTCAGTGAATGGAAACAACAAAGAACACCATCTTACCGCTCCTTGCTCCATCATGCAAACTAAACATGCTCTCTCCCTCTCTCCTTCCCTCCCTCTCCCTCTCTCTCTCATTCTGAAAGTCTTATGTAGCCCAGGCTAGATCCTCAGACTTCTTTGTAGGACGACTTGTACCTTCTGATCCTTCTGCCACCTACTCCTCCTCCGAAATGCTGGGGTCACAGGTATGAACTACCATGCTGGGGTCACAGGTGTGAACTACCATGCTGGGGTCACAGGTGTGAACTACCATGCTGGG
>NC_034598.1:59823825-59826943 GCF_900095145.1 Mus pahari
CCATGCTGGGGTCACAGGTGTGAACTACCATGCTGGGGTCACAGGTGTGAACTGCCATGCTGGGGTCACAGGTGTGAACTGCCATGTTGGCGTCACAAGTATGAACTACCATGCTGGGGTCACAGGTGTGAACTACCATGCTGGGGTCATAGGTGTGAACTGCCATGCTGGGGTCACAGGTGTGAACTACCATGTTGGCGTCACAGGTATGAAATACCATGCCTGTTTAATGTGGGGCTGGGAATCGAACCCTAGGCTTCTCAAATGCCAGATGTTCCAACTGAGCTACATGCCCTACCTCTGAATGCCATCTCTTGACAGAGACCTTTCTTGCTGTCCCCTTCACCCCAGACATTCCCTATGAGAGTTTGTTTTATGGAACTTTCTAGTTGTATATTTTGTCTCTCTTGTCTGTGGGACTTGGAAGCCCCAGACAGCAGGGGAAATGGGTGCTATAATTACCATGGTCCACCCAGAGCCTAGCCCAGTGCTTAGTACTTAGTACTTAGTACTTATAATTACCATGGTCCACCCAGAGCCTAGCCCAGTGCTTAGTACTTAGTACTTAGTACTTATAATTACCGTGGTCCACCCAGAGCCTAGCCCAGTGCTTAGTACTTAGGAGAGTACTTCGTAAGGATTTGATAATCAATGAGTCTCACCTAGAACTCCGTCTCAGTATCACAGGGGTGGGAGTGTCATGGGAAGTGGGGGAGTGTCCTAGGAAGTATGGACACCACCATCTCTTCCTTCAGATGTGCCATTCTAGAGAAAATGACTTCTGACTGACTGCCCAAGTGCTATTTATTAACTTTTCTTGTGTCATGTGCCAAAAGTACATTTTCGGGATTATTTCTGAGTGCCATAAAGTTAGTGGATATTGAAATATTAAAAAAAAAAACAAACCTCTACTTTGTACTTAATATACTTAATATAAATGAAACTGATTTAATAACTTATGAGAACATTTCAATATAAAAGATTTATAATGAACCATGTCTTAACGGCTCACTGTTTTTCTTCCCCACGTAATAGATTACAGATGTGTAGCACCCTCGTTTCTAACCCAGCTTTTACATGCCCCTCTCGGCGTTTCCTATAACTCAACCCAAGACTTCAGCAAACTCAAAGACATTGCATCAATCTAGAAAGTCCTTGTGTGTGTACTTGAAACTCACACCCTGGATAACGTTCCGGGTGTGGCGCTACTGGAGCTTAGTCTTGCAAAACATATACTTAGTCAAATGATGCCCACAGACGTACTCCCTAAATCCACAGGTCTGATAACATCAGCCCTCCCTATCCATTCCTACTCGGGCTTCTGGGAATTCCAGCTTGCAGTCTCAGAGTAAAGTGAAATAAACAATCTGTGCTAATTATCCCTACCCTAATGAGAAGTGTTTTTGTTATTTCTACATGATAATTACTTTAAGTAGCCAAGCTCAGAGGCTCAGGCTCAACCTTAAGGAGTTGAGGCTTAACTACTTCACCTTGAGTTCTGGACTGAGACTCTGAATTTGCAATGAGAAACTTGACAGGTGTCCTTCTGGGGCACACATATTTGAGAGTAAGGCACAAGTAGTCAAACAGATAAAACCCCAAATGCACCCTTCCTCTTTCTCTTCCATAGGGCCTGTTCTACGAAGATACATGAAAAACACTGGTTCTACTGTTGTTTCATTTAGTTACCTCTCCAGGATCAACATGTTTTTCCATCTTAAAAGTTAAAACAAAGAGTTATTAGAAATAACTAATAACAGTGCAACATGAAATCACTTCAAAGATGAGATCGGCCTCAGAAATTGCCTATCACTCGCAATAACATATAATGCAAAGGTTTTGGCTAGGTTTTTTTTTTTTTCTTTTTTTTGAGACAGGGTTTCTCTGTGTAGCCCTGGCTGTCCTGGAACTCACTCTGTAGACCAGGCTGGCCTCGAACTCAGAAATCCACCTGCCTCTGCCTCCTGGGTGCTGGGATTAAAGGCATGCGCCACCACGCCCGGCTGGTTTTGGCTAGTTTTATGTCAACTTGTTACAATCTAGAGTCATTTGAGAAGAAGGAACCTCGGTTGAGAAAACGTCCCCATCAGATTGGTCTGTGGGTAAGTCTGGAGAACATTTTTTTCATTGATGACTGTTGTGAGACGGCTCAGACCATTGTGGGTATAGACACCTCTGAAAGGGTGGTCCAGATTGTTATAAAAAAGTAGGCTGAGCAAGCCATGAGGAGCAAACCATTAAGCAGCATCCTTCTGTGCCCTCTGCATCAGCTCCTACATCTAGGTTTTTTTCCTTGGGTACCTGCTTTGACTTCCCTCAGTGATAGAATGTAATATAGCTATAATTTTATATATAGTTATAAGATGAGGTGAGGGCTGGAGAGATGGCTCAGTGGTTAAGAGCACTGACTGCTTTTCTGAAGGTCCTGAGTTCAAATCCCAGAAACCACATGGTGGCTCACAATCATCCGTAATGAGATCTGACACCCTCTTCTGGTACATCTGAAGACAGCTACAGTGTACTTAGATATAATAAATAAATCTTTGGGCCTGAGCTAGTGGAGTTGACTAGAGTGAGCTGGGCCAACCAGAGCGAGCAGAGGTCCTAAAAATTCAATTCCCAACAACCACATGAAGGCTCACAACCATCTGTACAGCTACAGTGTACATATACATAAAACAAATAAATAAATCTCTCAAAACAATAAGATGAAATTACCTTTTTTCTGTACAAATTTCGGTCATGGCGTTTTTATCACAGTAACAGAAATCCTAACTAAAAGAACAGATTATTCAGAAAAAGCTTTAATTGGGGATTTTAAGACTTGGGGGTTGGAATTGTATGGGGGAGTCTGTTGACAACATGTTGTGGAAAACAGCACTCACTCACATCAACAAACACAGGTAAATCGAGCTGGTGCCCAGCAAGAGGCTTCCTCCCTCTGACTAATGTTCACAGTGCTGAAAAGTACTTTACCCGTTACCGAAACATGAAAGCAATCATCAGTGTTATTCTGCTACAAAGCCTGTGAGCTACAATAGTGACCTGATTGCAAGGTATACCAACTGGAACAATAATGACACAAGTATCACCTGAGTAACCAACCACTTTCTGACTG
>NC_034598.1:59827838-59837504 GCF_900095145.1 Mus pahari
CCCTCCATGGCCTCTGCATCAGCTCCTGCTTCCTGACCTGCTTGAGTTCCAGTCCTGACTTCCTTTGGTGATGAACAACAGTGTGGAAGTGTAAGCTGAATAAACCCTTTCCTCCCCAACTTGCTTCTTGGTCATGATATTTTGTACAGGAATAGAAACCCTGACTTAGACAGTAAATTAACTACACTCTCAGGTACACTCTACATGTTTTGGAATATTTGGATAAGGCAAAACACTCCATGCTGTCTTTTCATTTTCTTTTTTTCTTTCCTTTTTTTTCCTTTTCTCTCTTTTTTTGTTTTCTGTTTAAAAAAAATTAAAAGAGAAAGGAACTGTGATGTAGGGTGATTCAGGAGTAAGTGTGTGAGGGGAAAGAACATGGTCAAAATACAGTGTATGAATAACTTTAAAAATAAACATATTTTTAAAGAATAGAAAGATGCATTTCCTGTGTAATAAACATTACTCACTAGTGGCCTTGCCTTAGAAGAACTGCATCTGAAGAGGAAAGTCATGTTACTGGGTATAAAAGCAACACTCTTCAGGCAATGGTGGCGCATGCTTTTAATCCCAGCACTTGTGAGGCAGGTGGATTTCTGAGTTCGAGGTCAGCCTGGTCTACAAAGTGAGTTCCAGGACAGCCAGGGCTATACAGAGAAACCCTAAAAAAGTGTAGCTTTAAGGCTGACAAGACCTAGCCATCACCACTGACTGAACGAAGACTAAGTACAAGCCCATGTAGCCGTTACCGTCTGTGCAGTTGTATTTGCAGAGATTCTAGACTATAGGCTATACAGAGAAACCCTGTCTCAAAAAAAGAAGGAGGAGGAGGAGGAGGAGGAAGAGGAGGAAGAAGAAGAAATGGACAAAAAAGAAAAAAGAAGAAAAAAGAAAGGAAGGAAAAGCAACGCTCTATCTCAAAGTCCACCCCAAATCATCGGCTCCCTCATATGGATCTACATTATGAAACATGGAAAACTCAAATGCATCTGGAAACCTCCAGATGGACAGAACCAAGAGATGTGGACTCTAAGCTATCGTCTGTTGTTAGCAAGAAATGTATCCTCCGTCTACAGATCTAAGGAACTTTATCTATACTTTGAAGAAATGTCTGTGAAGGGGCACCGTAACCATGGCAGCTCTTATAAAGGAAAACATCTCATTGGGCCTGGCTTACATTTCAGAGGTTTAGTCCATTATCATCATGGCAAAGCATGGTGTCAGGCAGACATGGTGCAGGAGAAGGGTATGAGAGTTCTACCTCTGGAATCTGCAGGTAGCAGGAAGGGAGAGATGCAGGGCCTGGCTTGAGCATTTGAAACCCCAGTGACACGTTTCCTCCAACAAGGCCACACTTACTTCAACAAAGACCCAGTAGTATCATAAGGCCACTCCCTAAGCATTCAAATCTATGAGCCTAAGGAGGCCATTCTTATTCAAACCACCACAGTACTCAAAAAAAAAAAAAAAAAAAAAAAAAAAAAAAAGACTTTTATCTTCCTCAACGTTTTGCTTAGGTATGGCTGTTACCCCTTCTTTCTTCTTACATGGTGCAAAACCGTGACTGTGGAGTCAGGTAGATTCAAGTAACAATGTCATTATTATTAGTAGGTGGCTTCTATCACCTTGAACAAGACAACGATCTCAGAGATTTAGTTTCTTCTTCGGGAAAACAAGCAGATCAGTGTATCTATTTATAAAGTCTCATGAGGATCAAATGTGGGGACATCTAGAGAGTCTTTGATGTGGCTCCCATCACAGGAAATCGTCCAGCTGTGCCGATTGTCTCTTCCTGCTTTGGTGTATGCTATGGAGTTGTGTGGTTAAAGAGGCTCTTGGCTTATATTTGAAGGGAAGTGGAGATTGGTGGAGTGAGAGAGTTAAAGAGGCTGGAGGGAGCAACTGTAGAACGCTGGACAAACTTCCAAAGGGAAACCTGCATGATGATGATTGCAAAGACATTTATAAAGCTGAGTTACTGAGGCAGGGCTGGAGAGACGACTCAGTGGTTAAAAGCACCGACTGCTCTTCCAGAAGTCCTGAGTTCAATCCCAGCAACCACATGGTGGCTCACAACCATCTGTAATGGGATCTGATGCCCCCCTCTTCTGGTGTGTCTGAAGACAGCAACAGTGTACTCACATACATAAATTAAATATATCTTTTAGAAAATATATATGCAAAATATATATTCTCCAGCAACTGTTGAGCCTTCATATCTGTTGTTTTAAATCGTGTCATTATTCAGCCCTTCTTCTGAATCTTCTGTGTGGAAGTTGCTATGTCAAAGACTGTGAAATTCTAAGATTATTTCCATATATCAAACTCTCTCGGTGAGACACAGCAGAAAGATTCAAGTTAGGAATGACAAGTAAAAATTGCTACAGAAAACAAGACTTTTAAAGCAAATCATAAACTCACTTTCTTAAATAGACATATATGCAAATATATATTGGTATATACAGCTATGGTGTATATATTGATGCATATATCATTTTCATATATATCAATTTATATGGACATAAATATATGTATATTCCGCTGTGCTCATCTCCCTCCCTACGAGTTTTCATACAGGATAAGCCTTGATTACTGCTAATGACTCCCAGGTGTCCCAATTCCTTGGGCTTTTTCTGTGTTCCTTTCAGATCTAATTTCTCTTGCAATTTAGACTCTCAAAATGAGACCATTCCAACCGGCCTTGATCTAACATATGGTTGGCAAATATCCAACGAGAACAAACAGCTTAGTTATATAATGCAGAGACCACAGATGTGGCCTCTACTTAAATGACCCCGGGGCCTAGAGGCTGAAGGCATGCTGAGACACCAGATTAGATCCTTACATTAGTGGAAATCATTCGTGGAAGGGTGCTTTAGCCCCCGATTCACTCCTCTGGGTATGAGTTTAAATTCAGTAGACTTCTAAAGAAGGCTGGCCATCACACTTCTTTTTAGAGTTGACAAAGGAATCAGAAGTCACCTAGTTCAGTCACATCCAAGTCACACGTACAAAGCAAGAGGACTCGTCTCTGAATTTATCTTCCTCTACCAGCCAACATCTATTCACTTCCTGCTTATTGATCATGTGATTATTTTTTAATCTATGATTATACTTATTTGCAACCCTGGAAATGAAACTAACCTGATCACTGAATAAAATCTTTTTGATGTACGATTGAGGTAGTTTATTCAAGTGGGGGTTTGTGGAAAATGAAGGGGGCGCATATGTGTGCCTATGTGTGGGGATCAAATCTGGGGTCTTGGGCATGCTAGGAAATCGCTCCACCGCTGAGCTAAAATACTCAAGTCCTTAAAGACCATCATATGTATGTTCGTGGAGGATTCGGCCTATAGTTTCCTTTTTTTGTGGTGTCCTTTTTAGAGTGTTGTGGTGTCCTTCACAAACTCACATGTGGAAGGCTTGTTCCTCAGCAGGAGGTACTATTCTAGGAGCACACCAGAAATTTTAGGAAGGTGTACAAATAGTTCACCCTAGGCCTAGCTTGAAAAGTGTTTTGACCTGGCGCCTCCCTGTTTGTGTCTCTGTCTCCACATGAGGTGACAGCACTGCTTTGTCAAGCCCTTCTACTGAGAGGATCTGCCTTCCACAGTCAAGCATGAGGAGGGCTACTTAGATGGAGAGAACCCTCTGAAGCCATGGCACATAATACGTCCCTTTAAAAGAAGTAGTTCTGTGTGCAAGTTGTTTATGTTGAATATTTGTTGCAGAGATAAAACACACACACACACACACACACACACACAAGCAAAATTGCTGACAGACACATAGGACGAAACTCTATCTCTGCAGAGTGCGTTTGGAAGCAAGACTTTTGTTCCTACTTGGTAGACTAGTCTGAGAAGGGTTGCCGTTAGTTTTGTTTTGTCTGGTATAATTTAGGCATGAGCTAATCTGGCCCTGAGCTTCCCTTTATTGAGAGACTTTTCAATCTGTATCATCACGTTTGACCTACTAAGAGGTCTAAATACCCTCTCGGCTTGACTTTTGTACCTGATATCAAAGTCTAGAAACTTGTCTAGTTTTTTCCTAAATGTTTCAGTTTGGGGCATATTAATTTTTAAAATATCCCTGATGTTTGAGTGGATCCCAGTGTATCCTCTGTAGTGTCTCCTTTCGTCCCTAATTTTATTATTTCATTCTTGTCTGTCTTATAGTTAGTTCGGCTCAGTGTTTTTCAAGCTTTGTACTTTCAGAGATCTCTAAGAGGGCTTGTTCTCCAGGACCACGCAGTGAGCAGGAGCTAATTTACCATAACAACTACAACATGAAAACACACCCTGTCCTTTGGGTTGTTGATCTAAACAGAAACAGATGCAGAGACCCACAGGTTTGCACACTCAGGAATCCCATAAAAACACTAAACTGGATATATATGCCCAAAGGATCTGTAGGATAAAAAAAAGAAAAAAAATATTTACAAATAAAATCAAAATCGAAAAATATATTACATATATGTGTGTGTGCATGCACCAGCCAAAAAATATGATAAAAATCAATTTAAAACAACTATACTAATAAAACTGAAAAGAAAGAAAAAGAGAAAGGTAAAATAATATACAGTAAGCTAAAAATATGTGGTCAAAATTAATACAATTCAAGCAAAAGCTATTTAAGCAGAGAAAGAAAAAGGGATTTTTTTAAAAGTGAAAATGAGAAAGAAAAGAGACAAAATGTCATTGATGAATAGAGATAAATAACAGCAGATGAAAGTAGGAAAGATCATAAATAAGTCAAGACTTTCTTCTAACCAAGGACATTTTTGTGTATTTTGTTGGGAGGGGCCAGTAGGCTACAGAAAGCTAAGGCCCTGGTCCTTTCTCTCACCAAGCAGATGGAGGCTAACAGGCAGAGTGAGCTCCGCCCATGTTTCCCACTGGGCCAGTTAAGAGTATATCTTCTGTGGCAAAGCTGCGATCACCCCACAAGTTCTTTGTACTCTCGCCCAGAGCTAAGGCAGCAATGCTGTCTTCTGTGGTGTGGAGGCAACTCGAGTTCTTACACGCTCCCTTAGACCCTCAGTCTGTGCCCCTAGGGCCATGGCAAATAACCCAGACAGAATTTATCCCTGAATGCCTCAGAGAGCTGGGGAATCAAACAGACCACTTAGTCCTGTACTAAAAGGAGGGGTGGTGGGAAGTTAGAAATTCCTTTTCTTTAGTCTCCACACTCTTGGATCCTGCTCCCAGATTAAACTCCACATGGTTAGACCTACCCTCAACCCCTACCACACAGTGTGGGACCAATCACTGTACCCTCCAGCCAGTTTCTCCCATGACTTGTGGGTCTTTAATAGATGCCCCCTTTCCTTATCTATCTCTTGTGCCCAACCCCCAGTCACTGAGGCAAGGTGTCCCCAGGAACCATAAATTGTGATCGTTCCAGATTCTCTGACCCTATAGTAGTTTAGCCTACAATCAGATTCGTTCTTCGAAGAGGTGAAGTGGATTTCTTCTTATAGCTACTTTGTTGTGCAGGAGAAGTCACTTTAGGGCCAAATCTTCCTACTGCCTGACACTTATAAGAAGGAGGCTTCCTCCTCTGGCTACAACTGCTGGTCTCTAATCATGGCAGCTGCCTGTGCAATCTGGTTTACCTAGAGCCTCCCTCCCCAGAGGAGCTGGGGTTGGCTTGTGGATAACTTCATTCTCTCTGCTCCTCTGTGCGTTTCCTTAGCATAGTGGGCCTAATTCCTGGGAGTCCGTCCCTTCCGCTTCTTGCTGTCTGACTCTTCTCATTCACAAAGTCACATGGAGGACACACCTAGTCCAACATCTTACCTTAAACTTCTCCAGATATGGATTTCAACCATGGAAGAAAGCCAAGATTTCCTCCGTCACTTGGTACACTCTGCCATAAACATTATATTAATTGCAGATGACTGTCATTAGCTCTGTAGGAAATATAATATGAAACAGTAGTGACTCAATAAACGCCACCTGTAGATGGCTTCTCAGGCATCTGAGAAAGGCATCATTCATTGTTAGGATTTGCCATCACAAAGGTCATCACTGTATCCGCTGGTCCAGACAGTCTGACTGGACAGCTCTTCCCTAAGGTACCCTGAGTTTGCATGTGCCTTTCCTGTCACCCCATCATCCTGCAGCACATTTGCTATCTTAGTGACGTTTTCCATTGCTGTGAGGAGACACTATGACCAGAGCAACTCTTATAAAGGAGAACATTCAGTTGGGGCTGGCTTAGCTCAGCAGTTTAGTTCGTTATCGTCATGGCAGGGAACATGGTGTCATGTGTAGGACCCCCTTTGGGGGACCCCCACTTGAGTCTCAGGAAAGAGCACACCCAAGGAAATTCGAGAAACCGTCTTGATGCAAACACATGAGGTAGTTTAATGGCGGAGCTCCGGGCCAATACGTATCTCACACAGGAGACAGAGGAATTGACCGCGAGCCTCGAAAGCTAGGGGTTTTTATAGGGAGGGGGTCAGGGGCTAGGGGGAATTGGTGCAGTTTCACATGATTGGCTCATTTGAACATCAGCAAAAATGATTACACATTAGCAGAATAGTACGTGTAAGTCAGGATGTTAGGAGTCCCAAGGTTATCTAGGTCGGTGGAACATCTGGTTAACATATAACTTCAAACTATGTCAGGAGGGCAACGGGCAGAAGGAGGTGCCAGGCCAGATGACTGATAACTCAGCCAAGATAGCCCGGACATGTTCCTGCATTCCTCTTTTATCTTTATGGCCAGGCAGCCCCAGGAACGTTTTAACCACAGGCCTGCCCGGACATGCCCAGGCCTGTTCCACTAAGTTCTCAGCCTCAGGTTCCTGAGCTTACAAACAACTCTTTGGACTATTTGACATAAGTTATATGAATCACAGATCTTAAATTTCATCTTAAATTTCATTTCCCTTCACATGCAGACAGATGTGGTGCTGGAGAGGAAGCTGAGAGTTCTACATCTGAATCTGCAGGCAGCAGGAAGTGGATGTCACACTGGGTGTGGCTTGAGCATCTGAAACCTAAAAGCCTGCCCACAGTGACACACTTCCTCTAATAAGGCCACAGCTCCTAGTAGTACAGCTTTTTTTTTTTTGAGCCTATGGGCAGGAGTGGGGGAGCATTTTCATTCAAACCATCACATATACCCACTGTGAATATTCTTTCTCCATGACACATCTTTCTATATAACTATACTATATCATGGCAATTATTAAAAGATTTACCTCTTTTCCCACAGTATGACATTTATTTTTATAATTGCTATACCAGGAAAAAATGCCTGGTGAAATATGGTCTAAAATATCTGCTTAATGAATATTTTTTTCTGTTTATTTATGCCATGTCTCCTTGCAGAAATAAATGAGTATGACTCATAGAAATCCAGGCAGCACTTTTTTTACAACCTGAAAGGAAATATAGTCATTTAGTGTAAGTCGTTGAATGACTACCGATATCACAGTTTGAGTGTGAAATGTCCCCACAGGACTTGTGTCTACAGTTAGTCATGAGGTTGTGTGTGTGTGTGTGTGTGTGTGTGTGTGTGTGTGTGTGAGAAACTTTCAGGACATGGGGTCTGGGAGGCAGAGGTGAGTCAAAAGGGCAGACATTAGAAGGCTATGTCTTCACAGCCTGTTTTCAGTCTGCTTGGACTGCTTTCAAATCTGGTTGTCACACCAGTGTTGGGATGGCTCACCTCTTATGCTTGTCAACACAGTGTTCTCTGGGCCTTCCTTCCGTGCTGTGTCAGAGTGGGTGATCTGAAACCCTGAGCCTAAACACAGTTTTCTTTCCTTAATGTGCTCTCTAGAGTATTTTGTCACAGTGAAGGGGAAACTGACTGATACAGAAAAACATCTGAAGAACATAATTTGGGTTTAACAATTGTGGAGGGAAGGCTGTATGGGATGGCGGCGTACTCCTCTAATCCCAGTGCTCAAGAGTCACCAGAGGCAGGCAGATCTCTGAGTCTGAGGCCAGCATGGTCTAGCGAGTGAGTTCCAGGACAGCCAGGGCTACACAGAGAAACCCTGTCTTGGGGGGTGGGGGGTGGGAGGGATGGGGACAGCAGGAGAGCCACGGTATTCTAATTCTAAACTCAGTCAAGAAAAAAAAATGAAATTTCAAAAAAATATCTCCTTGAAAGTTTAAGTCTATGTTTTACGTGAAATGTAAAGATAGTTGTTTAAATTTTAAAATACTGGAAGGAATAAAGAGTACTGTTTAGTTCCTATGCTGTACTTCTGCCACCAACCACCAGTATGTTAATCAAGTGGTCACGCCATTGCATTACATGGCTGGTAACAGGGAGTGAGCTCTTCTCCTCCCATGACAAAACCGGCTGCCAACACGACAGTCCTAGCCAGAGACAGCGACAGGATGTAGGCACATTTTGACCTGAGGCTGACTCGCCCATGGTATGGATTCTTCTAGACCAGTGGTTTGTAACCTGTGAGTCATGACCCCTTTAGGAATCACATACTAGATATCCTGCACATCAGATACTTACGTTACAATCCATAACAGTAGCAAAATTACAGATAGGACGTAGCAACAAAATCACTGTATGGGTGTGGGGGGTCACCACAACAAAAGAACCTGTATTAGTGGGTTTCAGCATTAGGAAGGTTAAGAACCACTGCTTTAGACCATCAGCAAATAATCACAAATAATTTCTTCAGGGTCAACTCAAAAGAAAAATAAAGCAACTGAAAACAAGCAAGTAAGAAGTAAGTAAAGCTGGGCGTGGTGGCACACCTCTTTAATCCCAGCACTTGGGAGGCAAAGGCAGGTGGATTTCTGAGTTCGAGGTCAGCCTGGTCTACAGAGTGAATTCCAGGACAGCCAGGGCTACACACAAATACCCTGTCTGGAAAAAAGCCACAAAAGGAAGGGAGAGAGAGAGAGACAGAGACAGAGACAGAGACAGAGGAAGAAGTGAAAGAAAAATAGGGAAAAAAAGCAAAAGAAAAAGAAAGACAGACAAGAAAATGAAATGAAAAGAAAAAAAAGAAAAGAAAAGAAAAGAAAAGAAAAGAAAAGAAAAGAAAAGAAAAGAAAAGAAAAGAAAAGAGAAGTATCAGGAAAAGCAGTCAGAGAGGCTACAACATTTAGATACAAAGAAACATGGGGTGCCAGGTTGGTAGTCCTGGTGAACAGACAAATGTTGGAAACAGGGGAGGTGGGGGGCATGAATCCTGAGAGATGAAAAATAGTGGAAGATTGTGACTATACTTCAGAGCTTTGAGAAGAATTTACCATAATATTGGTGATATTTTCCTTAGAAATAAAAGCTACTGAGATGCCATGTTTCTTCAGCCATTTCTTTTTCTTTTTCTTTCTTTTTTTTTTTTTTTTTCGGTGTTTCAAGACAGGGTTTCTCTGTGTAGCCCTGGCTGTCCTGGAACTCACTCTGTAGACCAGGTTGGCCTCGAACTCAGAAATCCGCCTGCCTCTGCCTCCCTCCCAAGTGCTGGGATTAAAGGCGTGGGCCACCACACCTGGCCTCTTCAGCCATTTCTTAATTCCGCTTAACTCGAATAAGTTTCACACATTTTTCTAAGCGATTTCCTCTTAAACGCCTGTCCCTGTTCCATTTGCCTGGGTTATTTCCTACTGATCCTAAGATGTCAAATTGGTCAGATTGCTCTCTCCTCTCTCTCTCTCTCTCTCTCTCTCTC
>NC_034598.1:59838114-59867649 GCF_900095145.1 Mus pahari
TATTTATTTATTATATGTAAGTACACTGTAGCTGTCTTCAGACACTCCAGAAGAGGGCGTCAGATTTCGTTATGGATGGTTGTGAGCCACCATGTGGTTGCTGGGATTTGAACTCAGGACCTTTGGAAGAGCAGTCAGTGCGCTTAACCACTGAGCCATCTCTCCAGCCCCTGTTAATAACATCTTATTCACGCAAATCACTATGAATCAGAGGGTCTCAACCCCTTTGGGGACACACATCAGAGATCCTGCTTACCAGGTGTTTACATCACGATTCATAACAGCAGCACAGTTACAGTTATAGAAGTAGCAATGAAATAATCTCATGGTTGTCAGTCACCCCAACATGAGGAGCTGTACTAACGGGCCAGAGGACTAGAAAAGATGAGGACCACTGTTCTAATGTAAGTGCTTGAAGGAGTTAACATGCTTTTGCTTTTCTCATGAAATACAGGTATCATATTATGAATTCCTTTATTATATTTCCTAGAGAACGTGGCCTTGGACTGTCAAAAGATAAATTGATAAGTTGTATTTTGTAACAATAACTGTTATTATAGCCTTGGGAGCTAATGTGCTATGCTATTCAGCTTTCATCATGAGAATTGGTAGCAGAACATCAAAGAGAAGAGAAATGACTCGGGAGGCAGAGGCAGGCGGATTTCTGAGTTCGGGGGAAAAAAAAAGAGAGAGAGAGAGAAATGGTGTTGTGTACAATTTTAAGAATATAAAAATCATCCACCTATTTTTGAGCCTTAATTTAATCAATTTAAAAATATTGGATAGTATTGGATAGTATTAAATGTTCATTAATGATATTTTTAGGGTATGAAAGAATATGAACAGGGGCTGGAGAGATGGCTCAGCAGTTAAGAGCAAAGGTCCTGAGCTCAACTCCCAGCCACCACATGGTGGCTCACAACCATCTGTAATGAGATCTGATGCCCTCTCCTGAAGTGTCTGAAGACAGCTACAGTGTACTTACATATAATAAATAAATAAATAAATCTTTTTTAAAAAAAGAGAGAATGGATATGAATATAAAAGTTGAACAAGCTGGGTGTGGTGGCGCACGCCTTTAATCCCAGCACTTGGGGAGGCAGAGGCAGGCAGATTTCTGAGTTCAAGGCCAGCCTGGTCTATAGAGTGAGTTCCAGGACAGCCAAGGCTACACAGAGAAACCTTGTCTTGAAACACCCCCCCCCAAAAAAAAAGTTGAACAAATTTTTATGTATTATTTGACTCTCAAAATACTCAACATTATTAATATGCTTGATATATAAAATGCATTTAAATAATAAATGAATAAATAAATAAATACAGATATTTGTTGTTCTGTGTGTACACGTTGCGGGTGCAGGGCACAGTGGTGGGTATGAGAGGTCAAAGGGCAACTGGTTCTCCCCTTCCACCTTCACACGGGTTGGAGGGATCTAGCAGGTCACCAGGCCTGCGTGACATGCACTTCTATCCTCTAACCATCACATCAGCCTTTTAACTGGAGCGAATACAGAGTAAAATAATGACTCTTTTTGTTTTTGTTTTTGTTCAGTTTTGTTTTGTTTCATCTCTTGAGACAAGGTATCTCTGTGTAGCCAAGGCTGATCTCAAACTTGTGAGCCTCTTGCCTCGGCCTCCTAAATTCTGGGATTACAGGCGTGCAACATCACACCTGCCTAGATATGCTTCATTCATTAGCAGAAGACAATCAAGGACCTGTGAGAACAAGCCTATCTAATAGAGGTTAAACGTGTACACCTAACTTCATCCTCATGTTGGACAGGCAACTTAATGCAATAAAGTTTTTCTGTTGATAATGGACATGGTTTTTGTTTTTGAACGATCTTGGTAGCATCCTAACCTGACTGCTACCTTGCTATATAGTCAAGTTTGGCCTCGAACTCCTGACCCCATCGACTCCATCTCCTTAATCATGGTAATAGAGGTGTATGATACCATTCCTGGATCTTGCAATAACTTTTAAAACTATTTAGAGTGAAGATTCACATTTTCTAGGTGTGTGCCTGTGGTCTCAGAATTCAGAGGGAGGCTGAGGTAGGAAGATCTCTTGAGTCCAGGAGTTAAAGTCACCCTGGATGGAAACAAAACTGAATGCAATAGAGCTTGGCGTTCTTGAACCTTGTCACCCTCCAAATTATGACAACCATCTACAGATTCAGTAACATTTCCAAGGCCAGGTAGTGTTCTTCTTGAACCTTGTAACCCAAGGCTGAAATCACAGCAACCATCTACAGATACAATAATGTTTCCAAGGCACTGATTTCATGCTTCTCTGAGGTTCCATTCAAAGATGGAATCCTATTCAAGGTGGAAGCAGGTTCTCTGTGAATCCTGAAGGAAACTTGAGTCCCACTGGGCCTAGCCCAGGAACTAACTGCTCATCTCATCCGTCAGGATCTAACTCTCAGGAAATCACACTTTCTAGTGTGCCTGTGTTCACACACAGCCTGCCAGTGTGGCTTCTCACAATTCCCAAATTCATACTGTTTGCCATAAATCCAAAGCTGGCCCTCTCCCACATGTAGGAGGACCTCTGTAATAATATACATTCCAAAGATGTTTTTATCCAAGATTAAAATTCTATTTATTAGAGTAGCTATTTACTGATGACATTTACAAATCGTCAGTGCACAAATATGCTAATATATTTTTCTGTTATTTAAACAGAGAAATTTACATGTGATGACTGAGCTTTAAAAGTCCACTAAGTTAATAGAGAAAACAGGTTTATTTTTACCACCAAGGCTTAGTACTATGCCTAATGCAAGAAAAATTGATATGTGATACTAAATTTCCTAAAAAGGTAAAATATTATTTCACTAGGTAAACAAACTGTTATTGAATTTTAGAAAAATAAAATGTAGTTAGGAATAAAATTATAGCTTCTTACTTTGATAGTACAAAACAGGTTAGCTGTTTATATTTTCTCATAAGTCATTTCCTCTTTTTAAGTTCCTTGACACTAGAAGTCATATCTTTCTCATTTGTATGCATAGTACACTCACTGAATCAGAGTAAGTGTTTTCTGGATGAATAGATAAATTAATAGGACAAAAGGGATGGAGGGAGGGGATGGATGGATAAAGGGATGAATGGATGGATGTATAGATAAATGGATGGATGGATGGATGGATGGATGGATGGATGGATGGATGGGATGGACAAAGAGGATAGAAGGGCTAGATGGATAAAGTAATGGAGTAAGCATGTAGATAAAAGAGATGTATGTCTTTATGCCATAAATAGGATGCCATAGGAGGGGTGATTGGATGGATTGGATAATGAATGGATAGCTGAAGCACTGAGAAACCTTGGAGTAAGGTGAGTCACGGTGACTGATACTATGATGTGTTTGATAACATGTATGTACCCCTCACTTCTAGATGCCAAGTGTTTAATGCATGGCAAAGTGCACAGTGGTGGAGGAGAGTACTTCATAAGCACAATAATGCAATGCAGTGAGCCCAGATTAGAGATGAATACCAAGCTCTGTGGGAGCAGGGAAGCCTAGAGAAAGCGTGAAAAGATGTAACAATTCATCTAGATCCTGGCAAAGATGCATTGCAACATAATGACCTGAAACACCACATAGCCACTGTGCTGGTTCATTAGGAAGTCAGAACAGATAAAAGTAATAGAGAAAATCGAGAATCACAGGAAAATGTAACAGCATTGCCAAAGTGTGTGTAGAAACCCACATGACATAGCCTGGAAACTGCACATGAGTTGGTGTGTTCTGAATCCATAGAGAAAAGCCCCTGAGGTGTTGATTTTGATTTGATTAATTTTTCTATTGGGACCTAATTCAGTGCATCTCTAGTTCTTGCCAATATATACAAATCTAGTCTTTAGTGGAAAGTATTTTAAACCTCTTAACAACAAAACTATATTACTACTAGTTCAGACAGTCATGTGGAAAGAGTTATTTGACAAGCATAGAGTAATAACTTGATTTAGATGTGGGTAAAGGCTGACCAAAAGTCACACTAATTGGCAATGCATATATTGGAATTTTATAAAGAAGTATATATAAGTGCATTATAGTGATTACAGACTGTTAATTAAAAACTAATAGCCAGGAATTTTATACAAGCTATTTCTACTTTTGATCAATGATGAAAATCAGGCTTAATAACAGTGGGAAGAACTAAGTTTGGGAAGAAATTTTCTTTAGTTCAAGACTTATCTTTTTAAAGTACACCATTACAATTTTTGCACTTGCATCCCTTTATCCAAATTGCTTATTAATGAAAATGTTCAGCAGTTTTCTTTCAGATTGTGTAATATTTGCATATATTTAATATGAGATCACAGGCATGACACCCCAGTCTAAATATAAAACTCATTTATATTCCATATTCTCCATCTGCACACATGCTAAAGGAAATTTTACATAGTGGAAATGCTCATGTTTAAATTGTAGCCCTTCATATAAGGTCTGATGCAGAAATATCTATGGTGTTATCTTCCAGATTTTTAAAAATCACAGTTATTCAACTTGTATTTTCTTTAGTATCCAGTAATATTTACTAACTTGAAGTACCTCAATCTATACCTGAAACAGAAATTTAAAGATAGAAAAGCCTATAGCAGGTATCTAAGTGTGGCAAGGCAGTGGGGATTGATCAGTCCTGAAAGAACACAGGATGAAGTGGGCTTTGCTTGTCACCAAGAATAAAGGGTGTGGAAGTCAGCAGATATACTGAGTTTCCCATTCATTAAAAAAAAAAAAAAGGTTTAGAAGGTAGGGAAGGTGAAGAGGCAAAATTTGCTCCCCTCAATAAGTTAGTGAGGTCAACAGATTTTCCATCGATCTACAGAGACAAACAGCATGCTTACATATTGCAACTACCATGTTCCATAAATTCTTTCTGATCTGCTCTTGGGGTCTAGCTCTGGGAGTGGTCCTAGTCTTAGCCCTGTTCTGACAGGCCCCCAGGGCAGGTGGTCATGGTAGTTACAGTGTGCCTTCTTCATGGGATGGTTTTTATCCTAGTAGATGGTCTACGTGTCCTACCTGTGACCGGGCATCCTTCCCATGGGAACCTTATTTATCCTGGCAGACACACTCGTAACTCGTGTCTGACCTAATTTAGCTCCTTCCTGCCAAGACAGCTACTCTCCAAAAGAACCTAGTGCAGAAAGCAATTAGGCCCAGTGCGCTGGTCAGGTGGTACAGAGGAGACAGAACAATACACGTGAGTAGCAGGGATGGCTCTGTAACGTACAGATGCGGGGGGGGGGGGGGAAGAAGAGACTGTTCTAGATGGTGGTCCTCTGAGCAAGACAGCCTACATCTCCATCAGATCACCTGTGCCTGATGGCTTGAGGCTATCAAGAATGGCCTTGGTGACTTGTTGACACATTCTCTCACAGAAGAAGAGGGTAACAAAAGCCACTGGATTCTTCCTAAGATTCCGGTCGCTCCTCCCAGTCATGTGTATATAATTTGCACTGATCGAACAAGGCCTTGGAGTCTTGAGGTCCTCGGGGCTGTTGGAAGGGGTAAGAGTAACTGAAGAGCAGCTTTTCCTCTAGGCTGGGTGAAGACTTTCCAGTGCTACTGTTTTGAGGTAACCCGCGCTCCTGCCTGAAACTCCTTGCCCATGCTCTGTAAGAAAGCTTAATAAACTCACTGTCCCCCAGGGTACTGTAGTTTGGTCTGTCACTGGGACCTTATAAGGACGGGGATGACTTTGATATGTGACTCCAGGAAAAGAATTCTCACAAGAGGTACCATGTTTGGTAGAGCCTACAGAAAGAGGGGAGCCATGAAGGACATGCACACTGAACCTGCAGATGGAGAGCAAGAGACATACACACATACATAATATATACATGCATGCATACACACATATATACATACGGGACCCAAGCCGTTATTGGGGTCAGGGTGTTAGTTAAGTAGGTTTCCTACAGGAAATGCTAGCAGATGGATCTATAGCAAGAAAGGAAGAGTTCTGTGGGCCCACACAGTGAGTGATGTGGTCACTGTGGCTTATCTACATAGTCCAGGAAACAGGTGGAGGTCAGCGGAGTAGGTCAACGAACTTGTATCTAGCTGTTTCACAGGGACGTGTTTACCAGAAGAAGGTATAGAAGATGGAGATTTGAACTGGCCACATTGAGGTTCTGGGGAAATGGGAGAACTGGAGGTCCTGTTCCGGGTAACTAAGTCCTGCTTAGTGTGAGATGCCTAGCATACTCAGAATGGATGCAAGACATCAACAAATCATAGGAACTCGTTTCATATGCTTACACAGCAGCTTAGGGGTAAAGCAGGAGGAAGGAAGACCAAAGAGCATACACTCAAATGCATGCAACACACACACACACACACACACACACACACACACACACACATACTGGTTTTGGCTGAGTCTGTGTCTCATCTGGGCTCTCATTCTCAAGGAGATCGGCTGAAGGATTTTTACATGGTGATAGCATTCTAAAAGCAAACGTTTCACGGACTCCAAGATGTCTAAGCATGGAGTCCCTGGCTGTTACTTCCACTGAAATATCAGTTAAAGCAAGTCGCAAGCCCTCCCCAGATTCAAAGATGTGGAGAAGGGTTTACTCTCTTAATGCGGAAAAAGTTGCAAAGTCACAGTACCAAATTAAATATGTAAATGGATTCCTATAAATATGTAGGGGAGCCTTGTAAACAATCTACTATAACTAGAGAAGTGCCTTTCTCTAAGACCTGGGAACAAAGATTCCTCCACACAAGGAGCTACTCATTATATTCCTGGCGGGATGTCGGAAGCAGATTGGACCACTGAGAACTTAAATACAAAAAAGAATCAGGGATATTTTTGGACCAACTGGCATTCTTTTCATTCTCCAAAATATTGCCAAATCTGAAACAGCCTGGGATTAGAAAAACAGGTCAGCCGTATTTAAGAATCAAACCCACTTCCCTGATAGTTACTTTCTTTGCACGAAATGCTTTTCTGAAACCCCTTCCGGCTGTTGACTTCCTCACGGTACTTGAGGGGCGGATCAGCTTTTGCCTTGTGATTAAAACCTTCCCTGGCCACCTAAGTGAAAGTTATAATCTCCCACAGAGCCATCACGTGCTCTTCGTGGAAATATCACCACCTGCTCGCCAGCATCTGTCCATTTGTTTATGGTTCCATCCCTACAGTGTAAGCTTCACAATGTTCCGGATTGTATTCATTCGCTTAGCATGGCTCTATCTGCTAAGGCTCGGTGCTCAAAAAGGTAGAATATGGACCCACAGATCCGTGGTGCTGTCAGCCTCGACCAGAGAAGCTTCTATTTGCAGTGGGTGGTGGGTACCACAGAGATCATAATTGGGGATCGTTGATTGCTGAATACTCAGCCGGAAGTGGGGCCCAAATATCACCCTCTCCAAGGCTCAGGGAACATCACAGAAAAGGGAGTGGAAAAAATAAACAAGAGCCCAAAGAAAGTCAGAAGTGCTGTGGGATGCTGTCTTCTGTGCATGGCACGGTAGCTGCTCTCTGGAACTCTTAAGGGCCATGGTTACCTGAACAAGACCTGCACATGACTGGGCTCACAGCTCAAAGGGAGAGGAGTCTCATTAATCTCGCCAATCCCCAATGACATATAGGTGGCTAATGGCTGCTGAGTGAGGAAGAAATACTTTCTTCAGAGGTATAGCCACTGGTAAGTTGCTCACGTTTTATAAAGCGCTCTTGGCCCATGCTCATGCGAATAACCCCAATTAAACTCGTTGGCTCTCAGAAAAGAAAAAAAAATAGCAAGGTGAGGA
The DNA here is from genome assembly GCF_900095145.1 of Mus pahari. Taxonomy (NCBI): domain Eukaryota; kingdom Metazoa; phylum Chordata; class Mammalia; order Rodentia; family Muridae; genus Mus; species Mus pahari. The sequence continues at coordinate 59,845,895 of NC_034598.1, forward strand.
CGATATAATTACTCCTGTATTAATAATCTGGGCTTGGCTCAATCTTAATCTCCACTATAAAGCCCAAAGTGGGTGATGTCATCCCCTTATCCCCAAACTCAGAGCTTACCAAGCATCTCCTGTATAAACATGTCTGACGGAACACCCTTATGTCACAGATTCTAGTGTTCAGAACTCCTCTGGGTCACCTCAGTTCCCTTCATCCGCATCAGCATCTTCACTTCCTCCTCAATGCAGTGGCAGCTGGAATCCTGAGCGCATGTGGACTGTTGGCGTGAGCATTGCTCTGTCAAGGACCCCACGGCCTCAGACCCGTGGGAATGGCAAGGTGCCCGCCCTGGTCCAATGTACTCTGTACATTCATCACAGACAGGGGAAGCCTGAGACACTTTCTCTACCGAGGCTAGCTGACAGTGTCCTGTGCTGAGTTTCTGGGCTGCTAGTGCATCCATCAGAGCACAGGGCCCACTCGACCTTAGCTTTTCTGTGGGCCACTTATTACTCTGTCCTCTGTCATCCCTGTCAGGTCGACCCCAAAGCCGTGAGCGTCACTGAGATTCACATTGCTTATTATGAGGATCAAAGAAGATTCTGTTTGTGAATAGCAACTTCAGTACTTGGAATAGAATAGCTACTCAGCAAATAGTACTTACTGTCCACAATTCAGTTGTGAATGATTAGCTTGTGCCTAACTCAAGCCAAAGCTGGTAGCAGGTTAAATGCCATAAGCCAGAACTTATTTGATTTCCTACCCAGTGCCCCGCACACTAGCTTCATGAGCAGTTGTAGTCTTAGTTAGGACTTTATATTGCCTTTCTCAGAGGAAGTCCCCACTAACCGAATGGAAGTGATGAACAGCAGTTACTAAAACAAGATCTTACTCTTCTTAGAGAGGATTAGTAAGTCTGACATAGATATTTTTGGAATATTTAAGACATTATGCTAAAATGGTTGACAAACAAGGACTACAGTTTAAATTAAAACACTGAAAAGCTGATGCAACTTTGGTGCATAAGGAAACACATTTTCTTTGAAAAGCCGAGATGTGTTATCGTCGATAACATTTATACGAAAGGATTGAAAATGAACCTCAAGAGTATGAAAGCTGCAGAACCCATTACTCATTGGAACACATTTTATTAAACTACAGAAATTAGGAGCCCTAAGCTTTCTTCCAACTCAGATGCAATGTCGTTGGGTCTAGCATTCACATTTCTTTTTATAGACTTTCTTTGTTTTTTAACTATGTGTATGTGTGTATGGGGAAATCTGTGACTGGAACACAATGAAATGACACACGGGTAAGACATGCCATAATGAAACCCATTGCTTTGTGTGCTAGCTTCAAATATTGATGAAGCATATACACAAAGAAATTATCAATAAAGTCTTGACCTATCTTCCTTGTCTTTTAATGACTGAATGTGTGTTGATTGTTGGAGAGGTTTGTTTTGTTTTGTTTTGTTTTTGTTTTTTGTTTTTTGTTTTTTGTTTTTTGTTTTGTTTTGGTTTGGTTTGGTTTGGTTTTTTCAAGACAGGGTTTCTCTGTATAGCCCTGGCTGTCCTGGAACTCACTTTGTAGACCAGGCTGGCCTCAAACTAAGAAATCCACCTGCCTCTGCCTCCTGAGTGCTGGGATTAAAGGCGTGCGCCACCATGCCTGGCTGTTGGAGAGTTTTTAAGGAAAGTATGAGAAGCAAATTAAAATACAAAGCACAAACTGGTCTGGAGGGTTTTTTAAAAGACATACACACACTTGCACTCGCACACTCATACACGTGCATGCACATATGTGTGTGTGTGTGTGTGTGTGTGTGTGTGTGTGTGTGTAAGAGGGAATCTGGGAAGAGTTCGGAGGGGTGAATATAAGCAAAATCTATTATACAAAACCCAAAGGACTAATAAAAATTAACAAACAAAACTTAAGGTGCGTTTGGGCTGACTAGGGTGTGAGTCTACCTCAGCTGATTCTGCATCTCTGCCGTGCTCCGCATCCTTCCTGCTGTCTCAGTACAGTTCTCTCTACTCCTGGTTCTGAGTCTCCACGGACGTCTGTAGGTCCCTCTGTGGCTACCATTACTCTGTGCAGACGACTTACCTAGCTTGTCAATAAACCTGAAGTCACTATTCACCATTCCCCTGAACGTCTCATCCACTCACGAACGTTTCTTCGTGGACGGCCAGACTCCTGTCCTTATCCGCATGGCCAGTGACTCACTCCCCTGGGGTCATGGACCTGGCTCCTTCATCTCTTCCAACTCTTGCTGCCACCTCTTACCATCTCACCACGGGGAGCTCTCCTTCCCCTTCCTTCCTACTGGCATATGTTTAGACTACAATTGGTTTGCTTAAGAAATAAACTTCCAGGGGTAGTGGTGGCTAGTGATATGGTTCAGAGGTTAAGAGCACTGACTGCTCTTCTGAAGGTCCTGAGTTCAATTCCCAGCAACCACATGGTGGCTCACAACCATCTGTAATAGGATCTGATGCCCTCTTTTGGTGTGTCTGAAGACAGTAACAGTGTACTCAAATACATAAAATGAACAAATAAATCATTTTTTAAAAAAGTAAAGATACTTTATTAATCCACATTTCTACTAATACTGCTTGCTCTTCCCCTTTTCTTACAGACTTCTTTTCAAATGTTTTGCTTACTTTGTCAAAGAACAATGTCTCCCTTAGGGTTTTATTGATGTGAAGAGGCACCATGACCATGACAACTCTTAGAAAAGAAAACATTAGCCGGGCATGGTGGTGCCCGCCTTTAATCCCAGCACCTGGGAGGTAGAGACAGGAGGATTTCTGAGTTCGAGGCCAGCCTGGTCTACAAAGTGAGTTCCAGGACAGCCAGGGCTATACAGAGAAACCCTGTCTCGAAAAATCAAAATAAATAAATAAATAAATAAATAAATAATAAAAGAAAAGAAAAGAAAAAGAAAAAGAAAAAAGAAAAGAAAACATTTCTTCTTAGAAGAAAACATTGCTTCTAGTTCAGAGACTCAGTCCATTATCATTGTGGCAGGAAGCATGGCAGCACGCAGGCAGACATGGTGCTGGAGAGGTGGCTGAGAGTTCTGCCTCTGGATCTGCAGGCAGCAGGAACTGAAAGCCACACTGGCTGTGGCTTGAGCATCTGAAACCTCAAACCCCACCCCCAACCCCCTACCCTCACCACCCCATAGTGGCACACTTCCTCCAACAAAGCAAGGCTATACCTCCTACTAGTGCCACTCCCTATGGAGTGTGTTTTTATCCAAACCATCAAACACACTCCTTTTCACTGAAATAGCATTTCTTTAGCAATCACTATGCGCATGACATCACTTCAGAGTTGCTCCTGACTGTGCTGGTCCACGGAGCTGAGAGGTTCACTCAGGCTGTAAGTGTCAAACACAAAGCTACATACTCTGTCCTTTGTGTCTCAGAGGCATCTGATGCTGATTTCCCTTCTCTCTCTTTTGAAATTCTCTGTTCTCTTTTCATTTGTGGCACCAAATTCTCCTGTGTTGATTTGAAGTTCCTTCTTTCTATTTTCTTAGTGGACAAGACAGAACTTAGGTTACTGTCATGGTTTGTATATGCTTGGCCCAGGGAGCGGCACTATTAGGAAGTGTGGCCTTGTTGGAGTAGGTGTGGCCTTGTTGGAGAAGGTGTGGCCTTGTTGGAGTAGGTGTGGCCTTGTTGGAGTGGGCTTTAAGATCCTCATCCAAGCTGTCTGGAAGTCAGTCTTCCACTAGCTGCCTTCAGATGAAGATGTAGAACTCTCAGCTCCTCCTGCACCATGCCTGCCTGGATGCTGCCCTGCTCCCACCTTGATGATAATAGACTGAACCTCTGAACCTGTAAGCCAGCCCCAATTAAATGTCCTTTACAAGAGTTGCCTTGGTCACAGTGTCTGTTTCATAGCAGTAAAACCCTAACTAAGACACTTACTGTGAGGGAATTTTATTCTGCTAAAATTTCCTTTGGCAAAACCATTAGGATACTGATGTATGTGACTTACAAGGACATGAAGTCATGTCATTTATTTTTATCATAAGTTCTTTTAGAGTATTTTTAAATATTTTCACATTATCCTTAGAACTTCCAGTATAAAAAAAAAGGGTAGTCAATAAATATTTTATTGAGAAGTAATACATGTGATATTTAATTTTCTCCTTCATACAAGTCATCTTTGGTGTAGTCGTAGTTATAGCCTTCACCATCATGCGCTTTTATAACTGTTGACCGTTTCTAAGAGAAACTCTTTACCCATTAGCAATCACTCTCCCCTCCCTCCCCGACACTGGGAGCCACTCTTCTGTTTTTGTGTCCATGAGTTTGTCTGTCCCCTAGTAGAGGGTCACCACTAGTCCCTGGGAGGGCCATGATGGCGGCAAAGGCTCCCACTCAAGATTAGTTGGTGGGTTTTGATTGATTAAGTTTAATTTTTGTTTAACATTTACATTAACTTCATGTTTGTTTGCTTAGGAGCCCAAGACATCAGAAGCTAATGGACTATCAATTAATAAGAAATTAATCCTACCCAATCATCTTAGAGTAGCCTTAGCTAATGGAGTCAGCATTGTAGTTGGCTTCCCTTTCAAGCAATATCAACATTGATTTTGTAATCATCAGAAGTGAAGATTCTTTATATTTAATCTGCATTTTCCTCTGAGGAATAGAAAGGTGAGGTAGATAAAGGAATTACAGAAACAAGTATCAATTCACTCTCACACATACACACACACACACACACACTCATACATACACACACTCATACACACATACCACATATATACTCACACACATACACACACAGATACCACATACATGCACACCACACACACTTACAGATAGCACACACAAACACACACACACCATCACCACCAACAACAACGACAACAACAACAATGTAACAATTATACCGCATACACACAAAAATTTAGTACAATTTAGCACAAAAAGCTTGAAAGGAAGTGACAGGACCGAGAGCAATTACCATGCCACAGAATGCCATCCTTCATGTCATCACAGACCTGAAAGAGGCATTTGCGTTGCTTTTTTCTTTATCACATGAAGATCCAGCAGAGGGATTTAGCAGCCTGCCTTACACCTCAGCCCAGTGTCAGTGGCTTTCAATCAAATCCTCACTTGTTTAAAGATGTCTTTGCCTTCTACATAATTTAAAGATTTCAATCCACATGTTTATCTTGTGTCTCCTTGATAATGGATGAAGAAACGGCCTGAAGTTTCTTTTCCTTACATGTAATTACTGTTTCCCTAGGCATTGATTTCCGCAGCAAAATCCTCTCAGTTAATATCGCTGTAATTTTTCCACAGAAGAAACAGAGAGCTAACAGAGCGGCCCCATGAAGACCTGGCAGTGTAGCATCTCAAATAAATCCCTTAATGTTTTCCAGGAGTCCAGCACAGACAGACAGACAGCTGGGTTTTATTCTTTCTGAATTTATTTCAGCGGTGCTGAGTTCCCAGAGGGAGGGGGATGTGGGGGGGTGGGGAGAGTGGTGGGAAGGCTCAGATCTCCAGAGTGTCAGGGAAAACTTACTGTGACAGTATTTGCTTGTTGCTCTTTCACTGTGGAAAGAGTTGGAGGATTTTATTAATTACTTTTAAAGATAGCATACAATAAAATGCATTTCTTGTGGTGGTTATACGCATACATCGCTGTACCTCACTCATACTTGACCCCCATTCTGCTCCTTGGCCCTCTCCCTTCTACTGACCTCCTTCCTCTCCACAATGGTCCCTTTATGCTTTCCTGTCATGTTGAGTCCTTGCCTAGCTTTTGTATGAGGGATTCCCTGCCTTTTGGGGGTGAGTTCAATATTGCTCCTTCTCTGTCTATTTTATCAAACACTGAAGGTTACTGTTGATACAATTCATCAGGGAATCCACAATTCTTCGTTCATCTTCTTGTTTACTTCCTCTTTACATTCACTACTTTTAAAGGTAGATTTAAAATTTTCCCTTTTTTGGCATTTTGATCATGTCAAGTGTCTTTGGGTTAAGTTATCGGGAGCTTGTGATCTCCCAGAGACATCGTGTGGTCCCGTGTCTTTCTGTTTCTCAGACTTCTGCATTGCAATCTTCACAGCTATTGGTTTGTATACGTTGGTAGGTATATGTCTCCTAATTTTATTTGACAATCCTCTTTATGTATTTATTTATTTTGAGACACAGTCTTACCACGGAGTGCTGGCGGGGCTGGGACTTGCTATGTAGACTAGACTGGCCTCTGACTCAAGGGCTGGGTTAGAAGCTTGTGCTCCAACTCAAGGGCTGGGTTAGAAGCTTGTGCCACCACACCCAGTTTGAGAATCTTCTTAATGGAGAATCCCCCAGTACAACTGAGAAAGACAATTACTGTCACAACAATACCACTAAACCAAGCAAGATATTAATTAAGCATGATTTATATGAACTAATACAATGACTATAGAATAACCAAAGGTAAACAGATATAAAGACTGTGGTGAAATTAAGAACTGTTTAAGACAAATACAGAAAAGTAAATGAATGTCATAAAGGAAGAGGCAAGGACAGGGAAAGAAAAAGGAGCTAACAATATAAATAAAACGGAGGATGAAAACCATGGGAGAGAGTGTGGGAAGAGCAAGAGATTAAAATATCAGGTTACCCACTAATTGATATGAAGCCCCAACACATATACAGCAGAGGACTGCCAGGTCTGGGTTCAGCCAGAGAAGATGCACCTACCCCTCAGGAGACTGGAGGCCCCAGGGAGTGGGATGGAGGGTGGGGGCTGAAGACATCCTCGAGGACACAAGGTAGGGAGGAGGTATGGGATACGGAACAGTCAGCGGGAGGACTGGAAGGGAGATAAAATCTGGAGAGAAAAAAAAAGATTAAATAAAATAAAATTGAGAGAGAGAGAGAGAGAGAGAGAGAGAGAGAGAGAGAGAGAGAGAAAGAAAGAAAGAAAGAAANAGAAAGAAAGAAAGAAAGAAAGAAAGAAAGAAAGAAAGAAAGAAAGAAAGAAAGAAAGAAAGAAAGAAAAAGAAAAGAACTGCATGCCCAGGGATTGGCGAGATGGCTCAGCAGTTACAAGCACTGACAGCTTTTCCAGAGGACCAAGGTTCAATCCTAGCATCCACACATCAGCTCTCAAATGTCTGTGATTCCAGTTCCAGGGGATCCGATGCCCACCTCTGCCTTCCATGAACACCAGACATGCACGAGTTGCATAGACACATATGCAGGCAAAGCACACATATACATAAAATCATAAAAGGAAACTTAAAAAAAGAAAGGTCTAGGCCTAGAGAGATTCACAAAAAAATGCATATGCAAAATTTGATAAATGGAAGAGAATAAAAAATAAAAACGTAAAAGCTTTCAAAAGTGGAACAGTATCGAAGAACATTGGGGTGGGGGAGTGAAGTGGTGGTGGAGAAACTTCGTTCTGTGTTCTTTAAAATTAGTGTCTTCCTGGTGTAGATGCAGGGAACAGGTCAGATGAACCTAGAGCTTTTTGTCTTTCCTATCAAGCAGGTTGGGTCTGGTCTTGTGACTGGACAAGTGATAAACGCTCAATAGAGCTGTCTTCACCTTAGCAGCTTCCAGCCTGTGTGTACCAGAAGCGTTGCTGGCTAGAGCTAGCTCTGCCGTGTACGGGCTGGGCAGGCTCTCGGATGACCCCAGACTCTCGCTGAGATGCCCTGCGGTAGCTACTGTTCTAGCCCAGGCGGGAAAGCACAATGCAGAGATCTGTCCAGGCAGACCAGCCTTCACCCTCGAAACACACTCTGCATTAAACCATCTTCAGTATGATAGCAAATAAAAACTACATGAATTCTTCCAAAAATAGGTATAGGTTTACATATTTGATTTTTTGCAACAGGTTCAAAAATTCATCTGTCAATAACAACTTAATAGAAGCAAAACACATAAATCTTAATTTTTATTTTATTTATTTGTTATTTTTTTTATATGCATGTATGTGTCATGTACATGAAGTGCCCATGGAGGCCAGTAGGGGGCGTCGGATTCCCTGGGACTGGAGTTACAGATGGTTCTGAGCTGCCATGTAGGTGTGCTGGAAATTGACTCCTAGTCTCTGGAGGAGCAGCCACTGTTCTTAATCTCTGAGCCATCTCTCCAGCCCCAAATCTCAACATTGTAAACGTTACTGTGTAGGTGAATATAGAGTTGCTTGTGGCTCACAATTGCATTTCTGGGATAGCTTACGCTGTATGATTCAAAAAGCAGAGAAAGGCAGCAGGGCGAACAGATGCTGCAAATGGAAGAAAACAAGGACAGATGGCCAGATCTGAGTTAGAGCGCACGGATCCACCGTGAAAGCGAGAAGGGACGGTAGTCATTCAGCGCATGCGCATAGCGAAACGAGAGAAATGCTCCACTATTTTCAGATGGATTTCACTACTCTTCTCTATGAAGCAAAGCTTTTAGTTTACTCGCATGATGTTTCCTGGAAGGAAACAAAGGGGTCTGACATTTTCCCTTCACCACCTGACTTTCGTGTTTCCAGGGGGAAAGTCGTCATCAGATCACTTATCCTCATAGATGATTAAAGGGCTTTTGCACTGGTTCAGAAATTGAGGAACAGAACATGGCGGTTGCTAAGAATTCAGGAATAACTAGTGGTGATTAATCTTCACTGTTGACTTGATGGGATTTAGTATCAGCATGATAACACACATCGAGTGTCTATGGGAAGACCCACTCCGTATGTGGATGGTTGGCATCATCCTATGGGTTGGAACGCTCGGAGGAATAAAAAGGAGAAAGTGGGCTAGCATCAGCACCGCCATTTCTACTTCTGAGTCCCGCCTGAGCGGCGGGGCGGGGGAGGGGGGAGCAGTTAAAACAAACAGCTGTAAGGTATGGTCAGCTTATCACAGCTCTGGGGGACAGACACAGGGGAATGCCTGGGGCTCGACAGGCAGCTAGCCTTGCCTAAAAGGTGAGCTATAGGCTCCCTGACTAACCTTAGCTAAGCAAAACTCTGAAGTGGAGAACAATTAGGCACAGAGTTCTCGTGACGTGTGTGGTTATGTCCGTGCGTGCCCATGCATGTTCGAGCGTGTGCCTGTGTATGTGTGTGCATGCATGTACGTACATGTGCCTGTGTGTGCACGTGTGTGTGTTTGACCATGTGTATGCAAGAACAAATCTAGAAAAGAATGTTGTGTGTCTTGGAACTATTCCCAATTTTCTTCTTGTATCATTTTTTAACCTTTTTATTTTATTTATTTATTTAATTTAATTAATTTATTTATTTTTATTTATTTTTGAGACTGAGCCTGGAGCTCAGTGTCTTGGGTAGATTTGCTGGACAGTGAACTCCTGGAATCCACCTGTCTCTGTCCTCCGGTATGGGGTCACTGGCACATCGGACATGCCCGGGTTTTATGCCTGTGATGGGGATTGGAACTCAGGACTTCACACGTACAAAGCAAGTGCTCTTCCCTTAGTTCCATCCTCCCAACTCCGTGATAGCTAATGTGACTCTTATATTCGCCTGTAGTCCGAGGTAATGGTCTGATCTCATCTCTTCTCAAATGGTTAGCAAAATAGCCTCCTGATAGTTTCTACATTAATTTATATACCACCATTATAAGCGATGCTCAGAAGTGTGCCCCTACGGATGAATATTCTAATCAGTGTTTCCTTCTGGTTAATAACTCTTTTAAAAGTGCAACACTTCTGGAAGCTGCCCCATACCCTCCTATCCCAAAGATGACCATTCCTACTGACCTTTTTCTCACCCAGCCCTCTCTGCTCTCCTCAGGCGCTCTCCCACCCAGTTCCCTCCATCTGTGTGAGATTCAAGCATCCTCCCTTGGGCCCTCCTTGCTACTTGGTTTCTTTGGGTCTGTGGATTTTAGCATGGTTATTCTGTACTTCATGGCTAATATCACTTCACAAAGTGCATGTCCTTCTGGGTCTGGGTTACCTCACTCAGAATGATGTTTTCTAGTTCCATCCACTTGCCTGCAAATTTTCATGACATCTTCGTTTTAAATAGTTAAATAGTGTTCCATTGTGTAAATTACCACATTTTTCTGTGTCCATTCTTCAGTTGAGGGGCATCTAGGTTGTTTCAGTTTCTGGCTATTATGAATAAATCTGCTATGAACATAGTGGAGCAAATGTCTCTGTAGTGAGGCATCTTTTGGGTATCCCAGGAGTGGTATAACTGGGTCTTGAGGTAGAACTATTCCCAATTTTCTGAGAAACCCACCCCCAAATTGAGTTCCAAAGTGGTTGTACAAGTTTGCACTCCCATCAGCAATGGCGGCGTGTTCCTTGTGTTTCGCATCCTCACCAGCATGTGCTGTCACTAGAGCTTTTGATCTTAGCCATTCTGATTGGTATAAGATGGAATTTCAGAGTCACTTTGATTTGCATTTCCAAGATGGTGTTGAACATTTCTTTAAGTGTTTCTCGGTCATTAGAGATTCCTCTATTGTAAATTCTCTTTCACTCTGTACTGCGTTTTTAAATTGGGTTATTCTGGTTTGTTGATGTTTGATTTCTTTTTTAAAGATTTATTTATTTTATTTATATGAGTATACTGTAGCTGTCTTCAGACACACCAGAAGAGGGCATTAGATCCCATTACAGATGGTTGTGAGCCACCATGTGGTTGCTGGGATTTGAACTCAGGACCTCTGGAAGAGCAGTCAGTGCTCTTAACCGCTGAGCCATCTCTCCAGCCCCTGATGTTTGATTTCTTGAGTTCTTTATATATTTTAGATTTTAGCCCACTGTCGGATATAAGGTTGGTTAAGATCTTTTCCCATTCTGTAGGCTACCGTTTTGTCCTATTGACAGTGTTCTTTGCCTTACAGAAGGTTTTTAGTTTCATGAGGTCCTATTTATTAATTGTTGATCTTAGAGCCTGAGCCACTGGTGTTCTGTTCAGGAAGTTGTCTTCTGTAACAATGAGCTAAAGGCTATTCCCCACTTTCTCTTCCATTAGATTTTTTTAAAAATATCTGTTTATTTATTTATTTACTATATGTAAGTACACTGAAGCTGTCTTCAGATGCCCCAGAAGAGAGCATCAGATCTCATTATGGATGGTTGTGAGCTACCATGTGGTTACTGGGATTTGAACTCAGGACCTTCAGAAGAGCAGTCAGTGCTCTTAACTGCTGAGCCATCTCTCCAGCCCTCTTCTATTAGATTTAATGTATCCATTTTTATGTTGAAGGCTTCAATCCACTTGTTTGTGAGTTTTGTGCACAGTGATAGATATGGATCTATTTGTATTCTTCTGCGCGCAGACATCCAGTTTGGAGGGGCATCTCTGGGACAGGGGCAGCTCCAGGGAGTCTATGGTAGAGACCCTAGCTGAGACTCCTAGGAGTGGGGGATATGGAGCCTTGAGTGGTAGCCTCCTGTAGCCAGGAAAGACTCCCAACCAATGACTGGTCCAACTTGAGACCCACCCCACGGGAGAGATCCCACCCCGGACACTATTAATGATGCTCTGCTTTGCATGCGAACAGGAGCCTAGCATAACTGTCCTCTGAGAGGCTTCATCCAACAGCGGATGGAAACAGATGCAGAGACCCACAGCCAGAGCTCAGGGAGTCGTGTGGAAGAGTGGGAGAAAGGATTGAGGGAGCCAGAGGGGTCAAGGACACCGCAAGAAGACCTAAAGCCCACTGACCTGGGACCATGGGGGCTCTCAGAGACTGAACCACCAACCAAAGAGCACGCAGGGGCTGGACCTAGCCAGATAGATAGATAGATAGATAGATAGATAGATAGATAGATAGATAGATAGATAGAGATAGAGAGATATAAACAGATATATAACGTCATCTTCATGTGGGTCCTCTAACAGTTAAAGCAGGCTGTCTTTGGATCCCCCTCTCCTAGCTGGGCTGCCTTGTCTGGCCTCAGTGGGAGAGGATGTGCTCAGTTGGTACCCATGAGGGCTCTCTATCTCTGAGGAGAAGGAGAGGGGAGTGGGTGAGAGGGCATGTGAGGGTAGGACTGGGAGGAGAGGAGGGAGCGGAGCTATGACCAGGATGTAAAGTGAATAAATAAAATAAAGGGAGAAGAGTGCAACCCTTGAAGGGACACCAGCTGGACCAGCTGCAGTCTAAATTAGTGTGGAGTGCTCTCTTGATAGACAGCGCAGATAAAATCCAGCCACTAATAAAGTCGGCTCTGGACGTCAAATAGCCCTAAAGAAGATGTCGAAGGAAGTTCACTGTTCATGTAAGACATGGATGGAAGAGGCTGCTGTCTTCTTCACAACGAGGCAGTGACATTTTGATAAAGCGTTTTGTTTTTCACCTTTTGAAATATGATTATTGAATTACATTGTACCATTGACTAAAATGGTAAGGACTTGTCTTTATTTTCTTTTGTTGACGTCGTGACAGAGTACCTTGAAAAGCAATCTAAGGAGGGAGGCATTTGTTTTTCACTCACAGGTTGAGGGTGTCACGGCTGTGAAGTTGTCACCATGGCAAGAAAGGGGTGAGGCAGCTGGTCGGATTGAATTTGCAGTCAGGAATTTTACAGTTGGGGTCACCACAACATGAGGAACTGTATTAAAGGGTGACTGTGTTAGGAAGGTGGAGAACCACCGATTTAGACCAGCACAATACTAACTGTTTTGGGTTTTTTTTGCTTTTTGTTTTTTGTTTTGTTTTTTGTTTTTTTTTTGGATATCTTATGTATTTACATTTCAAATGTTATCCCCTTTCCCGGACTCCCCTCTGAAAACCCCCTATTCCATGCCCCTCCCCCTGCTTCTATGAGGGTGCTTCCCTTCCTACCCACCGCCCTGGCATTCCCCTACACTGGGGCACCAAGCCTTCACAAGACCAAGACAATACTAACTTTGCTTTCTGGGGTTAGAGAAATAAAATGGGGGGGGGCATAAAATGTCTATATGCATTACACCGAAAAGACAAAACAGGGTTTGATTACATGTAGAAACTAGGATTGGAGGTTCCTACAGCTGCATGCAGCTGTAGCTATGAACCTGTAGGTCACCTATTTGACAAGGCTAGCTGCCAGTCAGCCCCAAGCAACCTCCTGTGTCTGTCTCCCAGAGCTGTGATATGCTGACCACAGCTCACATCTGGCTTTTGTAGCCCTAGCTGTCCTGGAAGTCAGTGTGCATACCAGGCTGGCCTTGAACTCACCATGATCCACCTGCCTCTGCTTCCCCAGTACAGGCATTAAAGGCATGCGCCACTATGCTCAGTCACACCTGGGTTTTTAAACGTGGTTTCTGGGGATTCGAACCAAGGCCCTCATGATTGTGCAGCACGTGCTTTACTGATTGGGCCGTCTCTAATACTAATTTCTACATATAGTCAAACCCTGCTTCTCAGATTTGGCTACTCACTGGAATCATCTGAGGAAAAGGTCAGTTTATCCTTCCGTTCCCATCTCTAGACACTGGGGTGTAGTCATTCTGATGTCCAGCATGATGTGGGCATTTAAGAGCTCCTCAGTGACTGTGACATATGTCTGTGATGGAACGCCTCTTATTTATAGCTATGTGCATAAAGCACTTTAATTTTTAAGATTTTGGAAAAAAAAAAAGAGAGAGAGAGAATCTGAGGTTGGGTGGCTAGAGAGGTGGGGGTGGAACCATGAGGAGCTGGGGAAGTAGAAGGTGAACATATTCAAAAGGCATGGTATGGAATTTTCAAAGAATTAATACAAATATTATTACAATATTTGAGGTATTTTTATGGAGGTGTGTGTGCACACACGCACATACACAATCTATGTGTTCTTGTATGGATCTGGAGCTAGGCTGGCAACCAGTAAGCCCCAGTGATCTGTCACCACCTCCCTGCCCTGGCCCCACAGCTCAGGAGTTAGAAACCCTCGTAGCCGGAACCAGCAGTTTTCAACAGGAGTGCTGGAGACTCTGTCTTAAGTCCTCATGGCTGCGTGCTGTGATGGTTTTTGTTCGTGCTTGGCCCAGGAAGTGGCATGATTAGGAGGTCTGGCTTTGTTGGCATAGGTGTGTTACAGTGAGCGTGGGCTATAATGCCTTAGTCCTAGCTGTCTGCAAGTGAGTATTCTGCTAGCAGACTTCAGATGAAGATGGAGAACTCCCAGCTCCTCCTGCACCATGCCTGCCTGGATGCTGCCCTGCTCCTGTGTTGATAATGAATTAAACCTCTGAATCTGTAACTAAATGTTGTCCTTTATAAGACTTGCCTTGGTCATGGTGTCTGTTCACAGCAGTAAAACCCTAACTAAGATATTCACCGAGTGTTATTATTGACTGGGCCACCTTTTCAGCCCACAAACATTTCGATTCCCAATATAACAGTTGTCTTAGTTAGGGTTCCTATCACACTGCTGTGAGGAAACACCATGACCAAAAAGCAAGTTGGGAAGAAAAGGGTTTATTGGCTTATGGCAATGTTCATCATCAAAGCAAGTCAACAGGAACTGGAAACTGGGCAGGAACCTGGAGGCAGGAACTGATGCAGACGCCATGGAAGGAAAGGTGCTGCTTTCTGGCTTGCTACCATGGCTCACTGTGTCTGCTTTCTTATAACATCCAGGGATAATCCCACCCACAATGGGCTGGGCCCTTCCCTATCAATGAAGAAAATGTCCCACAGGCTTGCCTACAGCCCAATCTTAAGGAGGTGTTTCCTCAGGTAAGGCTCTCTCTTCTCTGATGATTCTAGCTTTGTCATGATGACATAAACTATGTAGTCCAACTGACCTCTTATCAACTTGACACAAAAACACATCACTGTTAAGCCACAACCTTTCCTTACCTCACACCCAAGTTTACACATTAATAAAGACATCATAATATAAAATGCCTTACAAACTTAAAAAGTCCCACAGCCTTACAAATTCAAGCAGTTTAAAAAGTTGTCTCTTTGAAACTATTCAATCTCTTTTAAAAGTTCAAATTCCCTGTCAAACCTCCAGTTCTGTTTTGTTTTAAGTTTAAAGTCTCTCAACTGTGGGCTCTTCTAAAAATAGATTAAGTCCTCCGTTATTTCAAGAGGGAAGAAGCAGGGTACAGTCACAATCTGAACAAAACCAAACCAAACTCCAAGAGTGTAAACAGCGCAATGCCCAGTGTCTGAGGTCCACTCATGGTCTTCCGGCTCCTCCAAAAGGCTCGGGTCACTTCTCCAGCTCCGCCCTCTGCAGCCCACACAGCTTGTCTTCAAAGCTCCAGTAGTCTCTACTGCACCACTGATGGGGTTTTAGTGATCATCCCACGGTACTGACGTCTACAAAATGTTGCGGTCTCTTCCAACTGGGCTGCATTTTTTGTTTTTGGTTTTGGTTTTGGTTTTTCGAGACAGGGTTTCTCTGTATAGCTCTGGCTGTCCTGGAACTCACTTTGTAGACCAGTCTGGCCTCGAACTCAGAAGTCTGCCTGCCTCTGCCTCCAGAGTGCTGGGATTAAAGGCGTGTGCCACCACGCCCGGCTGTGGGCTGCATTTTTACCAATAGTCTTCTCTTGGCTCTGTTTATTGTGCCAAACTTCAATTTCTCTACCTGACCCCTCATTCCTGAACCTTCAATGGCTACTGAGGCTGCAACTACACCAATGGCCTCTCCTGGCCTCTCACAGTGCCAAGCCTCAGCTGCTCTCCATGACGCCTTCATGCCTTCAAAACCAGCACCACCTGGATGACTCTTACACTACCCCTAGCACCTCGGGTGCTAGCACGAGGTACACCCCTGGCAACCTCAGATCAATGATGCTGGCTGGTCTCTTCTTATTCACAGCTAATCTTTCAGCTCCAGCTAACCAGCATCCGTTGTCCCAGTAACCCAGTGGTTTATTAATCCCAGCCAATTCTTCAGCTCTAGCTGACCAGACACCATAGATTTCTCACATAAATGGCCCTGTCACATCTTTGCTTCCCTGTGAAACATCACAAGCCAGGCCTCTTGTCTACACGGCTCTCAATATTCTTATCTTCCTAGTGCCTACAGAACAGCTCACCAAGCATTGAACATGCAATGGATTTTCTTGAGCAAAGTTCCAGAGCCCTTTCTCAGTCTTCTCTAAAACATGGTCAGGTCTGTCACAGTAATACCTCACAATCTTGGTACCAACTTGCCTTAATTCGGGTTTCTATTGCTGCGACAAAATACCATGACCAAAAAAGCAAGTTGGGGAGGAAAGGGTTTATTTGGCTTACACTTCCGTATCATCAGCAAAAGTTAGGATAGGAACTCAAATAGGGCAGAAACCTGGAGGCAGGAGCTGATGCAGAGGCCATGGAGGGTGCTGCTTACTGGCTTGCTTCCCCTGGCTTGCTCAGCCTGCTTTCTTATAGAACCCAGAACCACCAGCCCCAGGGTGGCACCATCAACCACTAATTAAGAAAATGTTCCATAGGCTTGCTAACAGCCTGATCTTATGGAGGCAGTTTCTTAATTGAGGTTCCCCTCTCAGATGATTTTAGCTTATGTCAAGCTGACATAGAATTGTCAAGCACAACAGTAATTATCTGAATCGTGTGTGCGTGTGCACAGACTTGGAGTTGGAAAGTGGAAATTATGTCTGGTAGGATCCTGCGCCATCAGCCAACTGTGTGTCCTTGGGAGAGTCATCAGATCTGGGGTTTCATTTCTGTCTCCTCCTTTGTAAAACTAGGATATTTGCTATTTATTACCAAATGTTCTTTTCCAAGTTCGTCTTTTTATGTTAGTAGATATAATATGTGCTATTTTTTTTTTTTTAAAAAAAAGGAACAAAAATACTCGGTGTAATTTTGAGAATGATTTTAAAGAAAATATATGGTAAATATTTACATGACCTCTTTTTCACACATATACCACTTTCTCTCCTTTGCCTGTTTAGTGTAGTCTATGTAAAAATTCACCCTAGAAAATAAAAATGGAAACAGTTTAGATGAATCCAGACTTCACGACAGGGCCTTGTACCAAGTGTCATTTCCCCTTTGTTTACTAAGTTGTCTAAGAAGACAACAGTGTGACCTTGGGTCATTGTTTTCAGTAGAAATGATGAAGCACTTCTTGAACCTTTTCCTGGTTCTCAGCAAGTGACCTTGTGTAACTTGTGTGCCCCTACCTAATTTTAAGGAGTAGTGTGTAATGTGTTCAGGCAAATCAAAGTAATTGTTTAGAGTGACAGCTAACGTTCCTGGCTCTTCCTTGTTGCTGGAAGTCTTTATCTCCGTTGTAATTGGAGGCCCAGCATAATTGAAATTTCAATTCTGCATTTCAAACACCAACGGGGAAAGATCTGAGGCAATCAGCTGATGGCTGTGATGTAATGTGCATTACTCTTCAAAATGTTTCCTTCTTTAGAATGAGCACTTTTCATCTCTCCAATCAGTAGAGTACAGCTCAAGAACAGAAACTGAACCGAAACAAAATCAGGGCCACGTAATTACAGATGCATAGTCAAAAAAAAAAAAAACAGTTTAAGTTGGGTGTGGCGTGGTCCACACCTAAAACTGGGAAGAGGGAGCAGGCAGGAAGACCAGCAGTTGGATTAACCTCAGTTATATAATGAGCTCGGGGCTCCTAGGGAGCTTGTCTTGAAAAGAAAGGGCTATGTTTAAAAGTAAAGCTATCCACACGCATGTGTGTTTGCCCGTGGCTTTGACCTACTGCCTTTGAAAGAACTTCCTTTGTCCAGAGAAAAATCCGTAGCTCCCGTCACCTAGTGATGAAAGAAAAGGAATGGGGTCAGAGCCACGGGCCTTCTTGCACATGTTAAAAATGAACTGAGAGCTCACCATCTGGCTGGAGAGCTCTCAGGAAGCAGGCACCTTCTGTTGGGCATAAGCAGAAAAGAGGCCCCCTGAGCTTTTTGCTGTTTATTCATAGATAGCTGTGGCCGTGTGTTGCTCCTGCAGCTGCAATGTGTCCATCATTTAAACCTACACCTTTAGAATGAGACCAATGTAATAACTTATGCTAATTTATAAGTCCTAGGTGTAAACTAGGGAGGGGCACAGCCCCTGCCTGTTAAAGGCAATAGCTGAAGGCCAATCAAGACCTGGATGAAGAGGAGTGGTGTTGGAGAGGGAGGCCTTTGGTTTTCTGGACAGTGCGGAGGTATGAAGGGCTGACAGGCTAGAGCCACAGGTCCAGGCCAAGGTCTGACCCATGTCCTCTCTGAACTCACAATGCAACAGGTCTCCCTTGTAGCGAGGTGGCATCGGGTGTACATATCCGATTCGGTGTTCATTCAGCACCGGCTGCCTGCTACAGACCAAGTTCCCTCAGAGCTGGAGAACAGGACTGACAGGCAGCAGATTCGAGAAACAGTCCCAACTCTATAGCAGAAGCAGAGAAGCTAGGAAGCCAGGCGGATATTTAAGGCTCACTTAAGAGCACTTACCATCCTCTTATGGATGGTAACTCATTATGACAGATCCGAAAGTAAGTCTCCAAACACACCCAAGAACTCGAGGAGAAGATGCATGTACCGCAGGGCCTCATCCTGCCAGACCTCACTGAAAGAGGATTCTACTTACAGAAATGACCATGAAGACAGGTGTGGGCAGTGGAGGATAAGCCATAAAATTAAAGGTTCCACCTAGAGCTAGGACCTCAGTCTATCCACTGTAGCAAACCATCTTTTATCTCCGTTTTTCCTTCAAAATACAAACTGGCTGCTCCACAGGTGGGGGCTGTGTTATGTCTGTGGTGTGGCTAATGCGTGTCTCAGATCTCATCGCCAGTTTCGTTATCTTGACTTTGTTTCTGCCATGCAGTTTCTCAACACGATGCTTGTAGGAAATGATTAATAACGTGTGGTGTTGCTTGTACAAGGATACAGTTATTCTTTATTAGAGCAGTATCTATTCTAAGTCCAGTTGCTTGACTTCCGGAGAGTTTATGACAGCGTGTGTCAACTTGAAGTGCTGCAAAGATGTGTTGTGATGTGCCTGTCCATTATACACAGATGGTGTAAGAAGTTGCAGTATGTGTACAGGACAGTGTGGCCATCCAAGACATGCCTGCTTCTTACCTACCTGAATGACAACAGGAAAGTGCCACAAACATGTTTACTACAGTTGCGTTACACATATAGCTTAGGAGAACTATTTGATAGGAATAATATTGTGTGTTGCTCATTTTTAACTCCACTGACACACATTATAGTTCACAGAGAAGTATAGCTCATAGACCCCTCACATAGAATATTCAGTGCACAGAAATCGTTTGATTGGTTTGAGTAAGTTGGCCTTTCTGAGTTCAGCTTGCAAGTTTAAGTCAGTAATTTTTTTAATCTGTTTGTTATTAGTATTAAAATTTCTGAGCCGGGCGTGGTGGTGCACGCCTTTAATCCCAGCACTTGGGAGGCAGAGGCAGGCAGATTTCTGAGTTTAAGGCCAGCCTGGTCTACAAAGTGAGTTCCAGGACAGCCAGAGCTATACAGAGAAACAAACAAAAAAAATTTCTTTTCTTTTTTCTTTCTTTCTTTTCTTTTTTTTTTTTTTTTTTTTTTTTTGTAGCCCTGGCTGTCCTGGAACTCACTTTGTAGACCAGGCTGGCCTGGAACTCAGAAATTCACCTGCCTCTGCCTCCCAAGTGCTGGGATTAAAGGTGTGTTCCACCACTGCCCGGCTAGTATTAGAATTTCTTACACTGCCCATTCTTTTGGGGACTTGAGCGTGCTGTATTTGGTAGAGGAAAATAAAGCTATTATAAGTTTAACTTTCAGAAGTTTAGTCATTCATATTTAATTCGTCTTCTGGGCCTTGCAGTTATTGAACAAACCTCAAAGGTCTATGTAATAATTTAACTGTATAAAATTATTTTGTTGCCTTATGGTAGTGTCTGCCAGTTCTACAGACTAGTAATAACTTTGATGAAATATTAACACATTAGTAGAACTCTTCTTTAAAAAAAAAAAAAAACTAACCAAAAATTTACAGGAGTCTGCCCCCTGCCTTCCTCCCCTAAGCCTGCCTTACTTTTCCAGGTAAAACATGACCACGTTATTAGCAGTTAAGACTCTTGCCGTCTACGCTATGGAAGCATTCATTTAGACAATCAGAAAGAAAAGACAGGTGGGTAGTGAGGTCTTGTGACAACCATGAAATCACAGCACCTATGCAGAAGGGCTGGAGATGAGGCATCGTCTTACTGAGTGCATAAGCTTTTCATGGACATGCCACGTTACATCCATCCATCCCTTCTTCCTGCCTTGTCTTTCTCCCTTCCCACGGATCTCTTTCCCCTACTGATCACTGTATCAGTACAAAAAGATTTTTAAATGATCTATTGTTTTATTTGGGGGGAGGGGAGGTTGTTATTTTGTTTTGTTTCATTTTACTTTTTTCAGTTTTAACATCATCATGCAAATAAATCGAATCGCTCTTCTGGAGTAGGAGCTAGAACCCAACTGTTCTAGCCATGCCGACGGAGGCACTGAATATGGAAATTCAGATATTTTAGATCCTCCAGCAGCCCAAAGTCTGGCATTGCAGACACAGCAGTGAGAAGCCAGCTTGCCCAAATTGCAGTGTATGAACAAACAAATTACTGGTTTTGTTCTTTATGCCCCTATATTTAAATTACTGGGTTTGTTTTTATGCCCCTATATTTTGAGGCAGGTGTTTTGTTCCTGCAGTAACTGAGACAAAGCCTACAGTCTACAGTGAACAGTCTTGTATGTTCTTTATCTCAGACCATAACCTCAGGGCTAAGGCTCTATCGCACCCAGATTATCATCAGACTGAATTGCTGGCAATCCAATAATGCTAAACATGCACCCAGCAGAATGTCCCAGAAATCTCTTTTCTAACCTAAGAAAAACAAAGACCCATTTCACTTATATTGACTTATATGCCAATGCTTAAAATAGGTTTATTCATAATTGAAAAAAAAAAGGGGGGACCATTTGTCTTGGTCCATTTTATATTGCTATAACAGAATACCATAGACTGAATAAATTACAAACCACAGAAGGTCAATTGTTTCATGAGATGCCCAAGATCCAGGGACACCTTTATCAGTCATAACACAGTAGACAGGGAGGCGAACACACATGAGACAGACTCCTGTGATAGTGGCCTGAATGTATTCGGAGCAGAGCACCCAGTAACCTCATAACCTAGTTACCTACCCCTTCAAAGTCACACCTGGCAATGCTGTTGCAGTAGCAATTACACTGCAACGTGAATACTGGAAAGAATATTCAAACCACAGCACAATCTGAAAACTCATCGACTTAAGTGCTGTGGTTTGCCCATGTAACTGCCGATGCATACAGCACCACAGAAGAGTCTAAAAAGCAACACATTGATTGCAGACACAAAAATCTACATATGTGTCTATATATGTGTCTATGATGACATTAGACACATAGATGACATTTGACATCATACTCTATGATGACGTGATACACTTAGATGACATTTTGAAAATGATAACTCAAGTCATTGTTGGTTAGCATCTAGGAGTGTGAGGGGTGGTCCTGGTCACAAAGGGCACCAGAGAACTGAGTGTGTCAGCAGTGAAGGGCGTGGTGCCGTTTGCATGACTGCACACATCTGGTGAAGCTCATGCCATTGTACACCTTCAAGAGTAGTTAGTTTTACTATAAATTATACCTCGGTGATCTTGACAACCGATATAATAAATAAAAGTCCACATATGTCTTTCCACCATAGTGAACGCATATCAAACTATCAAAGCGTTCCTATGGATGCTTCTTTTTTTTTTCTTTTTCTTTTCTTTTTTTTTTTTTTTTTTTTTTTTTTTTTTTTCTTTTAGGCTCTTAACTGCAGAACCGTCTTTTA
>NC_034598.1:59867700-59874242 GCF_900095145.1 Mus pahari
GAACTCACTTTGTAGACCAGGCTGGCCTCGAACTCAGAAATCCGCCTGCCTCTGCCTCCCGAGTGCTGGGATTAAAGGCGTGCGCCACCACGCCCGGCCTTTTTTCTTTTTCATTTGACTTAACTTCCAGGTTCTCTCCCCCAATTTCTTTGGGTGGTAAAGGCTGGGATTCATTGTCCAGAGCAATTCAGAACCTGAGAGTTGTCCCTAGAAGCTGTGGGCTACTGAGCAAGAGCCTCAGTGTTGGGATGAGATGCTTCTTAGGCGTTTTGTAAGGGGTGCCCAAAAGGTCCCCCAAATAGTCTGAGTGCCTGTCATTCCTCTTGGTTGCTCATTAGAACTAGATAATAAGATACTGTTGCTGAGGCCACCACAAACTGGTGACAAGACACAGAGAACCTACGTGGGCTGCTTCTTCCTCCCTGCCAGCTTGTCTTCAGAGTCCTACAGGTACTTTGTAGGCTATGGAGAGAGAAAAGGCATCTACAGTTCTACTCAGCGGTGAACCCTGCAAACTATGACACTAACCTGCTAGGCAAGAGAGACCCACTTGGAGTGAGAATTTAGGTTTGCTTAAACACACACATACACATACACATACATACATACATACATATACACACACACAAAGAAAGGGAGAGAGAAATGGAGAGGGGAGAGGAGAGAGAGAGGGGAGAGAGAGAGAGAGAGAGAGAGAGAGAGAGAGAGAGAGAGAGAGAGAGAGAGAGAATATATTATGGAAAAATGGGAATATGGTTTTGGTCCCAGGTGTGGGATATGGGGCTGCTTTACACTGTCCTCTGCAGGTGACTATGATTTGCCTCATGTTCTGGCAGGGGTGTGATTTTGCCAGCCTCAGATAGATTTTTGCAAGTGTGTGATGTCTGGAGTTCTGGGAACTTTTCAGAGGCTATAAAAATGCTAGAGCCCTGATGGGGAGTGCTGGTTGGCCGCTGGTGGTCGGGTGTAGTTTGTTGAAGTTTGTCAAGTGTGTTGAACAAAGAGACAATAAGAAAAAACTAGAATCCCTGACAGCAAAGATCAAAATTTCTCCAAGGAACTCAAAGGCCCTCATCAGCCCCTAATCCGTCCCTAATCTAACCTTATCAATGCCCCCTTTCTCCTCTAATTTTCTTTCTCTTCTACCTGGTGTCGGGGACTTGGAAGAAATAAGGGTGGAGAAGGGTGGTAGAAATAGGAACCCATAGAATAGCCAGAAATCTGGCTACACCCAGTTGTGCAATCAGTGAGGGCAAACCATTCCTACTAGATTTGAAGTCCCATGGCAGGGGAAGACAAAGGCCCTAGAGGAAAATTTAAACCGTTACACTAAACTGACACCACATCAAATTGCTGTCTTAATATTTATCTTTATACCCATAGGCAAATGCTCCTCTTGGTCTCAATCAGAGAAGCCTCCCCCCGCCCCCCAACAGTGAATGTTGAGGGCAGAGATTCGTGTCTGTACAAGATGTTGAAAATAAATGACATTTGAGTGTTCAGCTCTGACGAGGTATGTATAATACATCCTGTAAGACTCAGGGAACATAGTGGAAGGGGAACGAAGAAGTAGAAGAGCCAGGAAATAGGGAAAGGGCTTGCAAAATTCCATCTTCTAGGAAAGACACTGCCATCGTCATCACAGGCGCACAGCAATTGCAGATGCCGGGACTGGGTTCCACAAGATGGGTCTATCGACAGTTAAGCATGGATGGAGGAGGAGCTCGGGGAGACTTATAAACCGTTGCTTTTTTTTTTTTTTTTTTTGATCTTTTTTGGGGTTGAGGGTTTCATCAATCCTTCTTGTCTGCCGCCTTCCTCATGGCTGCCAGCAGGTTGCTCAGCTCCTCCTACTTTCTCTTGGTGTGGATGTGCGTGCCCACCCTCTTCTTGCTGGACTTGAGTGCACGCTTATCCTTGGACACTTTGAGTGCTGGCTGTGCCTTGCTGACGTTCCTCATCACCTTGTAACCCTTGTTGAGGCCCACAGCCACTGGGTAGTAACAGGGCCATGGCTGCTGCTCTCCAGTGGCGGCTGGGACCCACTGCTGAACTATTTTCTAGTTATAGATGCAAAGAGGGGTGTCATTGCCTTCAGTTGTGTGTCCACGGGGGACCCTACCAGGCTCCGTTGAACAGTCCCAATGCAGTGGTTGCACAGATGCATTGATTAAGCTAAATGGGCCACAAAGGAGAACCCAAATCTGGGAAATGAACTAGTTGGCAAGGAGCGGGTTAACGGGGATTGAGCAGTAAGAGAAGGTGAGGGAGCGATCATCAGGATGCATTATATACACGCATGAAAGTGTCCCAGAGGGCTGACGAGATGGCTCAGTAGGTAAGAGCACTGACTGCTCTCAGTTCTCAAGATCATTGTCGTCTAGTCCCCAAATCTGGATCTTCTGGGAGGTCGTGGTCGATCAATTGTCTTTCTCTGCTGGCGTCCAATTTCTTCATCCAGTTACCGTCTACCGAACTACGACACACTCTAGTGGAGATATTTTCAATTCTTTTATAGTTCTCAAAAACACTGATTGGTTTAAAATTGGACTTGACTCAAACTGTGAACATTCTCTCCATTGATAGGAAAGAGCTTTCTTCTCGGGATTGTGATTTTGATTTTGTTGGTGTTGTTGTTTGTTTTTTGAAACAGGGTTTCCCTGTGTAGCCCTGGCTGTCCTGGAACTCACTCTGTAGACCAGGCTGACCTCGAACTCTAAAATCCACCTGCCTCTGCCTCCCAAGTGCTGGGATTAAAGGCGTGTGCCACCACCACGAGGACGTGATTTTGATTTTAATTGACTTGTTGGAGTTGGCTCCACACAGGCCTGACTGGAAATTTTGGTAAAATACATCAGGAACATTTTGTTCTTTCTCTCTCTTTCTCTGTCCCTCCCTCCATCCCCTACCTCCTTCCATCATGTAGCCAAGGCTAGCCCTGTATTTGCCACCCTCCTATCTCAGCCTCCTGAGTGCTTAGAAAAGTGTGTGCCGCTAGCTCCCCTCTCAAGCCCTGGTCTCCTCTCTGTTTTCTCCCGCAGTTTCTAATGGATGTGTTTGCCCTAAACTCTGTGCTCAGACTCTTCAGCCAGGAAAACTGCAGGCTTTATATTGTATTTTCAGTCTCTCTGTTATAGCCCAGCAACTGTTCTCTGTCTGAACACTAGCGTGATGGAAAATTCACCCAGTGCTGTTTCTTTCGTTCTACCCACAATCCTTTATGTCCTCCTGCTGTAGATAATTGCACGGTTCCTTCAAAGGATTGACTTTTATGTTTTATCAGAAGTTTATAGTTGTTATTTATGAGATTTTTTCGAAATAAACACAACTCAGCCACACCAAGGCTGGAAAGAATTGATATAGGGAACAAAATATCAAATATTGGATATGCACATTCACAAGCACAGGGGTCATCTCCTTTGCATCATTTTAGGAAGGAAGGAGAGAAGGGGATGAGAGAAAGATGGAGGGAGGGAGGGAGGGAGGGAGGGAGGGAGGGAGGGAGGGAGGGAGGGAGGTGCCTCTGTTACAGAAGCTGGAAAGTCAAAAGATGAGAGTCCCATCTGGTGAGACCATTCTTTCTGTTAGCTCATGGGTAGAGAAAGTATTAGTGAGGCTTTTCCTTTCAAAGTTCCTACCTCTCAAACACCATCACTTATAACGTTGTGGATTAGCTCCTAACACATGAAATTTGGGGGTCACATCCAAACCACACTAAATGCTTATCTTGCTCAACTCTTTCATGCCCACCTCCACCCCACCCCCACCCCTGATGCCCCCATAAACACAGCTAGAGCTCAGCATTTGTTGTCGAGCATATTGAGAATTTTACAAATATTTGCCTTTTATTTTGCATTACTTTTTTCGGTAAGATATCGCTCTGCTTAGGGTGCACGCTGACTTATGGGGAAACCTGGTGTTCGTGCCTGTCACAGGCCTATTCCCTGCCTTTCTGCCTTTACCCCTCTTCTTAGCCAGTCCCACCCCTCCCCCCAACATTGCCATAGTGAGCAGAGGCCGAACTGCTATCGATGCATCTTAATTCTTGGGCTTCATGGGGTTTGTGAATAAGTGGATGGTTGAACATTGGGTCAACACAGACTACACCAGGAAAGAAAGCCACAAACTTAAAAAAAAAAAAAAAAGATTTTGATCATTTCAGAGGTGCAGGGATCTGCTCCACTGCAAAAGATTGAAAAAACCTCTTTCAAATTTCTATGGTATAAGATCTTGATCCTGAAAACAAAAGTTGACTTTCTCAAGGATTTTTTTTTTAAATCTTGTTCATCATCTTATACAAGTTACAAAGAGATGTGTCTGCCAGCATAAATTTCAAACATCCAGGATTTATTGTTAAAGAACATTTTCACACATGTGCATACACATACAAAACAGTGAATTTTGATAGTAAGTAGTTGGGAAGTATCTTATTTTATCGCTTTACACATGTTTAAAATTACCTCAAATGAGATGACTTTTTTTTTCAGCAACACTAAAATAATCAACAACCTATAAAAATGAAAAGTTAGAAGCAACCTGTTGTCTTCAGAACTCTTAAAGTATACATTTACCCAGTTTCATACAGTGGAGAATATTTTTAACAGGACAAAAATGAGCACCGTGTGCTTCTCAAACCAGTATGTTCACACACAACTCTGTTATAGGCAGGCGTTGAATCTATGGCTATAAGACAACCCAGCAAGTATCCGAAACTTTACACCTCAGATGTCCTAACGTCTTTGACCTCGTATTACAATCGTTAAAAGACAACAACAGTGAAGCATCACTGTTAATGCATACACACCCTGCATTTTCATATGATGCACACCATAAACGTGTGAAAACTGGAATATGAAGCTGATGGGGAAACAGAACTAGAGCCTCATACACCCTGGGTGCTGAACGTTCACTCTAGAAGATGCTACTCTTATTTCATCTATCCCAAAGTAATAAAAATCCCATCCAAAGATTTTTGTTTTGTTTTGTTTTGTTTTGTTTCAAATCTAAATATACCATGTATTAGTCAGTGCTCTCTGGAAGAAAGAAACAATAGGATTAACATGCATACATGATTTACTGGGCTGCCCTGCATCATCAGAGGCTGACTTGTCCCACATTGGCCACCTGGGGCTGGAAATCCCAGGGGGTCAGTAGCTGCTCAGTCCCTCAAGCCAGATGCCCCAGGCCAAGCAGAGGCAGCAATGGAGTCCTGCAGCCATTTAGGGAACTGAGGTATCTGGAGCCTGAGGTCACCAGGTGACTATGACAACTAAAGACTCACTGAGCATCCTGGTTGATGAACCTCCCTCTTCCGCATCCTCATTGTGTCTGGTCTCCCAGCATAATGAGTGGAGCTACCTGCATTCAGTGAAAGTCTCTCACTGACACACCCAGTAAGGGCTTTATCAGTTTATGGAGTTGGTTCCTTCCTTCGCCCCTTTACTCGTTCTGGGTTCAAAGTCAGAGTGTGCAGGTAGTTTGAACGTGCTTGGCCTAGGAAATAGCTCTATTAGGAGGTGTGGCCTTGTTGGAGGAAGGGTGTCACTGTAGCAGAGGACAATGAGACCCTCCTCCTAACCATGTAGGAGCTGGTCTGCTCATGGAGGCCTTCAGATGATATAGAACTCTCAGCTCCTCCTGTACCATGCCTGGATGCTGCCATGTTTCCACCTTGATGATAATGGACTGAACCTCTGAACCTGTGAGCCACCTTCAATTAAATGTTGTCCTTAGAAGAGTTGCTTTCGTCATGGTGTCTGCTCACAGCAGTAAACCCTAAGAGAGACTGTCAGGCTATGCAAGCCTTTACGTGCTGCTGAACTGTCTCCTTGACCCTTGTAAGGATACTTTTTTTTTTTCTTTTTTAAGACAAGGTTTCTCTGTATAGCTCTGGCTATCTTGGAACTCACTTAGTAGACCAGGCTGGCCTGGAACTCAGAAATCCGCCTGTCTCTGCCTCCGGATTAAAGGCTTGCGCCACCACGCCCGGCGTAAGGATACTTTTAAAACAAGAAGCTTTGAGACCATAAGAGATGCAATTGACTATTTCTGCTCTAAATTGATCAAGAGTCTATTGATTTGAAATGTGCCCCCCCACCCCCGGCTTTCTTTGGAAGAAGTTAATCTTAGTAATTGCTTTACACTTGTATCTAACATGAGCTCTGTGCTAAAGAAGCAGACTATGAATCCATCATCCCAGACCACAATGATCAGGAACACCAAGTACTGAAACCAGTTTGATTTCATTAGGCTTCACCTTAACACCCATTGCAAAGGTTTCAGGCACACCTTCTTTCTCCAAATACACGTTTAGAGTGGGCACGTGCACCAGATAGATTACCTCTGCTTTTTCAAATTATAATAGCTTTATTACAAGCTATATTTTTTATACCTACAGTTACTTCTGGGGATAAAACTCAGTGCCAAAAGAAGCTGCTTTCACTCTTGAAATAAACAAAATATAATCTCAATCTCTAGCTCTTGTCTCTCTCTCTCTCTCTCTCTCTCTCTCTCTCTCTCTCTCTCTCTCTCTCTCTCTCTCT
>NC_034598.1:59874286-59889288 GCF_900095145.1 Mus pahari
AGCGTCCTGGAACTCACCCTGTAGACCAGGCTGGCCTTGAACTCAGAAATCCGCCTGCCTCTGCCTCCCAAGTGCTGGGATTAAAGGCATGCACCACCATGCCCGGCACAAAATATGATCTCTTAAGTTATTAATGGATGAATATGTTGCACAGACTTAAGAAAAAAGGTTCCTTTTCTCTGAATTCCTTCCCACTGTTGGACCTTTCTTGTAATTTGTAAGACAAACACCAGGGAATTGGGCACATTGGTTATTATTCAAACTAGATACATTGCCAGGTGTCCTCATTTGCTAATTTGTATTTATATTCTGCTTCTACAAAGGAGTTACATGGTTACATGTTAGTGTATGTGGTGCAAGTGACAATGCTTTTTAAGTTGTGGTAGACACTAAGGAATGGTGTGTGTATGTAATGTGTGTGTGTGTGTTCACACGCATGTGCATGCATGCATCTAGAGGCCAGAGGTTGACACTAGGTCTTTCTCAGTTGCTTTCAACCTTACTTTGTGACACAGGGTCTCTCTCCCGACCTGGAGCTCACTGGTTCAGCTAGCAGAGCAGAAGCAAGCTTCAGGAACCCCCTCCCCCCCCCCCCCGGTCTCTGTTGACCAGGGCTGGGATCACCACCAGCACATACTGTCCTGCATGGCTTTGCACAGTGGTGCCGGGAACCTGAGGGACTGCAAGGTCCTCATGCTTCTGCAGCAAGTACTTAGTCAGTGAAGTCAGCTGTCCAGCCGGCTGGACAATCACAGTTGTAGATACAAGTAGAGGCACATAGTAAGTCAGCAAGCCATGCTTGGCCACAGATGGTTATATTTTGCTTTATTTGTTATTTATTTGTTTATTTACTTATTTATCTCGTGTGTATAGTGTGCATGTGCATGCACGTGTGTGTGTGTGTGTATGTGTGTATGTGTGTGTGTGTGTATGTGTGTGTGTGTGTATGTGTGTGTGTGTGTATCAGAGAATAATTTCTTTTATGTTTTTGGTTTTGATCCTAGCCTTTAATGGCTGAGCCATCTCTCTAGCCCTAGAATAATTTCTTGAATTCAGCTGTGTCCTTCTATTATTTAGGTCAGACTCAGTGACTGCATTTACCCATTGAACCTCTTGCTGGCCCCATAAGTGAATGCATTTTAAACATTGTAACGCTGCTAAAGAAGGAAGCAAAAACAAAAAAGCAACCTCAATACGCAGAAGAATTGAATGCTAATAGACAGTGTAATTAGCAATATCAATTAGTTTGCAGAACAATAGGATGAGGACGAAGATTACCCAGAAATTTGTGCGGTACTTTCTCACATTTGCTTCTCAGAACATAATGTCGTAGGAAATGAATTTTAGCTCGACACACTGTTGGCGACTTTAAGGGTAATGTTAATAGCTGCTGGAAATGATTATATAAAAGAGAGGCTATGGGGACAAATAAAGGATTCATGGGAATGTTCTCTCCATCCATGAAGTAGTTTAATCAACCTCCACAATCCCCCAAAGACATGAAGATTCTTAGTTTTCCGTATTTCCTGTGTGAGCCTTGCTTCAGTATCTTCTCTCAGTGAGTTTGCTTCCCCGAGTCCTTCACACATGGGAATGTGGGGGTCATGGCCAGCAATCTATAACATTATGTGCTCAAATAAGTCAGCCTTATTTCAAATACTTATTTGCTGCTGAATTTATTTTTAAAAATAACTAAAAGAACTCCAAAGTTGTTTAAAAGAAAAAAAAAGGAATTCCATTAATCCACATCTGGCAGGAGTGAAGCGTACTTATTAATTTTTCATACTGACCAACATAAATCCTAAGGAATGGATGTGAACTTAATATAGATCAAAACATAATCATTTAAGCAGGCTAAATACCATTAATGCCTTTAAAATACCAAAGTCATAGTTGAAGTCATTTTCTGAGTAACCATGGTGCTGGCGTTCTCATGGTCTTGGTACCTGGTTCATTTTACTCACTGACTCGACTTGCTCTTCCTTGGTGTTTTTTCTTCTCCATTTTACTTATTCTTATGTCATATATTACATCCCAACTGCAGTTTCCTCTCACTCCCTTCCCCACAGTTTCTTCCCCTACCCCTCCTCTTTCTCCCGGATCCACCCCCCTTCTACGTTCCCTCAGAAAAGAGCATGTCTCCCAGGGACATCAACTTTATAACAAGCTCTGATAGGACCACACACATATTCTCACATTTGTTGATTATTGTTAAAATGTTCATGATTGTTAAAGGCCAAAATTAGACTCATGGTCTCCTCCTAAACCTACTAATCCCTCTTTAATTATGTAACTACTGACACTTCGTCCATTTGGGTTGCCCATGTCACAGATTTTTGCATCTTTCCTGTCTCGTATGTCTACACTCAGTTATCAAATTCTGTCAACATAGACTCCAGAACATGTTAGAAATCATCATCCTACATGTACAGTTACATACTACTTTCATGCATGCTCCCATTCTCTCCTGACACAGTGGTACCCTGAATGACCTCTGCTGTCAGCCTGTCACTTTGTCACTGCCTCCTACACCATTACTGGAGACTTCTGGTATTCTAAACTACACACCCACTCACACTATTGATCCCTTTAAAGCTCTCAGTGGTCACCCAGAGACTGGTGCTCTACTCCCTCAAGCATGTGTCTCAGAATTGTCATTTTCAAATGAAATCATTGATAACTGTTCTGTGATCAGAAACTGTATAGAATATCCCTGGCTGAAGATTTATAATCACCATTAGTATATTTAAGTTCTAAGAGACTGAAAGACCATACCAGAGTGTTATTGGTACCATGTTTTCTTAACATAAAAGGAAATAGTGACAAAAGTACTTTCACGCTAAAATAAAGCATTCCAGAAAAATCCCTCAGGAAAGCCATTCAGCATGCTGTGTGAGGCCAGCCACGGTCTGATTCTGCCTTCCATCTCCCCTGACACACACACACACACACACACACACACACACACACACAATCTTGTTCCTTACTCTATTTATGCTCCACCCCATAGGTGTTGGTCCTCAAGGAAGGTATTTCTTTCTTCTCTCTTCTTCAGGACTTGTTACACAAATCACTTCCTGAAAAAACAAAACAAAACAAAAAAACAAAAAACGTTTCCAGACCTCTGGAATGATTTCTATAGCTACAGCACTTCATACTTAACTCTTTAGTGACTTACGGCACTCTCACAATTATTATCTAGTGAACCTCAAAACCTCTTGAAAGCAGTGGTTATTTTTTAATTATTATTCATCTGTAACCTTCAGCCTAAATACATGCTATGGTCTCAATGATTATATCATCAAAATTTGCATACTAAAGCTAACTTCCAAAGTAATGGTACTGGGGAGTGAGCTGCCATCATGAATAAGACTACTGCCCCACCCATATCAAAGGGCTTGAGGGAGCTGCTTGCTCCCTTGCCTTTCTCACTGAGAAGACACACCCTGAACAAAGAACACAGATCAGATGCTAAATTTTTCAGTTCCATGACGTGTGACTTTCCGACCTCTGTGGCTGTGATAAAGGAATTTCTGCTGTGGATGATTTTCTCATTCTACAATATTTTTGTTTGTAGTAGCCTAAATGGATGAAAGCTGAGATATACTGGGCTTTTAGTGAGGACTTTTAGAGTGCTCAGTACACATAGCAGATATCATAGGTGTCTCAGTTAGGGTTTTACTGCTGTGAACAGATACCATGGCCAAGGCAAGTCTAATAAAGAACAGTATTTGATTGGGATGGGCTTACAGGTTCAGAGGTTCAGTCCATTATCATCAAGGCAGGAGCATGGCAGCTTCCAGGTGGGTATGGTGCAGCAGGAGCTGAGAGTTCTACATCTGCATCTGAAGACAAACAGGAAAAGACTAGCTTCCAGACAGCTAGGAAGAGAGTCTTAAAGCACACGCCCAAAGTGACACACCTACTCCAAGGCTACACCTCCAAAGAGTGCCACTCCCTGGGCCAAACATATTCCAACCACTGCAATAAGGAAACCCCATAAATCCCAACTGAGTCAGAAATAGATTTCTGTCAACCATAGCCACTCCTACAAAGGTCTTTCAATACAAAGCCAACCCTGGCCATGACGACTGTGTATCTGTACTCAATGAACTCTTTTTGATCACAGTATGCTTCCCTGGAGCCTGGCGCCCTGACCCTACATGTGGTCTTACTCCATAAATCTCAACAGCCTAGTGTTTCGTTGAGTTTCCTTCTAAGTTAAACCTTTCAGATGCACAGAATTTGGTGGGCAGAGGGAAGAAGGTGCGGTTAAGGACATCCCTGGTTTGTTGGTTTGTAGAAAGGACAGGGTGAGGTAAATGAATGCTGACACGGTGCCCTCTGTCACCGCAGTCTGCTGCTTGACTAAAACTGTCACAGGCAGCATGTGTGCTGGAGGGAGGAATCCAGATGGCTGGGCCACTTGATTTTTAAACAGTCAGACATTTTAGACGGGAGGAGGAAGAAGAAACTCTGTATGCAGGCCATTCCTAGAGCTTCTCTAAGATACTTTCTGAAGTTACTGCTCTTGAGCCTTCAGGAATGTGCCTGACCAACACTGCTTCACGGCAGAGTATCCCTGAAAACTAGTAAGGTGGATATTTGCGCAAAGCCATACAGAAGTTATTTTTCCCTCCTACCACGCCGGTTTCCTTTCGCTTAGCATACATTGCATTTTCTACCATACATTGCCAAGCATTTAATAAACACAACCTACCTTTGATCTAGTTGGAGTCTGCATATTTGGATCTTTCCATCTTAAACAGCCTTCAATTTAAATGACTTGAAATTTTTAGTGGGTTACTATGAAATTGAAATGTCTCCTGGGGGGGCATCTCAGTTACTCTATCCACTTGAACAAATGGGGGAGTCAATCTTGTCCAGTAAGATACAATTTCTAACAGTTACTAAATTTCATTATGCCATTACTTACAAAGGGAAGAACAACCCTAGAACTATAAAAAGATGAGACAATTTGAACCATGATAGTTCTGAGCTATATCAGGTGTGCTCACAGGAGTGTAGAAGAAATCGTAGCTATCTGGCTCTGGGCGTTACAGTATGGATGGGTCTCTAAGCCAACACCTCAAATATTCATATCTTCAACATAAGAACAGTCTCCTGGTAGGTCTCCTTATTCTCTGGATCTTTCAGTCATCCTGCCCCCTCTTCTATGGGGTTCCCAGAGCCTTAGGTGTAGGGATTATGTGGTAGGTGTATTATTTGGAGCTGGGCACAGCACAGTCAGCTGCTCTCTGCATTTGGACTAGTTGTGGGTGTCTGTAACAATCTCCATCTGCAAACAAAGATGCTTCTTCGATGGAGAGCTGGGAGCTACAGGATAGTATCTGGGAACATAAGGATAAGCACGCAGACTACAGTTAGAAATGAAACTGTTAAGCTGGGCGTGGTGGTGCATGCCTTTAATCCCAGCACTTGGGAGGCAGAGGCAAGCGGATTTCTGANTTTGAGGCCAGCCTGGTCTACAGGGTGAGTTCCAGGACAGCCAGGGCTACACAGAGAAACCCTGTCTCAAAAAACAAAACAAACAAACAAGAAAGAAAGAAAGAAAGAAAGAAAGAAAGAAAGAAAGAAAGAAAGAAAGAAAGAAAGAAAGAAAGAAAGGAAGGAAGGAGACTGTTTTAGGAAACTGATGGTAATAGGTTCTCCTCTAGGCTCATCAGTCATGGGCTGCTAGCTAAGTTTACAGTGTGAGCAAAGTTTACCAGGAGTGAGCAAAGCTTTAATCTAAGTAGGCAGCTGTTGGTGTCTCTCAAGATATAAGTGCTACTACAGTACATCTGCAAATGCTTTGACCTGCTTGTCATTGTGTATTTCTTGTGCATCCTAGCTGGAGAGGATTATGGGTGATTCTCTCCCTGGAGAGACAGCATTCACATCAGCTACCAGTATCAGGAGAGCTAGTCCTCAGGGATGATATATATTAGGATGATATACAGGGATGATATATATTAGGATTTTATATATATATATATTTACTACTACTACTACCCTGGCTTGCTGCTTTCTATTGGTGTGATAAAGAACATGACCAAAATCAACTTGGGGAAAAAAGCATTTCATTTGGCTTATACATCTCTATCCCAGTCCACCATTGAGGGGAGCCACAGAAGGAATTCAAGCAGGGAAAACCTGGAGGAATTGAAGCAGAGGCCATGGAGGAATGCTACTTACTAACTTGCTCCCCATAGCTTGCTTAGGTTACTTTGTATAACTCAGAACTAATTGCTCAGGAATGGCACCACCCACAGTGGGCTGGGCCTTTCTTTATCGATCATTAATCAAGACAATGTCCCACAGATTTACCTAGAGGCTAATGTAATGGAGGCACTTTCTCCACTGAGGTTCATTCTTCCCAGATGATCTATCTTTTATCAACTTGTCAAAAATCTTAACCAATATAATTGACCCTTTATCAAGTTGGAACACAAATATATCACTATTAAACCATAAACTGTCCCTTTTTTGTTTATCTCAAAGACCATATCAATGTCATAATATAAAACATAGTATAAATAAAAGTCCTATAGTCTTTTATTAAAAATAATTTAATTTTTTTAATTTTATGTGCATAGGTATTTTGACTGTATGTGTGTCTGTGTGAAGGTGCTGGATCCCTTGAATCTGGAGTTACAGTTGTGAGCAGTCATGTGAACACTGAGAATTGAACCTGAGTTCTCTGGAGAAACAGACAGTGCTCTTAAACTGTTCCATTTCTCCAAAAACTAAAGTCTCATAGTCTTAAAAATTCTAATATTTTAAAAGTTTAGTCTCTTTAAAATATGCCAAGTGTTTCAACTGTGGGCTCCTGTAAAATAAAAAAAAAAATAAGTTACACGCTTTCTTAATCCAAGAGGGAAGACCCAGGGCACACAATTAGCTCAAACAAAACCAAAATCCAACAGTCCACATACCTCAAATACCTCAGTGTCCAAAGTCGGTGACTCATGGTCTTCTGGGCTTCAAACGCCTTGGGCAGCTCTAATCCTCTGGCTCAGCCATCCATAACAGCACAGGTAGCTTGTACTGCAGGTTTAGGCTAACTCTACTCCACAACTGCTGCTGTCCTTGGTGGCTGTCACACAGTCCTGGTGTCTCCACTGCAACTGAGGCTGCACCTTCAGTTCTCCTGGCCTCTTGAAGAGTGCGAGTCTTCATCTGCTCTTCCTTCAACCCTGCAGCTCTCCACCAAAACCCAAACTAGAAGCATGTGGGAAACCCTATCACATTTACAAGTTTGTCTGCCAGCTTGAGGCTCCTGGCTACTTGGGGCTCCTCTGGCCTTCTGTATCCTGACCCTGAAGAAATGCTTCCCTGAAGATTTAACCTCAATGCTGCGGATCTCTCCTTGATCACAGTTGATTTCTCAGCCCTAACTAACCAGCTGGTTGTCTCGGGAAAGCCAAAGTTTCATGGCAGTGGTGCTGGTCTTTTTCATTGCCGCTGATTCTTCCACCCAACTGACCAGAAATTAGAGTCTTGCATACAAGAGATCACATAAACAACCCCAGTTGTCTCTGGGGGACTCTCAGACTCCACTCTGAGACTTTACAAGCTAGGCATCCATTGTCTCCATTGCTCTTAGCATTCTTATTTTCCAAGATCCTCCAAGCAGCCCACTAAGCGTTGAGCACTAATGCCTTTTCCAGTTCAGAGTTCTGAACACTTCCACAGTCTTTCCCCCAAAACACGGTCAGGTCTATGAAAGCAATAGCTCAGTCTCTGGTATCAATTTCTGTTCTGGTTTGCCTTTTTTCTATTGCTATGATAAAGACCATAGTCAAAGAAAGTTGGCTCGCATGTCTTGATCAAAGTCCATCACCGAGGGAAGCCAAGGAAGAAGGGGAGGAATCTGGAGGTAGGAGCTGAGCAGCAACAGGGGAGGGGTGCTACTCACTGTCTGCCCCCCAGGGCTTGCTCAGCTTGTGTTTTTATACCACTCAGAAGCACCCATCCAGATGTGACACTACCTACAGCGGGTTGGACCCTCCTACATCATCAATCATTAATCAAGAAAACGTCCCACAGAGTTGCCTATAGGCCAACGAAATGAAGACACTTTCTCAGTTGAGGTTCATTCTTCCCAAATGATCCTAGCTTGTATCAGGTTGGCAAACAAACAAACAAAGTAGCCCCAACAACTAACCAGCACATAGATCCAGAAATCAAACTGCTAAATTGTATGTGACTTGGTTAAGGTTTCTATTGCTGCAACAAAACACAGCAATGAAAAGAAGCTTGGGGAAGAAAGGGTACATTTATTTGGCTTACATGTCCACAGCACTGTTCATCACAGAAGGAAGTCAGAACAGGAATTCAAGCAGGGCAGGAACCTGGAGGCAGGAGCTGATGCAGAGGTCATGGAGGGATGCTGCTTACTGGCTTGCTCCCTGTGGCTTGTTGAGCCTGCTTTCTAATGGAATCCAGGAGCACAAACCCAAAGATGGCCCCACCCACAATGGGCTGGGCCCTCCCCCATCAATCACTAAGAAAATTCCTTCCAGCTGAATCTTATGGAGTTATCTTCTCAATTGAGGTTCTCTCCTCTCAGACGACTCTAGCTTATGTCAAGTTGACAGACGACCAGCCAATAGAGTGTGGTAAGTCTACTTTCAGTCTCCTGGGAGAAGCTCTATGATGTTTTCCATAATGGCCACCCCAGTCTAAATCCAACAATAGCAATGTACCAAGATTTATGCGTTTCTCATCTCCCTGCCAACAATTATCTTTTGTCTTGTTGAAAAAAAATCATTTTAATATATGAGGGGTTAGCTTTAACTACCAGTTCCCTAATGATTAGTGGTGGTTAGCATTTCTTCACAGTCGCCTCCTGAGAAATGGCAGGGTGTGTGTGTGTGTGTGTGTGTGTGTGTGTCTGATGTTTGGGTGTATGTGTATGTGAGTCTATGTGTGTGTCTGTGTGTGAGTCTGTGTGTGTGTGATGTAGGTATATGTGTATGTGTGATGTATGAGTGCGTTTGTGTGTGTGTGTGTGTGTGTGTGTGTGTGTGTGTGTGTGTGTGATGTATGAGTGTGTACAGGCATGTGGACTGGAGGCCAGAGGACAACTTCAGATTGTTTTTCAGATGCTAGCCACCACCCCCATTCCTTCTTAATAAAAGAGATGGTCTCTCAATAGACTGAAACTCATCAGGTAAGGCAGGGTAGCTGATTAGTGAGTGTGGTTTTTAATTACATGAGCTCTGGGGACTGATTTCATGTCCTAACACTTGCAACACTTTACTGACCCAAGTCATCTCCCCAGCCTTGACCATGTAAAACATCATTTGTGTGTGTGTGTGTACGTGCATGCGCATGCATGTACATGTCATATCTGTGGGCATACACATTATGGAACAAAAGGTCAGAAGACAACTTTGTGAAACTGGTTTTCTCCTTTCACATTTATGGATATTCTGGGTATAAAACTCCAGTCATTGAGCTTGTGTGGCAAATGCCTTTGATGTGGCCAGCCCTCGTTTTAAAGTTATTATAATTACTACTGCTATCAAAGTGTTGGAGATTCTGATGTATATTAGATAGCAACCATTTATCAGATGCATAGTTTGCAAATATTTTCTCTATTTGATAAATTGTCTTTTTACTTCCTTGGGTGCATACAACCTTTTAAGCTACTGGACTCCCATTTGCCACTTTTTTGTTTGTTTGTTTGACCTGTTTTTATTGGAGTAGTCTTGTGATCACAGTAAAATCCCCAACTTATGTCAATATTCTGAAAAAGTTTTCACCATTTTTTCTAGTATTTCTATATTGTCAGAGCACGCAAATGAGCTTTTAATCCATTTAATATCATATACAGTGTGATTGAAAGGTCCCATTTTATTTATTCAGATGTGAAGTTTTGAACAATCCTCACTTGTTTTTGAAGAGAATGTCTCTTTTCCATTACGTGATCTTGGTAACTTTGTCAAAGGAAAATTAACTGTAAGTGTAAATGTATGGGTTCATCTCTGGTATGTCTCTTCAACCCCATTGTTCTGTGTGTCTGTACTTGGGCCAGGATTTGGTATTATTATTGTTTTATATTTCGAGAGCAGGTCGTATGGTATTTCCAGTTTTGTACTTGTTCAGGATTTCTTTGGTTGTCTGATGTCACTGGTGGTTCCTTCTAAGTTTTAGAATTTGTATCGGTCTCTGAGACAAACACCATTGTAACTGTAACAGAGATTGTACTGTATGTGTGACTTAAATAATATGGGTAACATAACATTATTAATTCTTCCAGTCACTGAACATGAAATATCTTTTAATTTGTGTGTCTTTTTTAATTCTCCCATTGGTGTTTTTAGTGTACACATCTGTCTTCTGGTTAGATTTGTTTTGATGCCACTTACTTAGGCTGTTATAAATGAGATTGTTTCCTTAAATTCCTTTAGCAATAGTTCATTGTTACTATACAAGAAACACAACCTATGTTTGTATCATGGAGCTTTACTGAGTTTATTGGTTCTGACAGTTTCTGCTTGAGAGTCATTATGGTTTGAGTCAGAAATGTCCCCCACAAGTCCATGTTTTGTATGCTTTTTGGCCAGCTGGCTTTATTTAGGAGGACTGTGGAGCCTTGAAAAGCCTTTAGCCTGGTTAACAGCCCAGACCTGCTCCGATTTAGCTACTTCCTGTGTGCACTACATGAGCACCAGATACCACAAACTCCTGCCTACAAGACTAAGCTGTTCCTGCTGTCCGCCATGCTTTCCCTGCCAAGATGGACTGATGTGGGGGCCGCATCTAGAAACTTGGCAAGAATCTGACATTGGTAGTCTCAGGCAGGAATCTGACTTCGGCCTAGAAC
The DNA here is from genome assembly GCF_900095145.1 of Mus pahari. Taxonomy (NCBI): domain Eukaryota; kingdom Metazoa; phylum Chordata; class Mammalia; order Rodentia; family Muridae; genus Mus; species Mus pahari. The sequence continues at coordinate 59,885,124 of NC_034598.1, forward strand.
AAAGAAAGGGTTTCAGGCAGGAATTTGACTTTGGGCTAGGATAAGGAAGTGGGCTCAGATAAGAATATTTACATTTGGACTAATACTAAACTCAAGGTAAACCTCAGCTGTGACATTCCTTTATCTTGGACATCCTGGTGAGCCCCTAGAAACTGGGATCCTGAGACTTTGTTTACTGCCTTGTTTATTCCTTGACCTAGAACTGACCTTATTCTTTGCATGTACTCAAAATGGTATAAAAGCAGGCTGGAGAGAAATAAACCTGATTCAGCCTCAGCGCTGGCTGGAGTCAGGTTATACAGTGTTGTCTAATTGTCTTTGTCTTTTCAGTCCTCGCTCCCTCCCTTGAGACCCAGTTGACTGAGCTAACTTGGTCAGACTGAGATCCCAGAAACTGTGAGCCAGAGTAAATCTTTCCTCCTTTATCTGTCCTTGAGACATTTTGTTACAGTGATTAGAAAATTATCCAATGCAAGAATCTTCAGGGCTTTCCATAGATTAGGCCATGTCTTCTCCCTTTTTGCTTCTTCCTTTCCGGTCTGGGCTGTATGTATTTTTCTAGCTGGACTGCTCTGGTTACAAGTTACAAACACACATTTCTTCTATTCCTGAGGAGAAACTCTCATGGTCCCTCCATGGAGTGCATTGTTGGCTGTGGGCTTGGGACATGTGGTCCTGGTTCTGCCGAGGTGCAGCCTCATACCTAGTTATGTCAGGAGTTCTTATCAGAAAGAATTAATGGATTTTGTCAAATGTTTGTTCTTCGTCTGCTGAGATGAACATACAGTGTACCATATTTTTTGATTTGTACAGTTATTATATTCTAAGCAAGTTTATAAATTATATTTTACACACAGACTTATGTCTGATTGTACAAAATAAATAATACTGTTTTCCATATTTTACAGCAGTAAACAGGTGCAGTGAAGTTACTGTTCAGGTCACAGTAACTGGGGAATTGAATAAGAATTCAGGGCTTTCTGACTTCATGGTTCTACCTGTGTCCCACAGTGTACAAGGGCCCCCCTTGGGTATCCTCCCACTCTGGCACATCAAGTCTCTCTGAGGCTAGGCACATCCTCTCCCACTGAGGCCAGACAAGGCAGCCCAGCTAGAAGAACTTATCCCACGTACAGGTAACAGCTTTTGGGATAGTCTCCCACCTCCAGATGTTGGGAACCTGAATGAAGACCAAACTGCATATCTGTTACATATGAGTGTGGAGGCCTAGGTCCAGCCCCTGTGTGTTCTTTGGTTGGTGGTTCAGTCTCTGAGAGCCCCCAAAAGTCCAGGTTAGTTGACTCTGTCTTCCTGTGGCATTCCTATCTCCCTAGTGGCTGCCCAAGTTCCATCCACTGTCTGGCTGTGTGTGTCTGCATCTGTCTGAGTCAGTTGGTGGGTGAAACCTCTCAGAGACAGCCATGCTAGTCTCCAGTCTGCAAGCATAACAGTATCACTAGTACTATCAGGGATTGGTGCTTGCGTATGGGATGGGTCTCACTTCCCTCTTTCTGGCAAGTTTGGGCTTAGTTCATCAGCCCATCTCTAGCTCCTTCACATGTAAAGGTGGTGCTTCTTTTAGACTTTTTCCCCTAAGGTAGCCATTCATTTCTTTAGCCTTCCATCTCAGAACTACCCTTGCTGTATCTGATATATTATTGTATTTTCATTTCCATGTGTCTAATGGTTTGGGGGTATATTGTATTTTCATTTTCCATTTGTCTAATAATTTTTATGTTAATTATCACACATTTATGAACTGTCCAATCTCTCTAGTACTAACTTTATAACCTTTCACAACACAGAAATATAACAACTCAGAGGATTATGGCTGGAAGGTACTTAATAGAGTATCAATCATTTTAAGTCATTTTGTTTTGTGACCACATGCATGATCTAGTCCGGAGAATGTTCTGTGTGCACTTGAACAGAACATGTATTCTTGTCACCACTGGATGAAAATTTCATTTATACACGCTAGTTCGGCTTGGCTTATATATTTTAAGTTCAAGGTTTTCTTGTAATTTTTTTGTTTCTGCAATCTATCAGTTTTTAATGTGAGGTACCAAGGTCTCTTAGTATTATGTTATTGCTTTCTCCTTGTCTCTTAAGTGCCATTATTGTTTGCTGTATTGACTTAGTTACTTCATTGTTGATTGTCTACCTGGTTATAATCATTGTACCCTCCTGATCACCCTTTTATTATAATATTGATATAATGACCTTCATTTCCTCTGAGAATTATTTTACTTCAATGAATTTTGCTAGATGTAAGTACAGTTCCTCCTGCACTTATTCATGAGAAATACCTTTTGATTTCCCTTCAGATCACGTGTCCCCCAACGCTGCAGTCTCACACTGGCAGCATGTGATAGAATTCTGGTTGTTCCTTCAACAGATTCTGTTCAGCTCCCATGTATTAGGTTTACATTTAGAGCAATCGTTGTTCGGTAGGATTTGTCATTTCATTTGCTCTGTTCTGTCTTCCATTTCCTTCATTCTGGACGTATTAACCTTTTCAGTTTGATGACTTTTCAGTGCTGTTCTTTGCCTCCTTTATCATATGCCTGCTGTCTACAACAAAGGTCCTTTTTGCTTTGGAGCTGCCATGAGGTTTATGTAAGCACCTTCTAGTCTTTGTATTCTACTTTGAAACTATCATACTTAACTTGGAGCATGTACTAAAACTCCATCTGAGAGCCAGAGAAATGGCTTAGTGATTAAAAGTACAGATTGCTCTTAAGGAGGAGGGCCTGAGTTCAGGTCCCAGCACCTACAGCAGGTGGCTCACAACTGTCTACAACTCTAGCTCCTTGGTATCTTGTCACAGTCTTCTGAATTCCATTGTTCTCATAGACAGATACATACACACATATATACATAATTAAAACTATAAAACCCAAAACGTTGGTGTGGTGGCGCATGCTTTTAATTCCAGGCTAGTGGAGCTGCCTCCGAAGCTCAAGGCTAATCTGGTCTGCATAGCGAGTTCCAGGGCAGCCAGCGATACATCACAAGTCAGTCAGTCTCCCTCCTCCTCCTCCTCCTCCTCCTCCTCCTCCTCTTCCTCCTCCTTCTTCTTCTCTCTCTCTCTCTCTCTCTCCCTCTCTCTCTCTCTCTCTCTCTCTCACACACACACACACACACACACACACACACACACTGAAAGAACACAATCAAATTCTGTTTGTAGATGTCGGAGAATTTGTATTGCTAAATTGCCATGCGCTGTTTGCACTTATTTAGAACTGACGTTGAGAATAAGCGATGGGCACGTTTGCCCCCGCTGCAGCTGGGCTCCGTGACAAGGAGGGAGAACAACAAATGGCTAATGTGTTTAAGACACTGTGCCCTTGAGAACAGCTAGACTGTAAGCCATTTCCAATAGAGGTCATTATTGTTTATCCCATCACATAGATAGATACCTGTGGTGCGAACGCAGGCCAGGAGCTCCTCCGTAGAGAGAAAGCTGTGTTTGGGGCTCCCGACTAGAAGGTCCAGCTGGACTGCTTTTAGCTGGGAATCCCAGTGGTTTCTGCTGGATGTTGTAAGAGCCTCCTTTGATGGTTTTCTATCTATCTGCTGCTTGCAATTTGTCCTTGAGAGCCCCACCCCAGGGGAGATGCTCTGTTCTGCCCTGGACTGTCAATCAGGAATTCAAGCTGGCTGGTTTACTAGGGCTTCTCTAGTCATTTCTGCCTGATGTAAGGGCATATGATAATGTTATTTATCTGCTACTTTCTTTTCTTTCTTTCTTTTTTTTAAACCTTTGCTTGCTACATGCTTAAGAACATATTTATTTGAATTCCAAAGTACAACTACTATAGATCATTTTCTGGACAGACTTCGCTGGGCCTCGAGTCTCAAGTTTGTAATCCCAGCTCTTGGCTTGAGGCTAGAGAAAGACCTATGTGGCCTATACCGTGAATTTAAGGTTAACTTGAGTAACTTGTATAGCAGCATAGCATGTGCAAACCCTAGGTCCACCCTGTCATAAAGAAGATAAAGAAACCAACCACACAAGACAATATAATTTCCCTATCTCTTTGCAAGTATTTATATAATTTATATCTTTTGCATATTTTGCATCCATCAATAAGTTATAATAGCTGGGCTGGTGAGATGGCTCAGTGGGTAAGAGCACCCGACTGCTCTTCCGAAGGTC
>NC_034598.1:59889874-60004603 GCF_900095145.1 Mus pahari
TTGTAGACCAGGCTGGCCTCGAACTCAGAAATCCACCTGCCTCTGCCTCCTGAGTGCTGGGATTAAAGGCGTGTGCCACCACGCCCGGCTCATGTTTCGTTTCAACTTGAGGGACTTCCTTTAGTGGTTCATGTAAGGCAGACATAATGGTGAGGCACTTCTAGCTCTTCTCTCTCTCTCTCTCTCTCTCTCTCTCTCACACACACACACACACACACACACACACATCAGTCATCTATCTATCTCTATCATCTACTGTATATCTATCACCTTGTCTTTTCTTTCCCTTTTTCTTTCTACCTAGCTGTCTGTCTGTCTATCCATCTGTCCATCTGTCTGTCTGAGTACTTTGAATACATCATCCACTGTGCTCAGCCTGCATCTCTGTTGAGTCATCCATTGCTCACCATTGTGGATTCCACTGTACATAGCAAGTCTTTTTAATTGCTTTAAAAATCATCTCTTTGGCTTCTGAGAGTTTGATTACAAGACATTATGGTGAGGATGTTTCTGCATTAGACCCAGGGTCCTCTGGGTTTTATTGATCCGGGCGTCTGTTTTCTTCTTCAGATGGGGAATTTTTTTTTTTTTGTCATTTGTTAGTGGCTTTCTTTCTACTTTGCGTTTTGATTCTCTTTTGAGTAATTTCACACAACCAGCCCTCAATCTCAATCTCAATGATCCTTTGTGTTGCTTGATCAAGTGTGCTATTGAAGCCATGTATAGATTTTTTTTTAATTTGTTATTTGGCAACAGAAAAAAAAAAAACGTGGTTTCTAGCATTTATCTATTTGTTCATGTACTGCTTTTCTGATACTTTTTAGTTTTCTGTTTTCTCTCGAATCTCATTGATCTCCGAGATGGCTGGTTTGAATTTCTTTCAGCAGCATGTTTATTGGTGTCCATTTTAACCTGGTTTGTCACTGGCAACTTCCTTGAGTCTTTTGATGGAGCGTCTCCCTGATTATTCATGGTCCTTGGTGACCTTGTGATAATAACTACCCTCACAATATTAACAGGGTGACTTTGGGAGGGCAGTTAGACTGCTTAGAAATTCTAAGATTGTCCAGAAAACCCTGCTGGCAATTATGGTTTTAGAATCTTCAGGAGGACTGGCCCAAGTGACCGGGTCTGCTGGCATGGATCTGGCATGACATCATGGGGTCTGGCATGACATCATGGGGACAGGCATAACAGCCTGCTCCAGAAGTCCACTGGCATGGGCCTGGTGATTGAGACTTCAGGATGCCGCCTGGGGAGGGAAGGTTAATTTCACTCACAGTCCCATGTGAGTTCATCATCAAAGGCTGTGAAGGCAGGAACTCAAGCAGGGCAGGATCCTGGAGGCAGGAGCTGATGCAGAAGCCATGGGGGAGAGGGGAGATACTGTTTACTGGCTTGCTTCCTTTTAGAATCAGTCTGTCTCCTTAGAGAATCCAGGACCACCAGCCCAGACTCGGCCCCTCCTATAATGAGCTAGGCCCTCCCACATTAATCATTACTTTAGAATATTCCCTACAGGCCTATTTACAGCTTGATCTTAGGGAGGAATTTTCTCAAATGAGGCTCCCTCCTCTTTGATGACTCTAGCATTTGTCAAGTTGGCATAAAGCTAGTCAGCACATTCAAGTTCATTGAACTTAATTCCATGGGAGCAGGGCTGTCTGAATCATCAGAGGAAGTTCAGCCTTGGGAATATGAAGTACAACCTGAAGTTTGGATGTGTGTGAGTTGGTTCAGTACTAAGACTCCTGGGGCCGGTACATGGTCAAGTTGACTGGGTCCTGGGTCTGCAGGCTCCAGTATGCATTAGAGCAGGCTTGCTGCTTAGAAAGGATAACGAAATGTCCCTGACTAAGTATTTTATAAAGAACAAATAGTTATTTTCTTACATTTCTGGTGGTTAATAAGTCCGAGATAAGCATAGTAGCGGACCAGCAGTCTGGTAATGTTTAGTTTCGTCCTTGGCTTCCAAGGTAGCATGTTAGGATTGCACTTTCCAGAAACTGGAAGAGATATTGATCACCCGGAAGGAAGCAGAGGGGCAAGCAAGAGGAGCACTGTGTGGGACCTCCAGGAGCCTTGCGATCCCATAGAGAGCTCTCGGGAGCTCTCTAACCCACTTCCTAAATGCCTCTTTGTGTTTGTATGCACATGGGTTTGTGTGTGGGTGCACATGCATATGTGTACACATGCATGTAGAAGCTAGAGGACCACCTTAAATGTCATTTCTCTGAAGTGGAAACTAAAGGGCTCTTTGGAGAGTCGGCTTGGTGGTGTTTTGCTGGGGCAAACACCTGAAGGAAGGAAAGTTTAGCTGAAGTGGGCACAGGTGAAAGACTAAGGCAGACTCTGAGGGAACATTTAACCGAAGCAGACACAGATGAAAGGATGTTCTGCTAAAGCAAGCCTGTGAAAGGACACGTGATGAAGGATTCTTTGCTAACAAAGACTGGATTCTAACAACACCCGTGTATTGGTCTGCCTTACATTGTGTAGTTGAGCTCCATTTGTCAGAAGTCCATAAAGAGAAACCACACTGAAAACCTCCTAGTGCTGTGCTGCAGCTTCTTGCTGCTTCAGCAGACTCAGGCTGATTGGCAGAGTGATGTCAGCTAAGACAGACTCACGTGCTGAGGCAAGAAGTGTGATGTTTGGAGAGAGTATAAAAAGGACTTGACAGTGACAGGGGCTGAGCTTGGCTTGCTTATACAGCTAGCTGTGCAACGCTTGTGGATCTCACGTCTTCACGCATCTTCGCTTCCCTGAGAGAGTACAGCTGAGAACTTCTCCTGGTGCCCCTCCTGGTCCCTCCTGCTGACTCACGCTGAGGCTGAGGCCTGGCTGTCTCTGCTAGGCAGTGCCACTGCTGCTGATTCATGTTTGCTCTCCCAACTCTACTGAACTGGACTGCTGGTGTATCCGTGAAGTGTTTGCGAGTGGGTTGAGCTGCAGCTACTTCCAGACTACACAGTTAGGAGCTTTCTAAACAGGTCCACTTCCCCCACCCACCCCCAGCCTCCCATATCCTTTCTTTCCCATTACTTCCAGTGGGTGATGGGCTAAAAGGGAGGTCAAAGTGTTTACGAACCATCATTAGAAACAGGTTTTTAAAAAAATTAAAGTTACATTTCTCAGATATTATCTCCCTTTTGTTTGAGAGAGTCTCTCACTGGCTTGGAACTCCCTAGGCATGTTAGGCTGGCGGGAGAGCGATCCCTAGGCATTGACCTATGTCTGTCTCCCCAGTGCTGGGATTACAAGTGCACACGGCCACACTTGGGCTGCATAGGGGTTTTGGGGCTCAAGTTTGGGTCCGTGTGCTTGTAAGAGAGAAAGTACCAACTAAGTTATCTCTGTATTTCAGACTCTACATCTTAGCACTTTTACATTAGCCGATTTCAACACTGAGGTTTTGTATGGACACATTTAAATCACAGCCCGCGCAGAATATAAACTGTCCTTCCCATCCTTTCCAATGCATATCTTCTTACTTCTGGGCTGCATCCATGAACCCACACCCAGGCTTCTTTTGACCCTGTGAAAGCAGTTTGGAATGTGGTTAGTTGTTTGAACTGATGTTTCTCTGGGGAGGTGAGCTGTAAACCCTTACTGCACCAACTTGCTGATGTTAGTCTCCAACAATTTAAATATTCTAATCTAGCAACATAATTTGTTTCATTTGTCAAATATTTGACTTAATTTACCAGTGGGTGGCACTCCAAAGTTAAATTGAGCATATTATGAGTGCCCGCCTTCAACCCCTTCCCCCAGGTTATAGGTTAGCAAGAAATGGTTCCCGGGTTTGAGTACTTGCTGGTTTTCCAGAAGAAAGACCCAGGTTTGATCCCAGCATCTTCATGGCAGTTCACAACCACGGGTAACTCTAGTTACAGTTCTAACCTCCTACATAACATATACATAGCCTTATTTCATATCTGATCTTGATACTGACCATGTCAACCATTTTCCTGTCTATATTAAGTTGACTAAGAAAGCTTAGGTGGTGCTCAGGTTGGCTGGCAGGTCTGTGAGACTTCAATGCTCATTGTTCTCCATCATGCTGATCATTTAAACTTTTCAAACTTCGGGTTTACTCTGTTGTATTTTAATTACAGTCTAGACACAATATTTACAGCACACAATTACTGTTTTGGTTTGGATGTTGTGTTTACTGCAAAATTCATGATGAAACTCAATTCCCGGTGCCACAGCGTTGACAGAGGAGAATTACAGAGGTGATTAAGTCCTGAGGGATCTGCCCTTATGAATGGGATTAACACAGGAGAGTTCTGACACTTTAGTTGGATTAAGCAATACCTGAGATTAGAAAAGCACACCCATGGACGCGTCTGTGATGGTATTTCTGGAGACAGCTGGAACATGAGTCTCTGATGTAAGGAAGGGATTAATCCCTTAATGGATGCATGGTATGCTGGCATTATCAAAAGGTGGTACAGGCAGGGAAGTGTAGCTAGTTAGGAGTATGTCATTAGCATGCAATGAGAGGAGGTGGTAGGGGCTAGTGGGGGAGGGTACACCTTGACCTAGCCCAAATTAATAAAATTACAGACGAAAAGGGAGATTCAGCCAAGCATGGTGGCACGCCTTTTAATCCCAGCATGGGGGGGGGGCTGTTGTGGGGGGGGGATGGTAGAGAAGCAGAGAGATCTCTGAGTTCACAACTAGCCTGGACTCCAGAGGAAATTGCAGAACAGCCAGAACTACACAAAGAAACCCTGTCTCAACCTCCCGCTCCCCATTTGGGCAGGGGTAGGTTGTTCCATTAGATTCCAAAGAAACCTAAAATATCATTAGCAAATACTTGAATTTTTATATTAAAAAAGATTGGATCTAGAAGAAATGGATAGTTTGTAGATCAATAAGGCGAGGAAGGAACAGAGTGGATACAAACAGGAAAGGAAGAAGTCAAAGTGCGCCTATTTTCAGATGACACAAGCCAGTATTTAAAAGGCCTTAAAGGCCTAGAGAGAACTCATCAGTTAAGAGCAATTGCTGCTCTTCCAGTGGACCTAGATTTCATTCCTACCTCCCACAGAGTGGCTTATGATTGTAACTCCAGTTCTAGGGAATCACCACCCATTTCTGGCCTCCACAGGCCTATGCATGCACATACATACATCCTGGCAAAATGACTATGCACATAACAAAATAAAAAGAAATACAGAAAAAACCTCAGTCTCCACTAGAAAACTTCTTAGACCGGATAAACACTTGCAGCAAAGACTCAAGACTCAAAGCAACATTTACTATACACCATATCCTTCTACACAACAGTATGTGTATAATAACAATGAAGTTGCTGAGAAAGAAACTAGAAAAAAAAATTCCTCTGAACGGCTTCAAAAATGCATAATAAAATACCCAGGAATAAACCAAAGAGGTGAAAGACCTTTACAATGAAAACTTTAAGTCACTGAAGAAAGAAATTAAGACATTAGAAGATAGAAAACTATCTCATGTTCATGCATTGGCAGAATTAATAGTTAAAGTGGCTCTACTGGGATGGCGAGATGCTCAGTGGGTAAAGGCACTTGTCACAGAAGCCTGGCAACCTCACTTTGAGCTCGAAACCCTGGTAAAGAGAGAAGGAGAAAAAAAATGACTCCATCAAGTTCTCATTTGCCCTCTACATATGCACAGTGGCACGTGCATCCCCACCAACAAGTCATCACCAATAAAATACAACTTTAAAATGGTCATTTTTGATCTGCAGATTCAATGTAACCTTTCATCAAAATTCCAATGACATTATTTAGAAAAACACAACCCCAAAGACGATATTAGAGCAGAAAGACCCCAACTAAACAAAGTAATTCTAAGCAGGAATAACAATGCTGTAGGCATCACCATGTCTGACTTCTAAATACCACAGAGCTACCCACGGTGATAAAGATCACATGGCATTGGCCCAGAACCAGACATGGAGTGCAATGGCATAGAAAGACCTCCAAATAAATACACTGCAACAGTTACATCATTTTTGAGAAAGGTACCCAAAAAAAGGATACGACAAAGGCCTTTCAACAAATGGTATGAGAAAACTAGGTATTCACATGTATAAGAATGAAAATGGATTCACCTCTTCCAACTTGTGTGTACATGCATGTGTGTGCGCGTATGCGCGCGCGCGCGCACACACACACACACACACACACACACACACAATTAAAAATGGATCAAATAATCTAATGTATGACCTGAAACTTTGAAACTGGTAAAGAAAATATAGGTAAAACCAGCTCACTTCATGAGATAGACATACAGAACTTTTTACAGAGAGCTTTGATTGTACAGGAACTAACACTTCTTTGATAAACAGGATTACATGACATGAAAGGCTCCAAGGACACAAGTCACCAGAGTGAAGAGTCAGTCTACAGAATGTAAAAATGTCTTCTTTTTTTTAATTCATCAGGAGGTTAACATCTAGAATATAGAAATGCACACAGAGATAAATCTTGCAGTTAATAAAGAGTTAATGAACTAAACAGACATTTCTCAAAAGAAGTGAAACAAATAACCAATATTTGAAAAAGTGTTCAACATCCTTAGTCATTACAAAATGCAAATTAAAACTAATCTTGAGAGTCTATCTACCTTACTGCTGAGTGGCAAGAGGACTGGTTCTCATAGTAAGCACCAGGCCAGCCTCAAGAGCCCACCCCCAGTGACACAGTTCCTTCAACAAGGCCACACCTCCTAATACTTGCAATTCTTTCAAATAGCTCTGCCCCCTGATGGTTAAGCATTCAGGTATGTGAGCCTATGGGCGCCATTTCCATCGGACTGAAAGGTTTCTGGTGAAATCCCACTTTCTACATTATAAAAATATGTTAACTACACAAGCTTGGTTAAGCACATTGCAATTTAACTGCTGAACTTATTAGTTCTAAAGTCATACGCTTGTATGACAAATATAAATTGTTATAGTTATCTAGTGATTATTAACAAGGTTAATAAAGCAACTCTTTGATATAGCGCTAGAGTTCCTTCATTAAAACATAATTTTCTATTAATGAGGCCAAAAGAACGCTCTATCGAAACCATGACAAAGTCAAGCTAATGCCAGACTTACAGAAAATAAACCCTTAGACCCTTAGTCCTTAAATAAAACTAAAACTGTTTCTCCTCAGGAATTCTGAATTTGTATTTGTTGTTTATCAACAATTAGGATATAACAGATGGTGACCTCTGCATTTTTAACACAGCAATATAATTTTAATTTTAAGAAGACATGCTAGTAATTTTACAATTATAAACATTATAATCCCAGTAAGCACTGTTAGAGCTCTTGTAGGAGACAAAACGAGAAGCTCTGGAAGTTTGAGGTGACAAACCTCTGGGATTATAACCTTCCTCTTCTTCGACAGTGAACCCATTCCATGGATACACAAGCTGTGTAGTAGTGAGGTCTCTGTGCTTCCATCGACCACAGAATCAGATCAGTTCATTGAGTTTTTAAAACAGTGATGAGTTGACTTTAAGAAGCTCACATACAGAACCAGTGCATTTTCATGCAGAGTTTGTCTAGGGAACGAAGGCAGTTTGGCCACAGACCGCTTAGTGGAGCTGGAAACTAGTGTGAACTGCTTCATCTCTCCACATCTGCAAACCCAAGTTCATGTGAAGCTTGAGTTCTGCCCAAGCCCAGGGTTTGGTTAAGTTCCCACCAGGAGAAACGGAATGAATACACTGTCCACGTCACTTCACTCTCTGCGCTGATACCCAACTTGGTGACGCTCCCCCTGCACTGCTCTTAAATAGACTCTCTCCTGTGATCTTCTCACAACAGGAGGGCGAGTCCTATCTCTGACAAATCTTTCTCTGATTCATCACTTTGTCTGCCTCTCAGTTAGACATCACTTTCAAACATGGCTGCTTCTTTCTACAAACTAATTTTACCTTAAAGATGTGTACTAAGGTTGGGTCTGTATTCCAGCAAGAGGGATTAAAGGTGTGTGTGGTGTCTGCATTTCGCCGGATCACAAAGCCCTAGGCCTTTGGATATGATCTCTTGCCAGAGCAGATATGTTGCTGGGTTAAAATTCCTCTATATGCTGTTTTCCCCCCGATCTATCTTAATTTACTATTTAACCTAAGGTGAAGAACAGCATCACTGCCTGCCATTGTGCCTCATGACATAGCAAGCTGAGGCAGAAGACTGTCCTTTGAGGCCAGCCATGGACAGAGTTCCAAGGCAGCCTGTGTGAGTCCAGGTCAATGACAATGGCCATCCCTTTAAAAACTTATGTTTATGTATGTGTGTGTGCCTGCTCAAGTTTATGTTTACCACCTGCATGTAGGAACCTGGAGAGGCCAAAAGGAGGGGACTAGATCCCTTGAAACTGGTGTTATAGACACTTCTGAGCTGCCATGTGGGTGCTGGGAACAGAACCCAGGTCCTCCACAAAAGCAGTAAGCACACTGAGGCATCTTTCCAACTCCCAATTCTTTATTTTTTTAATAGGAGTGTAGTGTATATGCTATGTGGCTTCAACATTCCATATGCTAAATATTGCTAATAATGTTATTTCCAGTGCCTTTTAAGGTGTAGTTCCTTATAATCTCATGATAAAAAAATTTAAAATCATTTTAAATTATATATACACCCATTTTGACTATTTTATGGGCTTCTGTCCACCCATGGTATATGCACACAAGTGCACACACTAGACATTTTAAAAAATACACCCCTGCATCCATATATTCATGAAGCCTGTTTCCTTACAGAGAGCACTTGTCCAATTCCCAATATACCTGTTTAGGTATATGCTCTTAGTAGTTACCATCTTTTATGTCTGCCTGTGTGCTGGCTAGTTGATATAAGCTAAAAGGGGAAACCTCAATAGAGAAAATTCCTACATCACACTGGACTGTAGGCAATTCTGAGGGCATTTTCTTGGTTGATGGTTGATGGGGGGGGGGTGTTCCGGCCCACTGTGGATGATGTCGTCATCAGGTGGTCCTGGACTATATAAGATATAAAGCAGGTTTAGTATGCCATGAGAAGCAGGCCAATAAAAAGCACCTGTATCTGTTTCGGTCCCTGCCTCCCTGACTACCTTTTATGATGGACTACAACTGCAAGCTGAAGCAAACCCCTTCTCCCCAAGTAGCTTTTGGTTATGGTGTTTACCAGGGCACTAGACACCCATCTAGGACAGTTCGGTTGGCTACTTTTGCCCCCATAAAACAAAAATCATAGCATAATACTGTATACATTTTATCAACTCTATTTATCTGCTAGAGTGTAATCACACATGGTCAAGGATTTGAATATTTTAATCGGTGTAATATGGCAACAGCCAAGAATAAAGAATAAGGAATCTGTTGAATGAATGAATAATACTAAAAACAACAACCAAACAACTTCTATGGAGATATAAATATACACTATGCTATTTTTCATAAAGCCAAAATGAACTATGTTAATTCTTAAGGGATACTGAATCAGTCACCTGACTCCTAGCTTCATATACATCAGCATGCACTTGATTCTTGCAGATCTTTAGCTCAAATGGGACCTCCTCGGAGTTGTCATTACGCACTGTAAACTCTGCCAAAGCCACTTTCCTCCTTGATGTTCCCCTGCTCATTTCTTGTTTCTTTTTGCGGAGTGTTAACTGTTTGTTTACTGTTTATATTCTTCACAAAGCAGGGCTCCTATCTGCCTTCCTCCATGCCCTGTTCTCCCGGGCTTGTTTAAATGCTGGGCACACGGGACAAGTATGTCAGCACGAACGCCCTGGGGATTTGTATGCACTCATGTTGTCCATCACAGAAAAGAATGGTCCAATTGTCTACATCCAGACCTGAGGTTGGAAAGCAATCACTTGCTTTATTCATTCGCCAATAAAACAAACAAAAGCTTTTCATGCTCCACTTCATGGTAATGTAAGGTTGGTTTGACTTGTATGTTAGATATTATTGTATCAAATCAAATTAATGTTAACTTAAGAGACTAATCTTAAATGAGTCTTACATTGTATCTATTGGGCCAGCACCTGCATGTCAGAGGACGACCTGCAGGCTTTGATTCTCTCTGCCCACCACATGGGGTCTGTGGGTCACGTTCAGGTTACCAGGCTTGCTGACAAGGACCTTTACTGGCTGAGCCATCTCACTAGTCCTTGTATTATACCGACACACACATTTTAGACCAGACGGCTCAGTTGGTAAAAGCACTTGCTGCCACTACCAAGCCTGATGACTCAAGTTCAACCCCCACGACCCACATGATGAGAGGAAACCAATTCCTGAGCACATTTCATGGAGCACATCCCTCCACATACACTCCATGAATAATGGAATGTAACATATTACAAGTTTTATATTTTGTCATCAATCTTTTCTGAGTGAAAATGTATTAATTTTATTTAGCCAATGTAAACTTATGTAACTTCTGTTAAATTCTTTAGCTAATGCTAAAACTACAAAGAGAGTAGAAGACATTTTCAATTTTCAGAACTTTGTGTATGTGAACTAAAACCCTGAGTTTTGAAAGCACATTCCAAATCAAATATGTAACTCCAGAGTACATGTATTTAAGTACTTGTCTATTTTGCTAAAAATGTTTTGACTTGTTGAGAATTTAAATAAGAAAAGTTTCCTTTCACTTTTCCCAATACCAGGATATTATTGTACCAAATATCAATCAAATTGGATATTCACTTTTTTAACAATGTTGGCTATTTTACTGATATTTTATATAGATCCTAAGATTTTCAGCAAATTAAGTTCTTAGAATAGACACAATAAAGACCCAGGCTTCACTTTAAAACTTCATTCTGCAGCTCAACTAGAAGCTTTTGGGCTCCTTTCTCTCCACCTTCTGAGTGCAAGGGGCATTCCAGTCGCTTGGAATCTGGCTTTCACATCCCAATTCTCTTGTTTGTGGGATAAGGGAGAGAAAATAGGGCAAATGTTTGCCCTTAACTATGGAAGGATGCCATATTTACCAACTGTATACATTGATATTTTCTGAGTGTCTTTGTGGATGCTTCTTTGATGGAGGAGGCACGGCTGTGATGAAGTAGCCTCATCCTGCGATAACACACTCTGCCCAAAGGAGGAAGGCTTATTAGGCTTACACATCCAGATCGCTCAGTCCACCACTGAAGGAAGTCAGAGCAGGAAGTTGAAGCAAAAACTATGACAGAATGCTGTGTGCTGGCTCGTGCTTAGTGTTCTTATGCAGCCTAGGACCACCTGTATAGGGATGGTGCTGCTCACAGTGGGCTGTACCCTCCTAGAAAATTAGTAAGATAATTCTCTACAGATATGCCTATGCCAGTTGGGTTTAAGCAATATGATCTGTCAAGGCTTTCCTCTCAGATGATACTGGGTGATGTCAGGGTGCCAATGTTAGGTAGGCCAGCTACTCTCTTAACGGTGGGCCTCTGCATTAAGTTTGCCTCTTACATCCTCTTGCTGTAGCCAGCCTTCATGCTAATGATATAGTATACTCACTTCACCTAGAGTTCCTAACACCATGGTAAGCTCGCTTGGTTGTCATAGCAACTGAGAGATGTAGTGGCCACCTTCTTTTTGTCCTGGCCTTTTTGAAGAGACTTTTTTTCCTACTCAACTTCAGTTCAACAAGTCCCGTGCCAAGCAACTCTCAACAGAAACACGTGTCTGTGTCTTACCTTCATTTAGGAATCTTGATCTTTACAAGTCTACTCAAACATGCCCCCTCCCACCTCAACGGCATGCTGGGGAGAGTCTCTGGCTACCCTCTTAGGCCTGGCACTTTTGACTACAGGTGGCTAGAAGGGCATGCTGTTGTGAGGTGGGGCTGGGACTGCTTGACTCCAAAGTTATTTAAATTTAGGATGTAATGTGTTTGATGTACTTTCTCCTCAGCATGAGGGCACCATCACAACTCTAGGAAAATGGGGAAACTTCCAGCCAGTATCACACGATCAGTTTATACAGAAAAAGATTCGGCTGTAACTACACTATGGTGGTAATGCTGGCATACTTTCTTTTTGGAGGTATTAGAAAAACTCACTCCCATGAGGATTAGAGAAATACCTCATCCAATCCTGTTCAAAATGTCTTTAGTGATATAATTCACACCACATACTAAAATTAATGGTAGAAAACTCTCGATCTCGATGCACCAGAACCTAGAATTAAACCTTTCTAGTATCTTCAGCAAATAAAGATAGCCTATGGCTTTATGATTAACTGAATTTTCAATAAAAAATTAAACCAGTAAGGAACACACATATTAAACAGCTTTGTAGTGAGACTTGCCTATTATTTTATGAACCAATGTCCTAAGGGCCTGAGGAATTCAGTTTAAGTTCTTTCTTTCTATTCTCTATTGTTACTGTTTTGTTTCTACAAGGAACCACAGAGTCAGAAGTTTTTAAAGTTAGATTGTAATATTTATGCTATTTGTTCATTGTAAACCAGAAGCAACCCCTTCCCGCCACATCTCTGCTGATATGCTAAGGTATTCTTTAATATCTATCATTTTTCAAAAAATCCTTTAACATATCTTTATTTAAAAATCATTAAAAGTTTAATTATGGATCACAAGGAAGACAACCATGTAAGTTAACCATTTCTCTTGATTCGAATACTCATGGTTCTGTGTTTGAACAGAGTTGGAGAAAGCTATGCAATGAAACTTAGGTTGAATGTGTAGTTGGCAGTAGTCACTGCTTGTGTCCAGATCAAAGTCTTAGAAATAATAAACCTGGTGGGGAAACAGAGCAGTCAGCAATATGAATATTCCAGATTCAAGTATACCTCGGACTTAGTCCCTGCCCACCCCTAACCCCCCCCCCCCCCGCTTTTCTTTTTTTTTTTTTTTTTTTTTTTTTTTTTGAGACAGCCTCTTTCTACACAACTCTGTCTGTCCTGGAAATCACTAGAGATCAGGTTGTCCTGGGTCTCCGAGATCCACCTGCTTCCGCCATCTGCAATTTGGGATTAAACTTGTGTGCCATCACACACAGCTGATCTTAATTTCTAATGGTTTGGGTTCAGAAAATCATAGAAATCACTATGAAGTAAAGCACCTTAACTTCAACCTCGTTTACTCCTGACTTAACTAAATACAAAAGTAGTGAGCACAGGAGTGACAGCGTCCTGGGATTTTCTGCCTCTCCAATGTTTTCTTTGCTGTGCAGCTCTTCATTTCCCATAATCCAATTTCTCTATTCTTGCTGGGTTTTGTCCTATGCTATTGCAATCCTTTTCAGAAAGCCCTGGCCTGTACTTTCCAGTGTTCCCTCTAAGAGTTAAGGTCTTTGATCTATTTTGAATTTGATTTTTGTGTTAGGGCAAGAAGCAGTGCTAAGGTTTTATTGGTGTGAAGAGACATTGTGACCAAGGCAACTCTCAGAAGGAAAACATTTAATTGGGACTGGCTTACGTACAGTTCAGAGGTTTAGTCCACTATCATTACGGCTGGAACCCCGGCATCGTGCAGGCAGACATGGTGCTAGAGGAGCTTAAGTTCTACATCTTGAACCGAAGGCAGCCAGACTAGATTGTCTCACTGAGTAGCTTGAGCATACATAGACTCAAAGCTCACCTCCACACTGACACACTTCCTCCAACAAGGCCACACTTAATGGTGCCACTCCCTATGGGTCAGACATTAAGTCTATGAGGCCAAACTTATTCAAACCACCACAAACAGGAACCTAGTTTCCTTCTGTAGCACACGAACATCCAGTCTTCTGCACCATTTGTTGAAGGAGCTATCTTTTCTCCAATGTGTATTTTTGGTGTTTCTGCTGAAAACCAGGTGGTGTCGGTACATTACCACCAGAATCTCAGAAAAACCCATTTGGATCCATTTATGTTATAAATCACACATTTCCATTTACATATTTCTATGTAGCAGATTTCATTAATGCATATGTAATGTACCTACACACACTCCCACTCCCACAGAATTAGGTCTCGGTCTCTGATCCATGGCAACAACTCCTAAATCCCTTACAACTCCCCAGAGACAGTGCAATGTTTTGTTCTAAGGAGGTGACTCTTGGTGGAGGTCTCAATAGCTTTAGAATAAGTGCTGCTGCTGCTGGGGAGTAGACAGGCTAAAAGTTGAGTTGATTATTCATCAATAATGTTATCACGTTCATGTTTTGCAGCTTCCATAAAAACCTGTGAGGACTAGGTTCAGAGAGCTCCCAGACAGTCGAACCCATGCAAGTTCCTGGAGGGTGGCACATATGAAAATGGTATGGAATCTCCAGGTCTCTCCCTGCGTCTCACCCTGCTTCCATCTGGCTAGTCACCAATATCCATTTATATATATATGTGTGTGTATATATCAATATGTATATATCAGTGAGTATAGGTTAAGTGTTTCCTTGAGTTCTGCAATCAATTAGAGTAAATTAATTGAACCTGAGGGAGGAGCCATGGGCTCCTGATTTATAGCGGACCAGTCAGAGAGGGTGTGCTGACTTGCAACTGGCATCTGAAGTGAGGAGCAGCAGTTGTGGAACAAGTCCTGACCCATGGGATCCGATGCTGTCTCCAGATAGGTAAGGTCACAATTGTCCGCATTGTCCTTCCCACCCTTTGGTTGCTAACGAAGTGGAGGGAGAGCGCAGTGATTGATTTAAATGTTCGTTCATATCAACTCTTGCCTGGCATTAGCAGCGCTGCAAGCTTTCACTCCTTCCTCTGCTGCTGTTCCACTGTTCCTCTGTCACTGTGGCCCATCGCCTTTCCTGTCCTCCTGTGTTTCATGGGCCAAAGCTTGCCACTCCTGAACATTCTAATTGCCATTCCCTCAGAAAGTGATTGTATTGAAAATCAGTTTGTAAAGATGTAACTAAGGTCAAATGAGGTCACTTGGGTGACTTATAATCCCAGCACCTGGTGTCTTTGTAAGCGTTAGAGTTAAGCAGAGGGAAAAGCATGTGTAGACACTTCAACCCACCATTTCTGAGCCAAGAGGACAGGTCACCATCATTTCTAGTGGCTGAGTACTGCTCACTGTACGGATGTTGCTTAGTCTAGCCAACAATGGAATATTCCCTTACAACGCACTTTTGGAAGAGGAACCGATTGAGGGCTCAAGGCTTTAACAGCCTACTCTAGAAACATGCTGCCAGTTTATACTCTCAGCAGAGTCAGAAGCCCCGCTCTCTAAACTGTCGTCAGCACTACTATGTGTTAAGTACATGTAAAGACTCAGACTGGGTTGGGCCTACCGTTAACCTTTTGTACGGGACACTGAGCTCAACAGCTGAAGTTCAGTCATTTCTAAAGTCAACCATCCTCAGCGAGTCTCTGCTCTAAGCACACCAGTGCCGGGATCCGATCTGCTATAGAACGCTGTGTCATTTCTCTTGCTCCAGACAGCTCATCAGCTTAGCGCTGTTTTCCTAGCTTGATTTTCCACACTTTGCAATTACTCCTACAGAAGATATTAGAGGATAAACATGAAGGGAGCTAACTGAGGGAGGGCGGCCAAGGAAGGCCTGCCAGAGACAACGTAACCCAGGATGGCCCTTCCTTCCATAGTCAAGGTTACCCTCGAATGTGTGGGACGCCCTTTGATTCAGCTTCCCAGGTGTTGGGATTAGAGGCATGCAGCTCAATGTCTAACTCTAAATAGTGGTTTTGATTAAAAAACAAACAAAACAAACAAACCAACTAATTTTCCCTCAGATCAAAACCTGAAAGGAACGTAGTGTAGATACCATGTTCTGACCCACGAAGTTCTGAAGGGTCTCAGTTACTACTAGTGTAAGGTTGTACCAATTCCTATGTGTATATGTTACCCTGGCAGGCCGAGCACAACAGAGAGGAGTGAAGGGATGAGAGGCACTGGTTTTTATTCTAAGGGTTGTTCTGGGACAGTACTGCATGATAAGGATTACAGCTAGAGGGAGAGCTTGTAATCAATTGGTGATCAGTGCTACCACGTGGCTCTGAAGTAGGCCACAAAGTCTTTACTCCAGGTAGCCACGTGCCCACATTTACTACTTGGAAAGAGGGGGATTTGGGGGGACAACTACCAGTCTGTGCTACCGACTGTAAAGCCTGTGGAATGTGACAGAAAGGAGGCTAGAAGGATGGAACCAGAGTACAGGAGAAGGCAGAGCTTGACCGGCCATTTGGGTTTACTGCATATGAGCATATGGGAGCTAGAGGAGGGTTTTTTTTTTGTTTTTTTTTTTTTTTTGGTTTTTCAAGACAGGGTTTCTCTGTGTAGCCCTGGCTGTCCTGGAACTCACTCTGTAGACCAGGCTGGCCTCGAACTCAGAAATCAGCCTGCCTCTGCCTCCCGAGTGCTGGGATTAAAGGCGTGTGCCACCACGCCCGGCTGAAGTCGTTTTTGTTTTGACAAGGTATATATATATATCCCTGCATCATCTGCAACTAACTAGCTCTGCAGACCAGGCTTTTCTGGAACTCGGAGATTGGCCTGTCTCTGCTTCCCATGTGCTAGATATAAAGACCTGTGAAATTATCTCCTGAAAAGAAGTTTTTGATGCAATAGGACGATTTAAGATTTTTTTTTAAAAAGATTTATTTATTTATTATATGCAAGTACACTGTAGCTGTCTTCAGATGTCCCAGAAGAGGGCATCAGATCTCATTACAGATGGTTGTGAGCCACCGTGTGGTTGCTGGGATTTGAACTCATGACCATCTGAAGAACAGTCAGCGCTCTTAACCACTGAGCCATCTCTCCAGCCCGATTTAAGATTTTTATTGAGTGCATACATTGTCATGTTGAGCCATCAATACAAGCTCTTAGCAAATGCTAGGTCATTCATTGAATTTTTCCTAGCATCTCTGTTCCACACATTAACAATTTTTAAAATTGTGACAAAATGTGTTTTTAAGTTAATATATAAACTTAATATATTTAAGTTAATATATAAATGAATTAGAATATTTAATGTCACTTAATGTGATAATGCTACTATATACAAATTAAGGGCTCCAAATAATGAGTAGCCAGATTAAGGTGCTCTGCATTGCATACATTCACACACATGAGCTGCATACTCCTAGAGGTATAGCCAGTCTTTGAACACACTACCTTATGGCAAGATGCTAACTTGAGAGGAAGAGAAGCAGAAGAGACAGGAAGGCACTGTTGGGGGAGGGGCCATATTGGACTGTGTTGTTCCTTCTTGAATTTCCCTAAAGTGAAAAAGAACAACAAAACACAAAATGGTGAAAAGGAGTATTTAATGAAATAAACAACCTAGCAAAATAAACCTTTTTTTTCTACTGACCACACCAGCTCCGGTTGGCATTTAAACAAATTTACATATCTGCTGATATACATATCTGCTGATATGTCAAAATACCTTCAAAATCAAGACAAAGTTACTCTTAATTTCACCTTAGGCTACTGTATCTTCCTATTTCTTGCCTTTGGCTTTCTATGATAAACCAATGCGATAGATAGATAGATATCGATATATATCTATCGCTTTGATTTATCATAGATCATATCTATCTATATAGATTGGGGGAGTGGAAGGAGGCAATTTTATAAAGCTACAGCAGAAACTTTTATTTACTTCAAATTAGTAGCAACCCACATTACTAAGTTCTACCACTCAAACAGGAATAGCAATACGTTACGGAAACTCGTAACTTCAAAGCACATAGAGGCTTTTTAGCAAGTTAAGTAACCGTAAAACATGAAGTTTGTTCAAAGGTGTAAAGTAAGAGTATTAATTAACAGCAATGAAAACTAATTTCACTTTCAGGGACAGTCCTGTTTTGTAGTTCCCAACCACAGCCTTCGTATTTTCAAAAGGTCTCGTGGATGAGCCAGCTGGTCACTAAGGTTTACCAAGGGCGCGCCGGGCGGGGACTAAATAAAGCGCCATAAACAGCGTTCGGTTAGATTAAGTACTCCCGGTAGTGCTTTAAATACACGCTTCCCCCTTACTTCCTCTCACCAGGTTTAGACCGAGGGGGGGGGGGAAGGCATGAAAAGGAAGAGCGGGGCGGCGATGAGACGCCCAGGTTTCCGCGGAGGGGAACTCACTGCTCGGGAGGTGCGGCGACCGGTGTCTGGGGGAGCGCACCCAGGTAGCGCCGGCTGCGGGGCGGCGGGCGGGAGGACCCGAGCACCGCAGTCCCCGCGTCGAGTCGCGCCGGGCCGGGCAGGTGGCTGTCGCCGCAGCCCGGGGACAGCCCGCAGGAGGTGCTCGGGGGCGGGGTGTCCGAGGAAAACACAAACACAAACACGCTGCGCGTCCCCAGGTGGGCGGACCCACGCCACCCTCGGCTTCTCCCCGCCCCCGGCCCGGAGGCCGCGCTCGCCTGCTCGCTCGCTCGGACCCCAGGCCGCAGCTCCCGGTGTGGCCGCAGCAGCGCCCGGCGTGGCCGCAGCAGCGTCGGGAGCCCGGCAAGGCCGCCCAGGTCCCCACTCTCCTCCGTCACCGCCCCAAGGCAGCGCCGCATCTTCCCCGGGAGGCGGCGGTGGCAGCGTGGGGGAGACGCGCGGCGGAAGCCCGGGAAGGCTCCGAGGGGGAGCGGCGCGCGTCTCACCGTCGACCGGCGTGCGGGAGGCGTTCCGTCCCTTCGGCGAGCCTCGCTCACTCGCTCGCTGCCTTCTGCCGTCGCCGTCGCCGCCGCCGCCGCCGCCTTCGAGCGGAGTCGGAGCGACGGGGGTCACGGCGGGGGTCAGAGGGTAAAGGTCTTGCTCCCAGCAGCCTCCGCGGTGGATACGTCGCCATCTTGGATCCGCGGGACAAGAAAATTCATGCGGTGAGTTTTTGGCCAATTTTCGGAAGTCTGGCGGCGGGGCGCGCGGCGGGGGAGGCGGATTGGGGGCCCCCTCAAGGCGGGGGAATGCCTCGGGGCTGGTCCGGTCCCGCCCGGGGTCCGCGGGTAGCGTCCCGGCCCGCCGCTTCCCGTTGCTTTTGTCTCGGCTCCAATCGAGAGAGGGAAGAGCGGAGCGGAGCGGGCGGGCGGGCGGGGAGGAGGGGGTGGCGGCGCTGGAGGAGGGAGGGAGGGGGTGTGTGGCGGGGTGGACAGGACGTAAAGCGTCGCCGTGCTCGGGCCGCCACCGCCACCGCCGCCGCAGCTCCGGAGCTTAGGCCCGGGCCCCGCTGCCCGCCGCGGGGCTTCCCCGGCTCCCGCGGGCGCGGAGCAGCCGCTGCCGCCGTGCCGCTTCCCGGGGTTAGGAGAGAAGGCGGCGGCGGCGGTGGCGGTGGCGGCGACAGCAGCATCCGAGGAGCCCCGGCCGCTGGGACGCGGCTCCTTGCCTGCCACGTTCCCAGCAGCTGCTGGTCCTTGAAGCTTTACGTTTCTGGCCCTACACGCGCATCCCCCGCCACTTGTGTGGTTTTCTTCTTTTTGTTTGTTTGTTTGTTTGTGTAAGATGGGGACATCGCACTGGCTAACGGGCCTCGGGAGCCTCCAGGCCCTGAGCTATACCGAAGGGGCCTTCCTGGCAAGGTGGAGAGGCAAGATGCTGCTTCTGTCCCCCACCCCGTACCCGGCGAGGGAAGCCTCTCTAGTGGTGTAGCCTCTGAGTTCCGATGGTCCTGGGGCGGCGGGAGGAGGAACCCGAGACACTCTGTGAAGTTGCAAGCCCTGGTTTCTACTTCCGCCGGGCCCCCTCTACCTTTTGCCGTTTTGTTTTAGCTCTTTCACTTCAAAGTTTCATAGAAGAAATAAGTTGGGTTAAAAGATAATTGAGGTACTGTTTGCTTAGGAGAAAAGCTTATAATTCTTGTTATCTGTAGGCCCTTAAGGAAATCTTAATTGTAACTTTATTTTTGTAAAATCATTTCTAAGGTTTTGTTATTTGCATTTACGTTAGACCCCATCAGTACGTTTTTACCTCCAAAAAAAAAAAAAAAAATCTTACACATAGGTACCACTTTCTTGGAAATCCTAGGGGACATCTCCACTTTTCAACATCTGGAAAGACAAGTGTTAAAAGTGTTTTGCTTCATTTTCATTAAATCCTTAGTCAAAGATTTCTCTTTAGTCATCTGGACAGTTCCTATAAAATACAGCAATATGATCCTTCGATTATTGGCAAATGGTAGAAAGTATGATAACGAGTTAACCAAATCTGTTCACAAGGGAGACACTTAATGTTCAAAATTGAATACATTTTCTATTACTCTCCATAGTGAGAAGTTTTAGGGAGATGGAATCCTGTTCCTATAGATTACCCTTTCCAAATAAGTAGGGGTAATTTTCACAACAGTTTATGTTTGGGAATGCTTGGTATATTCAAGAACAGTTCCTTCTCAGAAGTCACCTTTGTAGTTTTGTAAGGTAATTTTATTCCAAGTTGGAAGTGTTTAAAAATCCAGTGCACTGAAATGGCTGTCTACATTCAAATATTTGTCTATGTTCAGGTTTTGTGTCTTTAATATGTTTTCTTAGTGGTCCAAGATCATTAATAAAGACTTGTGCTCTCCTTATCCAGTCTGTTATCTAACGCTAAAGGAAAAGTTCAAAATGCACAGACAATTTCTTCCACTTTTTCACTTTTGCTGACTTTGCAAGATCCTTAAAGTGAAACCTTTTCATTTTTAAAAAGCGACTTCTTTTTGTTTTTAACTATAGACCAGAAATAAACTGTATTTGACTTTTTTTGCATTCCTATTAATGCTTTATTAACACACATACGTTAAGGTAGTGCATGTGTTGGCAGAGAACTTTGGTTCTAAGATGCAGTATAGAGATAGCTGTAACCTTACCAGACGCTAGTGAGAGTCCTCTGCACGTTAACATAGCAGTAAATACAGCCTTTCTAAAGTGCTTACAAATACATTTGTATGGTGGAAAATGAAGCAGATTGATGTCTGAGTGATTTATAGCCTAGCCATCTGAGAACTATTTGATTTGAAAATGAAATCAAACTCCAAATAATATGCTCTCTAAAATAATTACCCTTAACTTCCCTATATAAAGGTAGGTGCTTTTTGGTTTTTCAGAAATGCCTTAGGTTTATTTAAAACTTCAAAAATAAATATTTTATACTGCTGGCAAGTTAGAAATACTAGTAACCCTGCTCTGCTTGTTTCTTAGGTAGGTGTTAATATTAGCAAAACTTAAACTTTAATGGATCATTATAGAATCTTTTTACACTCCATGGGATAGTATAGGTTTCTTTTTTTGTAATGGCCAAATATGCTTGATATAAAGTTTGATTTTTGTATGTAACTGAATATGAGTAAAAATAAGTGTACAATTTTGAGGGTTCTTTTGAAGTGATATTAAGTAGTAGTATCTTTTGATTAAACTTTTAACTGTCAAATGAATGACATAGCTGACTGGATAAAGGCCTTTGTCACCAAGCCTGATGACAGAAGTTTGATCTGAGAGACCCGTGTGGTGGGACAAGAGAATCAACTCCCCTAAATTGTTTTCTGTTGGTATCTACACAAATAAATAGCCACATATAGTAAAAAATTTAAACATGTACTATAGGGTTAGTTTTGGTATCACAGATGTAAAAGCGGGCTGTAGATCCTGAATGTATGTTTGAACAGACATTGGAGGAAAGCTTATGTGAATGGTGATAGTTTTAGGAGGAGATTATCTTACCCAGGCTGTAGTGGTATTTTTAAGAACTATGTGTAAATTATGTGCAGGTGTGTGCTTGCATGTGGATAATGTGTGTGAGTGCTAGTGTCTTCCGAGGGTTCAGAGGCTCTGAAGCTGGAGTTAGAGTTATGAGCTGCCTGACGTGGAGGCTAGTGGAGGCTAGTGGAGGCTAGGAGCTGAAGAGCAGTAAGTGCTATTAACTGCTGAGCCATCTCTCCAGCCCCTTTAGTGGATTTTGTAACACAAAACACAGTAAGTCAAGGTACCAGAGGTTGGGTAGTTTTAGAGGTAGAATTAATCAGAGTTGTACTTAATTTGAGTGGATTTGCATATAGTGATGGATCAAAAGATCTAGTGTTATGATAGAAGTGGCTCTTGTTCAGGTTCAGGTGACTGTCTGTCCAGACTAAGAATGATTTCTGTTTTGATATTTGAAGGAATTGGATTTCATTCTAACATTTTCAGTATGGGGAAAAGCTGTGCTGAAGTTGGTATCTATTGTAGAAATTTACATTTAAGGAACTATAAGGAAAATTTGGGTTTAAGGTTCTAAAAATTATTTTAATACCTTTACCTTGCATCAGTTTATTGAGCTCTTTAGTATTACTGTTTTTTCTTGTTTCTGTAGTTATTCCGTGTGGTGGCCTTCAATTTCTATTTAAAAATTTTCAACTATTAGGACAAATCATGCTGATAACAGTTTATTCATCAGTATCATCAAGGATGTTCTAGAAATAGAATTTATTCATTTTATGGATGTGAGTACAGTGTCGCTGTTGTGAGCCTTCATGTGGTTGTTGGAGATTGAATTTTTAGGGCCTCTGCTTGCCCTGGTCTGCCCCTACTTGCTCAGTTCCTGCTTGTTCCAGTCCAAAGATTCATTTATTATCATACATAAGTAGACTGTAGCTGACTTCTGACACTCCAGAAGAGGGCGTCAGATCCCATTACCGGTGGTTGTGAGCCACCATGTGGTTGTTGGGATTTGAACTCAGGACCTTAGGAATAGTAGTCAGTGCTCTTACCAGCTGAACCATCTTGCCAGCCCTAGAAATAGAATTCTTGCTATGTTTTCTGACAGTTTTTTGTTTTTGTTCCTGAAATGAAGCTGTAGATACTTGGTATATGACTTCAGGGAGGAGTGCTGCACTGTGAAGTGATAAAATGCTCTGCAGTGTCTTTACCCTGGGAAGGATGCACGGCTTACACAACATGCAAATGAAAAGCTGAACTGTGTAGAGAAATAACAAGGTTTCCTTTGGTAGGCACATTTTTATATAAGATCAAACTCAGGGTCTAAGACCATTTAGATTCAGTTAACTGTTTTGAACTCACTTGCTCCTTAAGTCTGAACATTTGCCTTTTTATTCATAAGCCTGTTTGCATGTGTGGCCCTGGGTGTTAAGTGTCACTTCTCTCTGTTACTTGGTAAACTTACTCAGAACTGGACTATGTCAGTTTCTTCATGAAATCGTTCCTGATCCCCCCCCCCCCCATCCTCTGCCTGTTCATCACTGAGTATGTCACCAAGGATCTGAATTTACATCTCATCTCTCCTCCACCAGACCCCTATAGTTCTGAGCGTGAGCAAGATAGGACTCTTGTCTTGGTTGCATTTACATACTTTCTGTAATGTATAGTAGTTAGATTCTCAAGAAATAAGCTTCAAGCAAAACAGTTGCTGGCTTAGTTGTTTCTTGAATCTCTCTTTTGAGTTTTACTTTTTTATTAATTTACTGCTTTACCTTTTGGAAAATAGGTAACTAGCTTGCTTTTTTTTTTTTTTTTGGTTTTTTGAGACAGGGTTTCTCTGTATAGCCCTGGCTGTCCTGGAACTCACTCTGTAGACCAGGCTGGCCTCAAACTCAGAAATCCGCCTGCCTCTGCCTCCCAAGTGCTGGGATTAAAGGCGTGCGCCACCAGGCCCAGCATGGTAACTAGCTTTTTGAGAACTGTCTGTAGAGTCTGTGTGAAGCTTTGAGAAGAAAATTAGTAGTACAGTATTAACATTGTTTTGCTTTTGAATGAGGTATTTGGATCTGTATTTCTAGCTGTACTTTGCATGGCCACAGGCATTAGTGAAAGGCAACTGGTAGTACTTAGAAGGTAATTTATTTACAATGGTTAGCCATGACCTACTACATTTAAGTTATTTGATACTAGATTCTTTTTGTTTATTTTTCTTCTGTCTACAGTGGTGGAATTCTCTAGTCTTTGTTTTGTTTTTGATATGCTGAGAATCAAACCCAGGATGTTGGCAGGTACCGGGAAAGCGTTCTGTTTCTGAGCTACAATGATCATATAATCATCTATCTTGAATATCATAGTTCTTAGGAAGTTAGGTGAGATGCTTTAATACATCTTTAAATCTGGTTTAAAAATATATTTGGCACATTTCAGCTAGAATTGTCCTCTTGATCAAACAACATCTCACTGGAATTTTCTTATACTTGGATGTTAGAAATGTTAACATATGATGTATTTGTTTTGCATTTTGATACAAGGTCTCACTATGTAACCCTGGTTGTCCTGTAACTTGCTTTGGGATTACAGGCATGCAGCACCATGTCCTCCTGAGAGGCTAAAGTTTTGAGAACTAATTCAGCCTTCCAGGGTCTGAGCGAGAGCCCCTTAAAGGTGTGAGCCAGCTTTTTTATGGGTCCTTTTTAGAGATGCAGAAAACAAAATGATTTTTAGGGTAGATCTGAGAGATGATATGCTAGGTAGATAGGCTCTGAGCTCTGCCTTAATTTTGTATTCACAAAGTAGTGCTTTGAGGATGTAGTTTCTATGATTTTTGTATGAGTATGCATGGCCGGTGAGAAATTAAATAAGCTATAATTGTTCTGGTCTCTATTGTTTTAGAGGTTCCAGGCTTACCCTTAGGCATTTAGTGGAACATAGAAACCCTTCTCTTGCTTAGTGTCTTCCAGAGACTTGAGTTACTTAAGATATGTATCGCCTTTGAATATGAATGTGTATATATATATATATATACATATATATGAATTTGATGTGTGTGTGTGTGTATGTGTGTGTATGAATTTTGATCTAGTACTCAGGATGCTCTCTCTCTGTTTTAGCTAGATTAAAGGATATTAATGTGAAAAATAGGCCTCCAGTTACCTGGGAGTGGTGATAAAAAACACCCTTGACGCAGGCAGATCTCTGTAATAGTTTGAGGACAGTCTTGTCTACATAGCAAGTTCCAGACCAGCCAGGATTGAGACCATGTCTCAAAGGGGAAAAGAAAAGTACATTTCTAGTTAGTACAGTTTTTGCTGTGCCAAGGAATGATAAGCAAACTTTGTTGTATATTTAGGCAGTTTGGGTGGCATTGACTAGACTTGCCTTTTTCCTCACTAAACATCCTGATAATCCATTTAGAAATCTAGCTCCATTGTGTGTAAGCATCTGGACAAAATGTAATGACTGATTATGTAATAGTGTGCTTGGGAGAGGAACATTTGAGTTTGTGTCATGTCTGCCAGGAAAGAGCTTTTATGTCTTTTTACATTGTAAATTTTGATTCTCCTGCATACAGATTTTAGTTTAGTTTTGTTTTGTTTTTTATTTATTTAGATTTCATGGATCAGTAAAATAGTATTGTTTACCTTGTCATTTAAAAGGTCTAATTTGTTTAGCTTTACTATTTCATATTTTAAAAATAACAGGTTGCAAAGCACTTTTACAGTATTTTAGTTTTATATGCTGTCACCTTGGTGTAAACGTCATTTAAATTTTAACATTGGCATTTTTGGAGACAGAACAGTTAGTCTGTTTAGACTAGTATTAGAAATAAGGAAATACAAAGGTCTTTTTCATCAGTCTGGACTCAAAAATCTCTTTTTTCATTTATTTTTAGTATTACTTTAAGAAAAGTATGGTCTATTAAGTTATGTACATATAAGTGGACAGTTTAGTTTTTATGTGGTCATCTTGTAAATTTTGGGTAAGAAGTTTGAGAGTGGCAGCAAATTTCTGTTTCAAGTTGAATGCCCTGACAAGATTCAGCAGCTGCTCAGGTTTTAAGAAATTATAAACATGCATTGACAAGCACTGAAGACTTATAGTGATACTAAAATGAGACTAGGCAGTAGTAATCAGTCTTTGATGACATATTTTACACATTTCCCTAGTGTACAGTTCTGAGAGATGATATGCTAGGTAGAGCTAGCCTAGAGCTTGGCCATAATTTTATATTTACAAAGTAGTGCTTTTTATGATTTTTGTATGAGTAAGCAAACGATCCAAAACCTGGGTGAAAGATGGCTCAAGGAAGACGGAGTAGAACACCTTCAAGTGGGATCAAGTTGTCCATACTTTGACGAGAACAGGACATTTCATGAGCAATAATGCCTTTTGCATAAATGAGGTGAATTCTCACCAGGAAAGCGTGCCCAAGACATGATCCTGTCATAAGAGATGTAAAGTAGAGCCTGTAAGCTTTAGTAAGTTTTAGCAGGATGTGTAAGGAGTGGGCAATGTTTTAAGGCCTTGGAAAAATGTCTAGATATGATAGAATTGGCATCAGTCTGTATTAGAGAAAATTATATTGGAGGACAAATATAAAATGACCTGATTTGTATCTCCTAAGAGTAATGGAAACATTAATTATTATATATAGGGTTTTAATTTTGTGGTATTAGGTCACCGGTGTTCCTTAGAACTTAGTGGTGTTTTCATGTTTAATAAGGACCCCTTGTGTAGTAGTTCAGCAACTGTTACTGTGGGCCCCACACCATTATGCTTGTGCTGAATAATTTCTCAGCCTTTATGCATTTTGTAGTGCATGCTTTAGAAGCACTGTAGGATGGAAAGAACACCCTTGTTAATTAAGTTGGTTTCAGGGATATGATGCTTGCCTAGGTTCTGAAGGGTGAGTTTGAGTTGGCTTTCATAAAATGGGGAGAATGGTAGGGTAATCCTCTGTAGTTCTTAATGGAATTTTGGGATCACACATAGGTTAGCTGAAGGTATGATGCAGTCATCATCTAAGAGGCTTTTTTCTTTTTTAAATCTTTAACCTCGGAGCTTCGGACTTACAAACCAATTTTTAAATGGTCCCCGTTCCCTCTCCCCCTTAAATAGTGGGAGTGATTAGATTCTACATCTGACAATTAAAATTACAAAATCCATAGTATATCTTCCAGTCTTGAAGGATTGTATTATCTCTGTTGGACAAATTATTTTGTGCTAATGTTAGCAAAGGTTTTGTTAAGGAGTTTTAAATTTGGTAGTTTTTATCTTTCGGAGAACTTTCTGTGATACATATAAGGCAAAACCACAATTCAAACTTTATATATAAGTGGAGAGAACACACAAGTTTGTGGGCACAAAATTTGAATGTTATTTAACATAACACTTTAAGTGGGTTTTCAAAATTCTCTAGAACTAGTCACTGTTCTACTCAACTATCCTGTGGCTTAACCTCTCCAAATTTCAGTTTTCTAATTTTTCAAAAGAAGGCAAGCAACTGTTACCTCATAGAGTGGAAGAAAGGACTGAAAGTTCCTATGCTATGTTTGTCTGGTTTGCTTTGTTTTGGTTTGTTTTTTGGAAGTACTTGTTACATTGAAGAATCTTCTGAAACATATGAACTAGCTACACTTCTTTTAGATTGTAACTAGACTGTATTGAGTCCTCAGTAGTAAACAAGAATACAGTCTAAGTTTTATGCTCTAGACATAAGTTTTCTCCTGCTAGGAATTTTGTTTAGATGACACTGGATGACCTGAGATGTGTAGTCTTGGAGGAAGTACATTTTAATCTTAGCATTGCTCACTCTGAAGCACTTTGCGCAATTCAGGGCACATAAAAGATGTGAAGAAAGTTTCTAAGTATTATTGTTGACTTGTGTCAGGAGATAGTATTCCTTCATTTCAAATGGGTATATACTATTTGGAAAGATTCTACACTTAGAAGATAGGTTCTAGCCTTGGCTCTGTGAGTTTCATTAGCTATGGATTAGAGCAAATCCATTAGAATTGAGGAGCCATAGTTTATCAGTAGGGTGTTGCCTCCCAGTATTGCTGATGACAACTGGGAAGAGAAGGGATTTGGTTAACTTGAAGCATGTTGAATGCAATGTGATAACGATTCCTGAGTAAGTTGTACCGAGACTAGTTTTCTTACGTGAGTGACTGACTGTTACCACTCATGTTATTCTGTGATGCTGTTGTATTCATTTAGTTTTACCACTCAAGAACTTTGTTTATTTAAATATCCAGCTGATGGACTTTGGAAGAGGGAAATTTTTAGATTTTTGGAGAGGCAGAGCTATTTAGAAGTATTCATCTTAGTAAGCTACTTGACAGTGTACGTGTGTTTTTGCATGCTAAAGTGCTGGCCTTGAACTCAGAAATCCACCTGCCTCTGCTCCCAAGTGCTGGGATTAAAGGTGTGCGCCACCACTGCCCAGCAATCTCCCTTCTTGAAAGGAATGCATTTTCTGACTATTCTTTGGGTTATTCTAATTTTTTTTGTAACTGAATTTGTGTACTTTATTGTTGGACACACATTTTCCTGAATCTCACCCCGAAAAAGCCATCATTGAGCCTCTCAGTGAGGTAGTTTGAAACTATTGTGTACATTTCTCATATGTATATTAACACATCTGAATAATTTATACTGGCTTTTATTCTTAAATCTTGAAGACTTCTTTTGGGGGCTGAGAGTTTGGGAGTATTAAAAATAAATACCATATAAGGGAAACAGAGTAGTACCGAATAGCTGGACTAGCAAAGTAGGCAGGGTCTGGAAAAGGACGGTTGTGAGTTGAGACAGGGCACTGCTTTCACTCTCATCTTGGTGAGAAGCTAGTTTTCCATGCTCAATAGGACTTGTTTCATCTTGCAATGTTAGAAGAAGAAATACTAAAACTTCAGAAACAGAAATCTCATCAGGTCTTTTTTTTTTCCTTAGAGAATATAAAATAAAAGTGAACACGTAAAATTTATTTATAAGATATATTTATAAAACTTAGTATAAGATGCACCTTTTTATAATTTTGATAGTTTTGCTAATGACTGTCAGTGTGCCCAAGCATCAGTTTGTTTATGTAGATCCTATTTAGACTAAGAAAAGATTATTGGACACATTTTTTTAAAAAAAGGTTAAAAGGCTTTTGTTTAATTCATGGATATTAACTAGAAATTAATTCTTTGGATAGTTTAAGACCCACAGTATATTATTATTATTATTATTATTTAGCTTTTTCGAGACAGGGTTTCTCTGTGTTGCCGTGGCTGACCTGGAACTCACTTTGTAGACCAGGCTGGCCTCAAATTCTGAAATCCGCCTGCCTCAGCCTCCNAAGTGCTAGGATTAAAGGCATGTGCTACCATCGCCCGACTAGTATATTATTAATAATGAGGTTTAATTTTTAATTGTATATGCCAGCCTAGGACAAATAATCTCCAAGTTAAAGTGTTAAGACATAAAAATGTAGTGAATATACAAGCATTTTTGCTTTCCTGACAACTTTAAATGTTATTTTAAAAAATTGTATTTTTTTTGGTGAGTCAGGAAAAGAATACATTTCCAAATTTCAAGCTTTCAAGTTGACCGTTTGAAGTGTCCTTATATATATTCTCCTGAAGAGTGCTGATTTGGAGTTGTGTGGATTGCTTTTAAAGAGAAGTTTGTAATTTATCTGTCTCATAAGTTTAGAGGTCTTTTTTTTGGGTATGGGCAGAGGTGTGTTATTGCTTCATTATGAATTGATAACTATTATGCATTGATTTTTTAAAATTTCATATATAACTGAGGTCAGTGCTGAAGAATTCATAGAATAAAGTGATGATGGCAGTAAGGATTGGAAGAGAGCAGAAGTAAACTCTCTCCCAAGGACCAACTTAGATAGTTACTTAGTGGGGCAAGCAGTGTTTGTACCACCAAGTATGTATGGGTACTGTAGTCTTGTTTTTCCTGCCTGATATATAATACAGGGTAATATAGGCAATTTGGAAGATTAGTTAAGAGGAGTAAATAATGTATGTGTAGCATTGAACACACTCTGCAGTGTGCATTATACCTTATATAATGTACATTATTTATACCTTAAGAAATGTAGCTAACATTTCCCCACTAAATCTCTTCCTTTTAGCACTCACCTGTTCAGCGAGTTTCCCTTATCCCAGAATGCTGGGGTTCTGAAATGCTTGTGATTTTATGTTTTGGAATACTGACATAGACTTGAGCAGTTGAGCATCTTTTATTAGAAAAACCTAACATGAAAGTTAGTCACTACCTTCAAGTTTTTGCCCTGCAGTGTACAACTGGATCATATGTTTAGGGACCAAGCAGTTTATTTAGTATTGTTTAGGTATTTGCAGTGCTTGGGATCAAATCAAAGGCTTCCGACATGCTAGGCAGGTCCTCTCTACTGTGGAGCCATAGACCACAACCCTAAAGTGGTCCTACGCACTAATGGATGGATTTGAAACCTCATAAGGGCCCAAAAGTAATTTGTTGACTGTATGAAAGGTTTTTTGACAAAGTTTTTAATATCGTTCTGATGATTTTTTTCTTTACATCAATTTTACCAATTCATATACCAACTATGTATGAATTGTCTACTGAATATGGTTGTATAAAATTATCCTAAATTTTAAAACATAAATTTTAAATTCACTTTTTTAAATTGTTTGAATTTTAACTACAGTCCCTTTCCTGCTTGTGTTCTTCAGCTTTACCAATATAGAATAATAGCATTGGGCTGTAATCCCAGCCGTGCTTCCTGCTGAGCACCGTTATGTGTCAGGAGAGGGAGCTAAACCATATTTAATATCATGCAAATATGTAGTGAAGTTAATATACAGAAATACTTTTCCAACATTGCTCAAGTGGTTTTAATGGGAAAACTTAATGTTAAAGAAGTTTAAAGAACATTTTTGAGTAGTTTGCTGTATCAACTATTAATGCAAAATGTAGTGAAGACACTAGATGCTAAAATTAGAATCCAGTTTTCATTATTAAGCTTAGGGTTTTTGGAGGGCTTCAAAGCCAGTTTGATACCTGCTTATATTTGGAATGAGTGGCTTGCTTTGTAGGGTTAGGTCAAAGCCAAGTGACTTAACTCTGTGTTACTAGCTTATTAATTCATTTGATAAATATTATTTTAACTCCTTTTCTGTGTCAGATACTGTTCTAACAATATAAGGGGGGGGCACAGCATAGACTTGGTGGTTGGTGATCAAGTTAGGGAGCAAAAGAAATCAAAGGTCTATGGAGGATGTATGGCTAACAGACCAGTCAGAGTGTCTTTCTCCCAGAGGGTGAATGGATGGGGAAGCCTGTGGTGAAGGAGTGGTTCTGTATTTATCCAAGTGAAAGACCTTTTAGGAAGGGACAACAACAAAGAACAGATAACCCTACCACAGGAGTAGTCTAGATGTCTTACGATTTAAAAAAAAAAAAAATCACAAGACTCAGTGAAGTGTAGTAAGAGAGGAGGAAAATGGTTAGATAGTACTGGGGAAAACTGGGGCTAGCAGGCAAAGACCTGTAAGCCTCTGCAACCCTTGGCTTCTCTGTGGGTTAAATAATCCCACAGCTCCTCTTTATAGTTAGTTGTTCTACAAAGTTAGTTGAATTCTTAATTTCACAGTTAGCTAAGGATTCTACTGGAACTAGCAGAAATATTCCTCAATTTTTAATGGGGTTCTGTATCAGCAAATCTAAGTTGAAAGTATTAAGTCAGAAATGCATTTAAGACACTTAATCCACTGCACATCCTAGTTTAGTTCTCTGCCACATATTAGCTATTTAGTATTGTGAAGTCATGGCTGGCTGGAACTGCCCTCGGGCTGCTGCCAGAGAACACTGTAGCACAACATGTTGTCTGGGGAAAGATTAAAAGTCAGATTTTGGAGCATGTCTTTTGCTATAATGTGTGCATTTTTAGACCATTGTGAAGTAAAAAAAGAAACTACAATAGAAAGGGTTCAAATTGAGAAGCAGGATATAATGTGATTAAGAAACTGTAGTAATTTGTGTGTGTGTGTGTGTGTGTGTGTCTGTGAGTGTGTAAAACATTTCGGAGTCCGTACCTGACTTAAATCCAATACTGAGAAATTACAGGTTAGTAAAGAAACTAGGTGATTAAATTAAAATTTAAACTAAGAGTACCAAGTAATTAAGACAAAGCAATTTAGTGCTGATTTCTGACAAAGTTATCATTCTAAAACTTTTTAAAAATGAAGTTAATGTTATGTAAGAATTTAGTAAGATGTCTTTCTACAGGTTCTTAAGCTCATTGCTTCTAACTCAAAATCCATGGGGACTGATGTTTTTAGTTTTATATTAAATTTCTTGAGGGAGTTTACAAATTATATCTAGCATTATTTAAATGATCTTTTCTGTGTTCTTACACGTTTATATACCTATGTAAATAGTGGCTCAAATACTGAACATTTCTGTTACCTCTTATGAATGAGTCTAGTCAGTATTCATTCATAACCTAGGAAATCACTAATTTGCTTCCAGTTGGTGGGAATTAGTTTTGTTTTGTTTTTTTTAAAGAGGCTTCAAACAGATGAAGTTGTAGCTGATACACAGATTTCTTTAGTGTCTGACCTTTTGCTTAACAAACTTTTTTTTAATTAATATTATTCCATGTTGTACTTACTCACTTAACATTGGATTGCATTTTGTTAGTACTATTTTAACTGGTCCTTAAAATGCTTTTCAAATGAGTGTCTGTTTGGAACAGTAAATACTTAAAAGAAAAAAAAAAAACCTTAAAGTCCCAAGTATGTTAAACTGTCTAGGCTTTGTGTCTCTACACCTAACAGTTATGCATACGTTTTGAGAAGGGGATCAGATAGTAAAAAGTACAAGGTTTATAGCATAGTTGTATTCACTCAAAGATAATTTTTCTCCCCACTGGATTATTTTGGCATGGTTTTCCAAAATGAATTGAATATGAATGTGAAGGTTTATAGTAACCATCAATTCTATTTTACTGTAATCTTACGTATGCTAGTATCTTTTGCTTACATGCTACATGCTTGAAAACTGAAAATGAAAATTCTCCAACTTTGTCCTTTTTCTAGATTGTTTTGGTCAGTATATCCTGAATTTCCATTTGACCCTTAGGATTAGCCTGTCTGCTAGTGCTGAGGAGTGAGCTGCTGTGTGACTTGTCGTGGCTCATTGCGTTGTATCTCTTCTCATCTTTAGACTTGGGGGCATTTTCTTTGATATCGCTTTTTAATTTCTTTCCATTATTTTTTGCAGCTTTCAGAGTATAATTTAAGTATTTTAATCTCTGATGCTTGGGAAATGGAATTGCTTGCTTTCTTTTGGGGGGGTTCATTATTGCTGCATGAAAAAATGTGATTTTTATATATTGGTTTATATGCCTTGTACCCTCATTTAAGCCATTTGATAAGTTAAAGATTATGAAAATCCGCACTGCTATGAAACTGCTATAAAATCATTATTCTAGTGAGCACTTTAGGATTTTTTGTAGATCTAATAATGTCATCTGCAACTAGAGGCTTTCCCCTCCTCTCCAGACGCAGCACTTATTATTTCATTTTGTTGCCTAACGAGTTCGTCTAGGACCTTCGGTACAGGAAGTGGCAAGAGTGGCCAGCCTCATCTCTCTTGGTCCTGCTCTTAGAAGGAAAACATTCACGATTTCACCGTTCATTATGCTTGCTTCTGACTATGGTTTTTTAAAACCATAACTTTAAAGAAGCACGTTGTTTGTGTGTGTGTGGGGGGGGGGGCACACCTATGCCTTCAGGCTCATGTGCAGATTAGAGCACAACTGGCTGGAATCCATTCTCTTGCCATAGGGACCATACCAAACTTGGCAAGCACTACCCCTCACCCCCCACTCACACTTATCTCTGTCTTTCACTTGTAAATACTTTTTACTGATTCCAGGATGTCCCTTTTGGATGGAAATTTTTTGTTGTTGGTTTGGTTTTAGGTCTGGTTTCTATTTAAAAACTGGATCTTATATCCACCCAGGGTATCCCTTCACCTGACTCTCCTACTGCCTTTGCTTCACAAGTGGTAGGGTTGCAGTTATATATCCCTTAATGATGTGTGAGTTTTGTCCTTTATTTAAAAATGTACATTAAATTGCTCAATATTGTATGTTGAGCAAGTCCTGTTTCTGGGATAACCCCATCTAGTTTATTGCTCATATTAGCGTCATAGTTGTAGTTTCTTTCCATGTGATGTTAGTGGTGGTCTTGACTGGGTAGTAATGCTAGTGAGAAGGCTAGTCGTTTGTTTTGAATAGTTTGAAGTGAAACTAAATTTTTTCTTCTAGTCTATCACTCAAGCCTTCTGGGCGTGTGCCTTCCCTCTTGAAAACTTTCTGTTGTTAATATTAATGGGTCTAGTTTTGACTGTCTTATTTCTTCTGTCAAGTTTGATAGCCTGATGATGTTTTAGTAATTTGTCCATTTCCTCGAGTTTCATAGTTTGCTAGCATGAGCCCCTTTCTTTACCTTTCTCTTGTCAACTCTGTGTTACCTTTTTCCTTTGTTTTTTTTTGTTTTGTTTTGTTTTGTTTTTAAATCAAATGTTGAATTGAGTGCTTGTTTGCTTATTTGTTTGGTAGTACTGGGGATTTGAACTTGGGAATTGAATCTTGGGCTTCACACATATTGGGCAAACACCCCTTATGAAGCTTTATCTTCAGCCTTCTCTTACTTTTTTTTTATTGAAGCAAGGTTTCATTCGGTTGCTCAGAGTGACCATGAACTCACTGCCTAGTCTAGAAAGGCCGTTAGTCAGATTCTTATGTCTGGGTCTCCTCAGAGTTGGAGTCAGAGTCGTCCTCAAGGAAACTTCTCTTTGTAATAGAGACCATCACAGAAAGGCACAGCTTGTCGAACTGGAAAGCTGTGGAGTCAGTCCCAATGGATACACTAAAAACACTCCTCACCTAAGGCTCAGGGAACATTGTAGAAGATGGGACAGAAAGATTGGCTGTAAGAGCTTTCTTCCAGTGGGGTTGTGTCTCCCAGTAAGGTTGAAGCTACGTGCTTCACTCACCAACATGACTACCTACACGTGAGCTGAGCAAGGGCAACTACACTCACTATACATGCAAACTCTCTGCCAGACAGAGAAAGAACTACAAGTCACTAAGGAATGCTGAGAGAAAGTTTTCTCCCAGAAGAGCGCACCAATTGGCTCCCAATACCAGATTGTCAGCTGTGAGAACATACATGTGAGTAGTGTTATATAGACTGAGCAGGTTGTGTTTAGGAATATATGTGTGTATATATTCGTACACATGTATGCACATAGTAGCAATGAAAGAAGAAGCCATGAAGTTGAAAGGGCAAGGAGGGAGGAGGATGTAGGAATGTTGGAGGGATGAAAGGGAAGAGGAAAGTGTTTGTAATTATATTACAATTTGACAAAATGGGAAAAATAAGGAATCTTCTATCCAAAAAGCAACCGCTAGGCCTGGCTTAAGATCTTTTTGAAAGATAATTATTTGATGGGGTATTGTCATCATTTCTAAGTCTTTCCTGGGTCCCCTGAATTACTGACCATATTTAT
The DNA here is from genome assembly GCF_900095145.1 of Mus pahari. Taxonomy (NCBI): domain Eukaryota; kingdom Metazoa; phylum Chordata; class Mammalia; order Rodentia; family Muridae; genus Mus; species Mus pahari. The sequence goes on from NC_034598.1 coordinate 59,924,975, forward strand.
GGTGGTTACCTGGAAGTCTCTGTTGAGTGACACTGGGCTGCTTTGTGCCTTGTGTCTGATTCTCTGTGCTCTGTAGTCTGTGGAGGGCCAGGCATTTAGTATATGGCAGCATCTCTGCACACACTGCTCCTCCCTCTTTCTGGGCTTCTCACTGCTTTAATGGCTTTGCTGTGCTATTGCAATGAAATTGTATATATTTTGCATTGGAAAGAATTTGATGTCATACTCGGGAGGATAAAGCCTTGGAGATATTGGCGTGGTCATCCTAAGATGACAGTGATTTCTTTTAACAGTGAAATCTGTGTATCTTTCACTTGTAGGTCTGTAAAATTTCTTGGTATCACATCCAGGTATCTATCTTCACTAGTTGTGCTAGTTATGCTGTTGGTTTTGGTGGTTCTCAAGAGGTGTATATTACCTGTCTGATTGAAGCTTGGCCCCTGGAATGGGTTTTTTCTTTTTACCCTTGCCTAGTCTTTGGTGTTTATTCTGAACTCAAGAAGGCTCTTACTAGCTATCTATCCCCCTAATTTTCTTTATAGTAAACCAACTGACCTTGAGTTCTAGTCCTTTTAGTTACCACCATGCTCTGCGTGTTTTGAGTGTACTGTAGGCTTGAACTTCCCCCATACTGTTTTCCAGTGGAGTTAATTTCCTGTGAGGAGTTTCAAAGTTCTCTGCTTTTCTAGAATCTGAACCAGTATACAAGCCTATGCCTATCTGGCCCATATGGTGTGAGTGGATGGGTTGAAGGCAGGGGGAGTGTGTGTAAAGACATGTCTCTTCATATATGTCAAAGCTATTGAAAGACCGTGGAGAGGCAGGCGTAAGAAAGTCTGTCCACCTCATTTTGGAGAAGTATAAAATAGAATTACACTTATCCCTGTCTAGCTTCAAATGAATGAGAATCAAACTATGATTTATTTATTAGACTCTGCGAAATTATTGGGGAGTACCCCTAATCTAATTCTCTAATACTAGTCTGGCTACTTCTCCAACTGTGCTCCCCAAATGCTCGCTGTTTGAATCTTGCTAGGTTATTTCTGCTCCAGCAGTCTGGTGTTCTGGGGAGGCAGTTCACTCTACTTAATGTTGGCCAGTCAAGACTTATGGAGACCTCCGGTTTTTTCTTCTCTCACTCTCTCCTTTTTCCTTCTCACCTCGCACCCATGGTCCCTACCCAGGACCCCCTGCCAAGTAGCTGAAAACCCGCCTACCTTTATTCTCCCCAGTAATCTGCTGTAGCCATTTTTTTTTTTAACCTCTGGTTTTAAATTTGGGAGCAAGGTTTGCACAACAAAAGCTGGTGTTTGCACAACAAAAGCTTGTCTTGCAGCAACCAGATCTTGGGGTACAGATTTAGCATTTGAATACTTTAGCTGGACCAACCTTCTATAGGGAAGTACTTTGTAGACTGGGGAGTGAACTTTGTCTCTTTCTACCCAGAGTAGATCTTGGTGGACTGCAGAGGGAGGAAGGTAGGGGGTTGTTCCAGACTAAGATTGTTACCATGTTAAAGGAGATTTAGCAGATGATCTGCAGTAATTATGTGGCTAGTTTCTTTTGCTATATTCATTACAGTGATCCTGAGAGAACTGTTTAATTTTTTAAAAAATTTTTTTTGAATAGTGACTTTTTTCCATTAATTGAAATTTAAATATTAAATGAGCCTAGTTTCTTTGAAGACCTCCTAGGCATTTTGTTTAATTTTATATGCAGACATTTTGTTGATCTTCCTTATGTATATGCTCCATAGGTGTATTTATTTGTATTTGAATTTTTTATCATCATATAGTGTCTTTGGTTTGGTGTAAGCATGATAAAAATGAGGTATTATCTCCTTATTTGCTTTCTAGACTACATTGTATCTTTAAATATCTTATACACCAAACTCCCTGAGCCTAGGATGGTAGTGATTGTTTTCTTAGTCAATTAAATAATATTAGCAGATGCAAGACTGTTCAGACCAGTGAACTTAAAGGACAAAGTTATTTCACTTAAATTGTCTATTTGTAAGAGTTCTTGTATTTCTTATCCTTCTTGTGGTGCCTGGGGGCTCAGGAGTCATGGATTTCCTGCATTCCCAATACTGACAATTCTGACTTTTAGACTGCCTAAGGTGCTTTTATTTTTGTCTATTTAAAGCTAAGCTCTAGATGCCGTTTTCCTAATAGTTTAACTTGGTTTAGTGTGTTGTCCCCCACCCCGTCTTTATCATTTCCACTATACTTGCTTTGGGTGCATTGTGCCGTCTTAGTTTTAGGAGGTGTAATCTTTGATGGCTGGCTTGATCTGTCTTTTAAATATAAGCACTTAAAATTTGTACATGTTCACAAAGTATGAGTTTACCCGCATTTCTCATTTTTTATGTTTTTAATTACTGATCTGTTTATTCTGTCTTTCATTATGACTTATCCTCTATATACCCTAGGTATATTTCTTTGTTTGGTCTTTTAGAGATTGCTTTAGGAATAACTTTGCTTTTGGAAGTTAGTTAACTAAAGCTGTGCATTCATCAGAAGACATCCTTTTTACAAATTCAGTTCTTTAAAATTTATCATTAAAAAAATCATATACATTAGTGTGATCAGAATTTCTGCCCCACCTCCCACTCCCCACACCCAGCTTTGTAGTCATTGTAATCCCCATGGAAAGAATTGCAGATGATCCATAGATGCCTAGACCAATGGGGAACACGCGCTTAGCAGGGTGAGAGTGGGCTGACCTAAGGGGTCATGTTTTGTAGCCTACACACTGCGGAGCTCTGTCCAGTCCACGTGCTTGACAGTTTGATTTGGAGTTATCCTTTATCAGAAGGCCTCTAGCTGGAAGTAATCTTAAGGTTTTGATAGATATCTAGTAACCTTAAGGGCAGTTCAGAATGTCACTTCTCCTGGGTCAGAGGTATGATTCAAAATTTCACTCTTCTGTAGTACTGGGAATCTGCAGTTCAGTCCTTGGTTTTACCAGCTGATACTTATGTGGTCCGGCCCATCCCCAATAGCCTCCACGCTTGCCAGTGTCTAGCTACCTGATGTGACGGGGCTGTTAGTTTAGTTGAGTGGTGTAGCACTCAACTTGCTATGCCTACAGTCTTTGATAAAGTCCTCAGCAAGCGCGCATGCACGCACTCAGACACACACACTTTTTTTTTTTTTTGTAATTTATAGTATTCTTTAAATATCTTGTACATGGTAGTGTATGACTTTCTGTTTCTGATTTCTGTTTATGTGGCCTATTGTAACTGAGAAGAATATTGCATAATCAATTGTAAAGTTGTATGTGTTAGTTTCTAGTTTCAGGGTTACTGTTTTAGATAGCTTGAGGCTCTTGTTAGTTACATAGAAGACTATGTCTTGGTCTCAGTTGGTGAGGTGCTTAAGGACCCGAATTTGATCCCTAAAACCCACAGTGTTTTGTTTTGTTTTGTTTTGCTTTGTTTAAAGCCAGGTGCAGTGATGCAGGCTTATAATCTCAAGTGCATTTCTGAGGCTGCTAGTTGGTTAGCCAGCCTAGCCTGCCTCTTGAGTTTTAGGCTAGTGACAGACCTCGTTCCTCCTAAACAGGGAACTATTCTCTTTCTTGCTCAAAGATGATATAGTCTGGATTTTGAGCCAGAAATCTCTTGATTCTATTTTACCTGGCTGCCACAAATTAGTTATATATTATTTAATTTTTTAGATTTTTTTAAGTTTATTTTTTATTTGTATGAGTACACTGCCGCTGTCTTCAGACACACACTAGAAGAGTGCATCAGATCCCACTACAGATGGTTGTGAGCAACCATGTGGTTGCTGGGGATTGAGCTCAAGATCTGGCAGAGCAGTCTCTTAATCGCTGAGCCATTAAAACAAGATGTTTAATTGTGTTCTGAGAGTTATCCCCTGAGTTGTCTTATTGTAAAGATTTTAAACCTTTTGTTTCTTGAATGGGTCTTGGATAAAACATGAAAACTCTTTCATATGTGCAAGATAAATATGCTTCTGAAAGTTCTATTATATTAGAATATTGGTTTAAAAATAGTGATTGTATATTCAGTGGCGTTTTACCACAAAGTCTAATGTAACATTGTAATGTTTATACTAGTACTGGTGTTAAGTGATAGTTTGAGATTTGAAGCAACTGAACTGATTGGATACATCCGAGTTTCAGTGGTGAAAAAAAATGACAGCTGAAGACAGCTGTTTGCACTGTGGGCTTGTTACCTGTGTTTCAGTTAAGTAAATACCACATTTCAGTTAATGCCTTAGGAAAATAAAGGTATAAGTTCTCCTTTGCCCCTTAATAAGTCAGTTACTGACAAGGAAGGTAGGGTTACTTTTGGACTATATTATTCTTAAATGATATGGGGAAATAGAAGAAAGGAACAACAATACCATTCACAAGGTCAATGAGATTGAGGCGCCAACAGGAAGATCTGTATGGCCAGGCAGCTGTTATGATATGGAGGGAAAAAGTGGAGTCTGGTGTTTAAAACTTTAAGGTATTCATCTTTAAGTGAGTTAAAATTGGAATACTTGAAAGATGTGATTTGTAGAAAATCTAGTCTTCTCAGAAAGCCTGGTCCTAAGTCAGAATAACAAGGGCAGTAAAAAGATGTTTTAAGATTTTTTAAAAAATTATTTTCAGTAACCAATTTTTAAAATTAACTTTCTGACTGCTGTTCTTATTCTGGCCATACAAAAATGTTAATATTGCATTCCTTTTAAGGGAAATATTGTTTGGTGCAGTTGCAGTCAGTATTCAGTGTAATTTGTGGTTCATTAATTAGTAAAGTATGTATGTAATGTGTGATGTTTTCAGTTTCTGAAATAAGAGCGGTAAGCACAATGGACAGAGCCTCTGTACGGGATTAGATACTAAGGGCTGTGCAGACAAAACAACTGGACAGAACTCAGACATTGGATGGTCAGTGAAGGCTCTGTGAAGACGGACAAATAAGGGGGAATGTCAGTGCTAGGAAGGTGCTTGGCATTGAAAAACTGAGCTGCGATCATTGGGACAGCAACAACTGCAGAGACCCTGAGTTAAAGACTGCCATGGAGGAGGTTGTGGCAATGATGACCTCCTCTTCCTCCTCCCCTTCCCCTTCTCTCCCTCCTCCTCCTCCTTCCTTTCTTCTCTTTGACTTATTTTCTTCTTCCACATATCATTATCTCTGCCTACACTCTTTTCTTCTCTCATTCATCACTACACTTACTTTGGTTTAATAGACCTCTGTCTACACTGTTCTTTCATCCCTGAGCTGCCCGTGTTTGAGGGATCCCAGCCTCAACTGCCTGACATTTCTGCTTATTTATTGCCTCCTCTCTCTTCACTCTCAAAACCAGTTTATATCTCTTCTTCTGCTTAAACCTCTGACATCTCCTTTCATATCTGTGCTTTGAGCTAATGACTTTGTTTTGTATTTTAGCAGAAAAGGGAATAAGCAGAGATTTGCAGTATATTTCCAATCATGTCTACTTAAATTTACTCCTGCTTAACTTTCTTGTAGCAATATACCCTGTGTCTAAGTCTAGTCTCTTAAGACATTCCACCCATAGTTCCAAAAAATTATCTGGATTCTATTCTGCCATCAGTTCTTTCTATGGTTATTTTACTGTTGCTGGGATAAAACGCCATGGCCAAGGGATAAGAGTCCATTGGTTGTGTCAGGGAGGCATGGCAGAAAGCAGCAGGCGTGGGGGCTAGAGCAGAGAGTGAGCTGGAAATGATATGAGTCTTTAAACTCTCAAAGTCTGGCTGCAGGACATATTTCCTCCAACAAGGCCACACCTTTGATATTTCCACAAACAATGCCACTAAGTGGGAACCAATGATCAGATTTATAAGCCTGTGGAGGACACTTGCATTCATAGTACCACATCCACTCTGTCAAACTTCTTTCAAACTCCACATTAGCTGTTCTTTTGGCCATTCCTTATTTCTTTTGCTTCTTGTACGACCCGTGTGAAAGGTGTCTGTTTTTATCTCTAGTTACTCTCTTCCTACTCCTTGTGACCCTGCTCTGTAGCACTGTCTCAACTCCATTGTCCAACCAAAAGTATTGCTATGAAGTGACCATCAAATGGCTTCTGTGCAGTTAAATATGTAGATTAATACTCATGTTACTTATTTTTAATGACAAACTTTTGAAACCGTTACTTTTCTTCAACCTGGTTACCCCAGTTTTAAGAATAACTGCACAACTGTCTTTCTTTAGTGTCGCCTGGAACCAGAGCACATGGTTTCTGTCCTCATCTACCGTGGGGAAGCCAGTCACACCCAGGTTGTGCAGGGTGTTTAAACTTAAAGCAGCTTTAAGTAGTAGGGAGGCTACAGAGGGGCTTCTCCCTAGCCTCACATTCCAGTGCATTAATTTGCAAGCAGTGAGGTTCAGAAAGGGTTGGCATTTTGTCATTTAAGTTCGGTAGGACATCTTTGTTGTGTTTCATTTTATTTGAGTCACAATTTGAGTATTTTGAAATGCTGAGCCTGTTAAATACATAAATCTGAAAGTTGACTAAAATTTCTTAAAATATTTGTGATAGAACTATATAGTTAGATTAAAAGAATATCAGGAAAGCTACCACTGCAGAGATACAAACACTAAAGTTATGAAACATTAAATTATGATAACCAGACAATAATTTGATCTAAAGGAAACATTGTTGGTTAACTCTGGCTTTTCTTTGTCAGTAAAAGCAACCTTTCAGTTTACATATTAATAATTGGCCTCTGAAATACTAGATATTTAGAAAACATTTTCAGTGTGGTAGTTTTGTTAGACTTGATATGCTGCAACTAAAATTCAGCTTTTCTTTTTTTCTGATGATGTTTTTGTATGTACTACTTAGTCATCAGCTTGGATTTTGAAAATATTTATCTGTGTAATCAAACTATAAATTAGTCGTGACAACAAAGAAACAACTTTTTGAGAAAGCGTTCTTGATGTATACCTCATGTAACTGTATATGGTTCTTTTCGACTGTCAACTTGATGAAATGTAGCATCACCTTGGGGATGGACCTCTGAGTTTGTGAAGTACCATGTGGGTAGTGGGAATCGGACTGGAGTCCTCTGAGAGCTGCTAAAGCTCTCAACCATGGAGCTCTCTCCAGCCTCCTCTGAGCGCTCTCGGGTTTTAATTATGTTAATTGAGATGAATCCACACACTGGTGGTACCTTCCCCTGGAGGGGGATTCTGCTGCTGATTTTGGATATAATGTGATCAGCTCTCTCAAGCCTTAGTCACGGTGACTTCCTTGCAAAGATTAACTCTATAACCTAGAATTGTGAGCCAAATAACCCTTTTTCCTTTAAATTGCTTTTTGTCAGGTTCTTAACATAGCAACCAGGTGATGTCTATGTTTGATGTTAAGGTGTGTTTCCTGAATGCAGCAGAAGGATGAATCATGCTTTCTATCTGTTTTGGTTTGTCTGTGTCAGATTATTGGGGAATTGAGAGCATCAATGCTGAGAGAGATGTGAGGGTTGTTTTGATTTGCATTTCCCTGATGGCTAAGGATGTTGAACATTTTTTNAGGTGTTTCTCAACCATTCGATATTCCTCAGTTGAGAGTTCTTTATTTAGCTCTGTTCCCCATTTTTTAATGGGTTTATTTGAGTTTTTGGAGTCCAGTTTCTTCCACCCAAGGCTCCTTCCTACATGGGTTCTAGGGATGGAAATGGGTCTGAGTGTGAGCCATCTCCATAGTCCTTACCTAACCAATGAATTGTAAAGTAGATGTTTTTAGTATCTCATCCTAATGTACATTTCATATGATAGTAAATATACATTTTTTAAAAATTTGAATGCAAAATTATAATGGATAGCAATTATTTAGTAGCTATATATACTATTATTCAAGAGTAAGTGTTTTATACTATTAAGGCTATTTGTACTGAAATATATCTTATACACTCTTTGTAGAACTACCTTTAAATCTTTAAACTTTTTGAATTTTAATTTATAGTTTTGAAACAGCATGATAATTCTTATCTCAGTTTCATTTTTTAACCTGACATGTACAGTGCATATTTATTTTGTGCATATTTACCCAGGTTAAGAAATGAACATCATTAAAAATCCTTTTCCCCCAATGCCAAAAAGTGAATCCTATTGTAATGTGCATGAAATTGGGTGCAAAGAATAGGTACTTGTTTGTTGTAGTCAGGCTGATAGAACACTGAATTGGGTTTTTAATCTAATAATTGTTTAAAAATACCATGTATTCCCATCCTATAGCGTGGAAATGATCTTCATGAGCGACATGAACCAATACATACATAGCTTACATTTCTAGCATCTGGGTATAGGCAGTGGGTGGGACATCTAGTTAAATGACCGAATCTGAATTGGTCATTTGGAGAATAACCAGACAATATTTAAGACACACAAAAAAGCTTGGGGTAAGGGAGGGTTGTTGTTGTTGTTGTTGTTTTCTTGTTATCTTTGTTTTTGTTCACCTACATTTCTTCCTGTTGTGTAATGTCTGGTATTGTGACAAAGTAGTGGAAGCAGGTGTTCATGAACAATTTTCCTATCAGATAATCTCTACCTCAGAGCCCAGTGCTAGTTGCCTGCTGTCAATACCTGAGGGGATGGGGGAGGTGGGACAGAGTCTAAGACAATTAGCTGCTTTTTAGGTTTGTTCTCTTTGTATTTTGTGTGCTGTGTTGAATATTTTTGTTAATGTTATGTATATTTACATGTTAGTAATTTTGATGGCTTTTGGATAATTCCACTCTAGAGGGAGAACTGGTGGGCGGTCCTTCCTGTGACAAGACCCTTGAGTGACAGTTCTATTTGATTGCCTCCAGTACTGTGAGGAAAGGACACGACTCTATGGTGAGGACTGATGGACATACATTATCTGAGAAAAGAAACTACCAGGTAAGATTTTTTTCCCTCTCTTTTCTCCATTTGTCATAAGTGCATTGAGCAGTTTTAAAGTAATATAAAATTGGAACTAACGGATTATAGTGAATATAATCTCCTGAAAATTTGTGGCACAAGTTTAACTATTAATAATGGAATTGACAGCTTGAAATAATTGTGAATGTTTTACAAAATGACACATTTATAATGTATATTTTTAGCACCAGAACAATTTTCTGACATATATGCCAAAATTTTGGATTATCTGATACATAATATATGATTTTTGGCTTGATTCAAAGGCAGTAGTTCATAAAGTATTTTACACATATTCCTGAAAGAAGGGAATTAAATTTGGGGTTATAGTTTCTAAAAAAGAGTGATGGAGAAATGTGCATAGCACTGAATAGATCATAGAAGAAATATAGATGAAATCTAGGAATATATGATGACCCAGATCTGTTTTGTCACTAATAGCTGTCCTTACAACATCAGATTCTTGGTTTCGCCCTTACCTAACACTACTTAACACTATTCATTCTTAATATAATTCGGTAGGGATGCTCAAAAGATAGTGGAAATGTAACATTCCTATTTCTTCCTGAGCTTTCAAAAGAAGGTGAACTTTAAAGGTAGTGTTATTAAAGTGATTTAAAAAACAAACAAACAAACAAACAAACAAACAGAACAGGTAGTGTTTGAAGTTGAGTTTTAAATGGAAAGTTACTTCATTTCATTCGATAGTGAATCCAGTATGAAACCGTGAAGAAATACTAAATACTGAGTAGATTGATACAGGAGGAGCTATTAGGCTTCCTGTGTGGACCTGGTTCCATCCCCTTGCTCCCACTCACCTCAGGCGTTTGTCCTTTGAGACTAAGACAGCTAATGTGACACACCAGCTACTCACACACGCATTTAGTGGAGTGCAATTAATCCTTTCTTTCCATGTACTGAGGCTTGAGCAGTGGAGAGAACTGAAAGTGAGTTTTATGCTGTGTCAGCCAAGAGCCTTTGATTATAAGAACTTGGGTTCTGTCTTGGAGCACCATCCCCAATAGAAGATGCTTCTGTATCTAACCTTCCGAGAGCTTTTGTCTAACTTGATTGATGAAGTTTCTGGCCAGATCTTTATTATTTTAATAAGCCAGAGTAAGCTGCGATTATGCTGAATCTGTTCTCCCTCTAACTCCTGTCTGATTTGTACCCATAGACTGAACTAGCCTCTGCTAATGACTAATTGTGCTTGCTATCTAGCTCTTCCTACCTCAGAACCACTTTCAGCAGCTTGTACTTGTACGACTTTGATTGGATACACTTTTTGGGGTTTTACATCTTTGTTAGGTTTGCTCAGTCACCACAAGAATATTGTAATTCTGGGTTGTGTGGCATTTCAGTGCTCACAAACATATTTGCAAACTGAGTATAGAGCTTTTGTTTGATTTACACATTGTAACTAATTTGTGTCATGGAACAATATTCATATACACTTCTAGAATTTATATTTATGAAAGGAATAAAGCAGTTATAGTTTGCCAAAAAAGTTTTTTATTTCTGCTTATACTACTATAAAAGTGCTTTATTCTAGTCTCAATATGCAAATAATAAAAGTTTTTGAGCTTTCATGAAGATGTTTTCTTGATTAGACTTTTGCTGGATGAAAATAATTTTCCACTTGCCTTTTACTGTTATGTAGTGTCCAGTGTATATTGAAATGTCTTTGGAAGTAGGTCTGGATTGTAAAATTATTTCATTTTGAAAACTCCTCTGCAAAGGATATATGCATAGAAGACTGGTTTCATATCTAGCATTAACATGAATTTATTGAGAGTGTATGGGATAGTCACATAATGTTGAATCACCAAAGTAAAAAAATGTATGTTTTAGTAGCTCTTAGGAGCTTGTATATTCTAAGGTGAAAGTAATTTGGAGTTTATAAATTTTTACTTTATAAGAATTCATTCTTTTCATTGTTAAAGTAGACTTCTTTGTGTTTATATAACTTCATTTATTTGAGAGCTTTTGGTTTTGTTTCTTTAAGCATTTTGATAATTGACTAATATTTGACATTAACAAAAAACATTAATCCAAATTTCATCTCCATATAGACCTTATAGACTTTCAGTTACACAGGAGTTGAAATATTCATTTTTGTAGTAGTATTAACTTCGTATGTTAAGTCAGTAAGCCTAGTTAGGCATTTGAATATAGCAGATGAAGTTTGTTTGCATAAATAAATTTGTTTAGGAAGGCAGTCCTTTATGAAATGGTTGTCAAGCTTTTTATAAGAAAGTGGACATTACATCAGTTTTAAATTTTTTCTATATTCTTCCCGTAATTTACATTAGTTTTGCTACAGCTATGAGCATACATAAATTTAAATTATCTAATTACCACTGTAATTCATCAGTTGCTTTCTCTAATACTCAAGCTCTAAACATGGCACCTACTTCTTGGTTGTATTCTTCAACATGATTTTTATGCGTTTTTATGCCCTCAATACTTCTTCTATAACTGCCTTTGCTGAGTTTGACTATTTAGTAATTAAAAGCTGCTTTAACGCTCCATGTGCCTTGTACCCCAAGCTTTTGATAATTTGGAGCTCTTAAGGAATGGTATCCTTTCTTCATGCCTCAGTAATTTGATTTCCATTTTTCCAGAAGCTTCTTGTAATGGACTCAGGACTATTTTTCTATTGCTTTCAAGTCCTATATGCTTGTAGGTTAGTGTTGGCCTTAGCACCGAACAGCCATCTCTGTTTTCTTCTATTTCCCGTACACTTACACTGTTCGCTCCATAGACAGGAGCTACAAATGGCTACTTAAACTCAGTTAAATATTTTTAGTTTGCTGACCATGCAAGCCACATTTTAAATGCTTGGTATATACTTCTGCTAGTGGTTCCTTTACTTCCAAGTGCACATTAGACTGTTTCCATCATTATATAGAACTGTAGGACAGCACGTCTGTGTGGGTGCAGTCCGCTTGTTGAAGACTGCAGCCACATTTGCTTGTTTTGGCACCACCAGTGCCAAACGTGGTACCTGCTCTACGGGAAGATGTTCAGTGAATATTGTTTGAATAAAATTACAGTGAAAAACTGAGAGGAAGAAACAGGGAAATGTGTTGGCTATCTACTAGTGAGATATCCAAGATTTTTTTATACCGAATGCAACCTTCCTTTCACTTAGCTTGTAGCTTTTAGCAATAAATTAATTTTTTTCCTCATAAAAATGTTGAAGGAAAACACTAAGTCCAGTATGAATGTTGACCATCCTAACCTTTTTCTTCAGTGCTTTGTTTTGTAATCTTTCCTAATGAGTAAAAGTGCAAGTGTGGGTTATGGGTTTTGTTTTGTTTTGTTTTGTTTTGTTTTCTTAACAAATATGTATTTTCAACTTGTTATATTTATGGAGATATTGCCATATCTCATTTCTTGTTTTATTTTTCAGAAGTAATCATTAATTTGAGTTTGGCATTTCACTCCTCCTTATGTGTAATTTTTACTATGTATGTAGGTTTCGATATTTACAGACGCATCTTTCTTTATAGGAGTGTTTGACAAGTTTATCCCTTACGTTCCACTGCTTTGAGTAGGAAAAACAAGCTTTTAGCCCACTTAACCTTCAGACACTTTGTCAAGGTAAACACTTAACACTTGATAGTGTAATATAAAATACAAATTAATCTACTTAGCAAACATGTAAGTACTGAGGAGGGAGTGTTTCTACTTGGTAAGTTTTAAGCATTACTATATACAGACTAACATTTTATACTGCAGTGAAATGTAAGGATAAGCCATGGAAGCACCCAGTTTTATTTTTATAAGTCAGTATGAAAAATCTGTATGCAGGCCACAGAATCTTTGGGTAGTTGATGTTTCAGAGTCATAGTTGTACTAGTTAGCTTGGGACCTCCTTTGGGTACTTCTAATGTGTTTAGAAACACAAACATTTGTGCATCTTTTAATATGTCAGATATTGATAAACTGAATATCAGCGACCACTTAGAAAAATTTGTAGGAATTTTGTAAGTGAGTACTTAACAGTAGATCTGTGCTAGAGTATTATTATTCCCTAGAATAATAATAGAGGTAGTAGACTTAAGTCCTTGTTGCTGTTTGGTGTAGAATGAAGGTAAATAAGAGTAAGCAGATGAAAAATTGAATCACACACACAAGACTTAATCTAGTGAACTATTTCATAATATTCTCTTCTTAGCTCTTGAACATCTGGTTAACAATGGGCCCTAAGTATTGTCCCTGGTCAGAGATACAAAGCAGTTGAGTGAGATAAAACTCAACATGATGACCTTATGCTTGGTTTCTTTGCATACATTAGAGCTAATAGAGAGGTACAGAACAATAAGTAATGCCAGCAGTGTAAGGCTGCTTGCTGTTCTGCCACTATTCTGTTCTGTCACTATTTCCCTATCAGAAGCCACTTGGAATTTATAACCTAGATTGTAAAGTAAAGCTTGGTAGGTTTTTGGCCACCTGACCCCTTTTCCGATGTTTCTCTGGCTTACTAACAATATCAGGTTCAGTGACTTCCCAAGTTCCTCAGGGTTGACTCACCACGACATTATGCTAGCCTTCCTTTGTGTTCGTGCAAATGCAGTTTCCCTTCTGAAATGATAAAATGACAGCAAGGTTGTTTTCTTAAATTATTTTTATTACATATGTTTAATCCTGCATGCTTGTTGCATGCTTGCACACACATACCATAATGCATGTGTGGTGGAAGTCAGGGTTGCCAGAGTTGATTATTCCAGGTTATTGAACTCAGGCTGTGTCTTTACCCACTGAGCCATCTCAACAGCCCCACGAAATTTGTTTTCTAGAAAACATGTTTACTTGTAATAAAATGCATGTTGTGGTCCACCCTTAGTGTCTTGATGTGTGTATGTGTATGGGTTGGGTGTTAAATAGGGACCAAAATATTCTGCTAAGTATGTCTGTTAGGCCAAACGTCTTACAGTGGTAGTTTAAATAGTATCAGATACCATTTCGTTTCTTGAGATTAAAAGTATCAGGTGGCATACCTTTTATTAATTTTGTGACTGTGGCTTCCTTTTGGGAATTTAGACCCTATGCTTTGCCAAATAGCCACAGCAAATCCCAATACAATGTTTATGATAAAATTGGTGTGATAGCATCTTTGGGAGCTCCAGGATGAAAGCAGAGGAAAACAATCAAAATCTCCCATTTACCCTTTTTTTTTTTTTTTTTTTTTTGTAGTTAAAAAATGTTGACATAAAGCAACTCAGTGTTGGTCAGTTGTAGAATAGACACACATTGTTTAGTAGATGTTCACTGGGTAGTGTGAGTAGGTAGTTTGACATCAGAATAGATTTTTCCCCCCTCAGATCTGTTACATAACTGTAAGAGATCCAGGGAAGGTTAAAGTAAATGGTGTATCCTAGCTCTGTTACCTGACATGAGAAGACTGGCATCAGAATAGTGCCAAATGTGAACAACAGCTTGGGAAGAGAGGCTCTCGAAAACCGGGAGGGAGAATAGAGCCAGCAGTATCTCAGAAGACAAGCTGTGCATTTTTCAAACATTGAATGAAAATAATAAAAGAGACTTTATGAAGCTAGGGAAGTTACCTGATAAATCAGCACTCCAAATTTCTTGAATAGTCAATTCCTAAGAGATCTTTCAGGAGTATGTTTGAGAGTGTACCAGTTTTGAGTTCATCCGACATGATTAGTATTTGTCGGACATTAAATGTCACAATCCATTGAGCTAGTATTTGAGACACATTTCCCTATATTTAATAGACATACTTTCACATTGTCTTCTAAAGATTTTAAATTGACTGTATGAGTTAGGAATCAAGCCCCCCCCCCCCCCCAAGTCAGCTACGCTGTAACTAAACACTGCCTGCCTTCTGTCTGTCAGAAGCAATGTTGGCAATGTTGTCTGTGGTTACTCTGAAAGCTTGTGCATGCCTGTAAGTAATGTTCTGTTTTCAGATTGTCATATTTATGTTCGGTATTTATGCCATTAAGCTTGGTCTCAGTCTTAACTTTGATAATTCACTCTGTGACACGTTTTGAATATTTTAAAAGACTATTCCAACTTAAAAAAAAAAAAAAAAAAGACCCAAGTTAATGAGTGGAATTGGTCTGACTCCGGGTTGGAGAGAGTAATCCTTTTACAATTTTCTTCCTATCTGGGAATTCTTTACTTTTCTCAAATTCGTACTTTTTAAACAACTTTAAATTCACTCATATTTACAGCTAAATACTTTGATCTGTGGTTGTAAATGGTATAGCAAAAGAGTCTATTCTATAGATGTTGCTATTAATCAAAATAACTAATTTTTTAAAATTAGGTTTTATATCCATCACTGTTGCAAAACTTTTATTCTTAAAATTTATCAGTAGTTTTGTGTTTTCATAGAAGAGTCATTTGGAAATGATGGTTTCATTTTGTGACTAGCATTTCTAAGTTGTCCAGTACTTGTGATAGATGGTTGAGAAGAAATTGCTGAGAAGTAATCTTTCTCGTTTGTTACTCCCCTTAGGGAAGCTTTAGGTGGTTGCCATTTTGAGGATGTCGGTTTGGTGCTTTATATAGGCATACATTGATGTGGCAAAGAGTTGTTGCAAGGGTATTTCATTGGTTTCCCCTGCGTCCTGCCCTTCTGGACAGTTGTTGATCATAAGTTGTCTTGTTGTTTGTGAGACAGGTTAGCACGATCTAGCCCTTTGTTGCTAGAACATATAGTTAGTATGATGCCAGTTACTTGTTTATAAGTGCAAAATGTTTTGGGTTCTCTTTTTCTATTTCCCTTCCATGTTCAGCAGTCCATTAATTTTGGAAATATAAATTTTTACTGTTTTGCTGTTTTATTTTTATTCCGATCTGAGAATGCCACTGACACGAGGTTGAAACACTTAAGTAAGTAGTGGAGTGTGGTCGGGGAAGATCACTTCCCCAAGTGGTGTTAGAGCTCAGTCTCTGCTGGACTGACATGCATACATGTTTCTTGACTGGCTCTGACTCAAAGCTCACTTTTAAGTAAATACCTTGCCCTTGCATCTCTGTTATATACTTTCATTATTTATTGCTTGAGAGGGAGTAATTTTGGGTTTTTTTGCTTTTCAATATCCATAATTTAATACTTCTTTCTTTTTCCTCCATTTTCTACCTTTCTTGTTTATTCCTTTTCCTTTCCTATTTTTTCTCCCCCATTTCTTTCTCTTCACCCTTTTCATGTTTTGTTTGGGGTACCCTTTTCTTACTTAAATTCATTTCTGGTGGTGATGAATTAATTGTGTTAGGGTTCATCCTGTGTGTGAAAATTTATTTTACTCTCATTTAAAAAATATTTTGCTCAGTAAGAAATTGAAAATTGGTAATTTCTCTTTTAGCATCCTAGAACTAGGATGTCAGCCAGGCATGGCGTCACAGACCTGCAATCCCAGTGCTTAGGATTGAACCAGGTGATGGAGAGTATGCCTGTGCTATAGGACCCGATCAATTCGCCAGCCAAACAACGTTTAAAAATGGCACTCCACTATCTTCTGACTTATTTGTAGTGAAAAAAAAAAGTTGTTGGTATCTATCTTTCTCTATTTAATGTATGGTTTTGGTTCTGACATAATTTTCTTCATGACTCCGGCGCTTGGAATTTCTTGTGTTTATGGGTTTTATCAATTTTGTTTTGTTTGTTTCTTTGGTTTGGTTTTGTTTGTTCATTTTGGTCCTCCCTCAAATGTTCTTTATACTTTGTTCTATGGGACTCAATCACTTACATGCAAAGTCGCCCTGAAAGTCTCTCTCTAGTCCCCAATTTACTACTCTTTCCCTGGCCTGTTTTCTTAAGTGGGCCTTTGAGCACTGCGTCTTCATGCTCTGACTTAGCATGCTGCTTGGTCTTCTGTTGTCACTGTCCACTAATTCTGCCATCAGTGTCATTGGAATCAGTAGAACATTTCTGTTGATTTTTTTTTTTTTTTTTTTTTTTTTTTTTTTTTTTTTTTTTTTTTTTTGAGGTTTTTCTGCATGTTCTCCACTCTGACTGACTTCACTGCTACTTGGCATAGTTGTGTGGCCCCACCCCCTGTGGTTTTGTTGTCGTATATATTTTTTAGTATTTGTGTTAAAATTCCTGACGTTTACTGGGGACGGAGTTAATATTACTTAGGGACGTTGGCCCTTGTGAGACCCTTCTCTTGTCTGTCTCTACCTTTTTAAAAATCAGTAAAGAGAAACAATAGATTTTAGGTAGGGCTGGTTTTCTTCAACCACAAAGCTAGTATTTTCCCTTGAGTTAGTGTTTCCTGCTCTGCTTCTGGAACATAAGTGATATTTACTCCAGCGGCAGGTAGCCCTAGGATCGGGTTCTCTTTCTTTCAGGTGGTTCTCTCCCTACCTTTTTTGGCTTGGTTCCATGCTTGTTGATCTTGACTGCATTGAAGGCTTATGGGAACCTTCTCCAGTTTTCTTGAGCTGCTTCTCTGTGCAACTCATCCTGTCTAACTCTTAGCCTACTTACTTTAGATGACTTGGACTACCCTGACTGAGCTCTAATTTTCTGATTTGGGAACTCTACCCACCAGGCTCCCTCCTCATTAGCCTGAAAGCTCACTGAGTCAGCTAGGAAGCACAGTTGTTGCCCAATGCCTGAGAACTATTGCTAGAATATTTTTTCTATTTTTTTTTTTTTTTAAGTGAGAGACAGGCCTTGACCTACCAATATTCTTGCCTCTGTATTTTATCCATTTTTAAACTGTTCATGAAAAGAAATTTTTCCTATTAGTCCATCCTGGCTGAACTGGAAGTTTTAATATTTCATTCTTTGACATGACAAATTAATTGAGAAGCTAAATTAATCATTCTGAATAGTAGGCATAAGATTTTGTGTTTATGCTTTTGACTCAGATGCTTTCTGTTGTAAAAGACAATATATAATATGCAATTCAAAATTGTCACACCAGATCTGACCACTTAAAAATACCATTTGGAAAGAAACATACTACAGATTGACAAAATCCAAGTTGTCATGTCCTGATCCGTTTAACCTAAAGCAAAAAACCAGACCATTTTCTTTGAATTTTCCCATTCCATATAGTGTATAATAGGCTCAGACATAGTTGTCATTTGCTCTGCTAGCTGAAGTTAACAGTGTTTCTTAATTTTTTAATTGAGACCACAATTTCTTTTCCCTCCTCAAGTTATACTTTTTAATGAAAATCAGATTTTTTTTTTTCAAGGAAAAACTGTAAAGGCCATATTTCAGACAAGAAATACTAAGGTCTGGATTTTGGCATGTGGAGTTTTAAATCTTTTTTTGTCCGGATGACGGCACTGTGGTGATGCTTTAAAGGTGTGATAGGTAGGTAAGGGTGTGCCAGTCCTCTCATCCCCGCTGGTGTCCTGTGGGCTGGCTGTGTGCAGTCATCAACAGTGTTCAGATTTAAGAGAGAGCCTTTAAAGACAATTGGTTTACTTTACAAAAGCACTCACTTTAACAAATGTAGCCAAGAGGTGTAGTCAGCAGCAGGGGCACAGAGTGTGTGGGTGAACGCCATCCTTAGTGGGAAGTCCTCTGAACACCATTGCTTGTCACCATGATGATGTTATCCTCTATGCCTTAAATGCTTTGAAACTCTAATTCAAAGGTAAAAGCTGTGAGAGAAAACCTATGTGAGATTAAGTGCCTCTTTTCCCGTTTGTCTCAAATAAAATTGCAGTTTACTCTTTAATTATACCTCAAGGTTTGTTTGCTTTCAGTACAAAGCAGCATCATATACAAACAGAGCTCTTACTTATCAGTGGCTCATCCAGCATGCAGACACTAGTATTTATTTTTTTAATGCTGAAGTAGCAGTAAACCGTAGAGAAAGCTGGTGGTTGATGGACCAACTTAATCAAGGTCAAGGCTAACACCACCTAGAATAAATGTTAGCATCATACATTAGCATATTGGAAACACAAAAAGGGCATAACACTTGACGATGAAGCATTCAAATATTTCAGTCAAAACCAGGAGACGTTTTCCAATGTATATGACATGGCATTGGTATTATGAAAGACATAAGGACTAGGTAACACAAAATAACAGCAACAAAACCAAGTAGTAAAACTTAATGAAAGTAGACAAGTGATTGAGCAACTGAAATGGGTGAGGCTGGGGCTGTTTCTAGGGGAGCTCCTAAGTACCACATCTGTACACTGGGATGTCCCTGTGTATGAGCAGCCAAAGGAGGACAGTAGTGTATCAGGAGCGCAGGAAGAGGAGGGGAGAGGAGCAGCAAAGGGTAAGGCACAGGCCGGGGGCCTGCCCGCCAGTCAGCACTGCTGCAGGCAGCTGCTTGAAACTGTCTCTACTGCCCTTTATTTGCAGGGTTCCTCTGTTCTGTAGAGAAAATTCTGAAGTGTGGTATGCATCATCTAGAACTTGACATTGCAGATGGTGAATAATCATTTGCTAAATTAATTTATGTGACCAAATATTTAGATTAATTTTAAACCATCTTCCCTGATTGAATGAATACTCCACATTTTTAACTGCACTACACCTAATCCAGGATTCTGATGTGTCTGTCTGTCTGTCTGTCTGTCTGTCTATCTATCTATTTATCTATCTTTCCTATCTATCGATCGATTGATCTATCCTTCCTATCTATTTATCTATCTACCTATATAAATACAAGAATTTTAGAATAACATGATCTTCATTGATAGCCATATTATTATCATTTTGAAATAGCACGCATATAATAGAATGCATTTATCTTTAAATCATTTTGCTTCTATATTATTAAACAAATATACACATGTGAGTGACAATGTAAAGTTTCACTAGGATGGGGTATAGTTCAGTCATAAAGCACTTGCCTAGCATGTGCTGGGTTCAGTCTCTAGCACTCGTTCCCACAGAGTAGATTTTTTATTGAAAAATCTCATCTTCTGTCATCAGATTGCTTTAAAATGCTGGTGGTGTCAATTTACAGTGACTTTCCTACAGCCTCTGCAGTGCTGGGGCTTCAGGTGTGCACCACATCACCCACCTTAAAATACTTAACATTTTATTATTTGATTAAAGTGATTCCCTGTTGGACAGGTCCTTATTTGTTTGTCAACATAGAAACACTTGAGGAATTAATTTCTTCCCAAAGAATATAATTAAACCAAAAGGTCTCTCATTTTTAAGAGTTCACTGGTTCTGTCTGTAACCCAACTTTCATTCTGTTGACTGATGGTGCTAACATAACGAGAGCATAGAGCTAATGTTGAGTACTCAAGAGAACAAGAGTGTAAGGAGTGGCTAGGCAGCGCATTTGAACACACTTTACTAGCATGATTTCACCAAGGCCAGGTAAGCCCTATCCCTGCATATTTTGGGAAAGTGTTCAGAGCTTTGCCCTTTTTAGGTTGTTTTAATTAGTATTTTGAAGCAGTCTGAAAGATGATTCTGGGGTTGGGAATATGAAGAGATAAACAGGGAGTCATAATGTTGATACTGGACATTCAGATCTTTATAGCATGATTTCCTTATTTTTCAAAGAGCAGAAGAATCCCATCGTTTATCATGTTCTGGTTGGACTCCTTTCTTATCGTTTGCTGGAGTTTGAACTTCAGAGCTATGGTGTCAACCCTGCTGTAATATCTCAGGGGAGCTCCTAGTGTGGGGCTGGTGCCATGGCTCACCCTCCAACCTTTCCTTCTTCACTTCAGCCTCCAGCTCTGAGCTTTCCCATCCCCAGAGTAGCAAATGTTGAAAGAAGTTGCACAGGTAAGTAGATGGCGGGGAAGCTGGGCTTAACAGTGCTCTATTATTCATTGGTATTTTGAGGGTGGGTGGGGCCATCTTGCCAGTGAGTCATTTTGTTTAGAAATGTTTTTTTGTCTTTTCTTCATAAAGTTATCGTGTAAATTATTAGATAAAAGTCTAGTGTTCAGAAAGGAAGCTAAGAAAACAAGAAAGACAAATTCACAGACCACTAGTTTGTCCTTCAAGTCTGATGCCTTAAGTGTGTGCTGTCTTTCCTGGGGAGTTAACCAGGTAGCTGTGGTTTGACTCCCCACAAGAGAAATTCCAAACATGTTTTCTTTGCAATCGTGACAGGAGGCCTGGGACATTCTGCCATTCAGGGTTTGAAACATGAACAAAAGTAATCAATAGGGTACAGTTAAGGCATGGCATCTACACACAGTTCAGCAAGTTCCTTTGAAGAGCATTTGTTCCCTGCAATTCATAGCTTGTGATGTGCAGATCCTTGAGCACACAAGACATTTGAAATTAAACCCAGGAAAACAAATTCTTCCTAAGATCTAGGATAGTTGAAGTATTTTCTTGGTGTTACGATCTTTAAATCACTAACTTTCTCAATGGTTTATCTCTGTTAAGTTCTAAAGTTTTATTTTTCCTGAGATCTATGTAGGAATACATACCCCTCAGCAAAGTATTAGATTAGTTTCCCCACTCCTTTTAAGAAATGCATTAATATACTTGAAACAGAGCATCTTTTTGTTGTGTAGAGGGCTTGTCTTGTATTCTAAACACAGAAGCTTTTCTGCTGTTCTCTCATTTATATTTTATAGTTTTAAGCTCTGTATTTAAGATGGACGTACTGGCTGTCCTATGAGGTTTCAATCAGCTTTTTACAGTACTAGTTAAGAGATGATTCTTTAGTGGGTAGATGGACCACACCTTTTCTCCCATAGATTAACATTATTATGATGTAGAGCTTTGGTTATATAATGTATATTTTTCTTTCAAAGTGTTTTATGATTTGGATTTGAACCTGCATAAGGATTATTGATAAGTAAAAATTTAAGAACATGGGCTGGTGAGATGGCTCAGTGGGTAAGAGCACCCGACTGTTCTTCCAAAGGTCTGGAGTTCAAATCCCAGCAACCACGTGATGGCTCATAACCATCTGTAACAAGATCCAACGCCCTCTTCTGGAGTGTCTGAAGACAGTTACAGTGTACTTACATATAATAAATAAATCTTAAAAAAAATAATTTTTTAAAAAAATTTAAGAACATGTGAAAAAAAACACAAAATGAATTTATTTACTTTGAATCATGATCAAATTTTAGGAGGAGGCATTTTGGTTAATGCTTTTGGGAGCACATGCACTACTATGGCATATCTGTTTGGAAATGCCATCCAGAAAGGCTGCTGCAGGCACCAGCCGCCAAGTTTCACATTCAGAAGATTGTCTCTTCTCACCTTTGCTTTCAGACCTTGGACACACTTTCCATTTGTATTATTTATTCAAAAATAGACAGACTATTTCTGAAACCCTTGGAAAGGACTATTAAGACATGTGTTCTCCAGAATGATGAAGCACAGGTGTTTGCAGGCCCTGGGTTTAAAGCACTTCTCCATCCAGTCTCCTGTTGTTCTTCCCTTGCCTGCTTCAGCATTTACTTGCCCGTTGTTATTTACTTATTGAACGTTTTACATTTACTAAAACAGTAACATTGTTGGCTTTGATTTCTAGGCTATAAATTTGCATCAGAAATTAGAACTGATTTTTGGCTGAAATTTGGGAGGGGGTTCTCAGAAATTAATAGAACTATTTATAATAATTGAGAATCAACATAGCTGGTTGAAAATCTCAGTATGTTGCTAAGTCAAAATTCTCTTAGATTACAATATTGCAACCGTACAATATTTCACATAGTTTTAATGACCTGGAATTTGGGCACCCCTGCAGTAAGATTTAATCTGACAGACTGACTCCTCATGGATAGTTTCCAATGCTAATTAATACTTCTTGGTAAAGTTGGATAAATTTGTTATTGTTTGTATGCCTTTTCCCTACTTGGTAGACAGGAGAGAACCTGAGTGTTTGTAGAGTGTATTGAACTGACAAAGCAAGTTAAATTCTGTATTAGCAATTAAAGTAACTTGCCAACATACCCCATAAACCCTAAGAAAGGGGCAGGTTTGCCATTCTCTCCACACCCTGAGCACTCCCAGTGCAAATTCCATAGTAGGAGGAACATGAGAGTGCCCCAGAAACCGTGGGCCTGCTAGTGCAGATGTGGGCTCTGCCTGGCTGTGCTGTTTGTCGAGGAGTTTCTGGTCTTTGCTGGGTTTTTGTCTGTTTTGAGACAAAGCCTTTCTTTGTTAGTTAGGCATGCCAAAAACTCAAGGGCTGGTGCTGCAGAAGCATCCACATAGCAGGCCCAGCTGCCTCTTGTACTGTAATAGGATGAATGATTTTTATGACAGCAAAAGGAAGCCATAGGGGACTGACTCCTCTTTCTAGATCTGTCTTATCTATTGATCATCAGGGTCTGGATTATTAGCTTCAGAATGAAATTTAATGTTTGCTTACAGTCATCTTAATTTCTTGAAAGATTAAATTCAATTCACTCTAGAAAGTAATATGTTAGTTTATTTGAAATGAAGAAAATTGGTATATGTTAATTTTTGTATTCATTTCTACTTGAAGTTCTCCTTGGGTAATATTTTTCTCACATTTTTTTCCTTCACATCCTCCCCCTATCTCCTCCCTCATCCTCCTCTAGCCCCACAGTGCTGAGAATCAACCCTACAACTGAGCAACCGCCTCAGCCCAGTTTGAGGGTTTTGGTCTAATTCAGGCCTCCTTTCTATGCCCAGCAACAGTCACTTGAAATTAATCCATTGCTACTTGTTCAATTATTTTTATGCTAAAATTAATGTGAATTTCCTTAAAATAGATGTGATTGGTGTTGTATAGACTGTGCTGTCTCTG
Organism: Mus pahari; assembly: GCF_900095145.1. NCBI lineage: Eukaryota > Metazoa > Chordata > Mammalia > Rodentia > Muridae > Mus > Mus pahari. The sequence continues at coordinate 59,948,552 of NC_034598.1, forward strand.
GTGTATAATCAGCCCATCGTTTTGTACAGTGGTCTTTCTGTAGTAATATGTGATTATAGCTACCTTGCTTTCTTTGTTGCTCTTCACAAAGTAAGGACCTTCCTTTTTGTTGATAATTATGTTGAACCTTAACACCCTTAATGTTTTATGAAGAAAACACTATAAATGATAAGTTGTATTTATGTTTGATTGTGGGTCGATTATGGTGCTTAAAGGGGAAATGCTTAATAGCTTAGGATCACAGCCTGTCTGTGTACTTATCAAATGCAGTCTAGAGCAGGTTACTTAACTTCCAGTCCTGAGTTTTTCTTGATTAAAAAACACGGGATGCGCCAGGTGGTGGTGGCGCACACCTTTAATCCCAGCACTTGGGAGGCAGAGGCAGGCGGATTTTTGAGTTCGAGNCCAGCCTGGTCTACAAAGTGAATTCCAGGACAGCTAGGGCTACACAGAGAAACCTGTCTCAAAAACAACAACAACAACAACAACAAAAAAACCCAAAAAACAAAAACCCACGGGATGCTGCTTGCTAGCTTTGCGTTGTAATGATGGTATGAATAAGCTTTGCTTGTTTGCAACAGATCTTCACTGTGTAGCCCCAGCTGTACACGAACTTGCCATATAAACCAACCAGGCTGCTCCAACTGCCTCTGCCTCTAAAATGCTAGGGGTTAGATGTGAGCACTACCTGGCTTTGCCTGAATCAGAACTGATAGAAGAGTCATTTTACAATTATGGTTATGATAGATAACGTGCTTTCTTTTTACTGATTAAGAAGAGCAGACCTTGTAGTTTAGCATTAAAATTTCAAAGAGCGAGTGAGCAGTGAGCAAGAACACTTTAGAGACAGCCATGTGTACAAAGGCTGGAGTAGAAAGGAATTTGAGAAACTGAAGGTTTGCCCATAGTTTAATGGTGGGAGGGAAGGCTTTTTTAAAGAGAGGTCAGAGAGATTGATTACACAGCTTATTTATTTGTTGAAGAAATTTGATCAAATTCATGAACATAAAATTTCACTTAAATTGCTTAGATGGAGGAAAGTAGATTTAAGAAAAATGAAGAACAAATAGATAGCTACCTGTTTGGATGCTGTTGGAGTACCTTGTGCTAGTAAACTGCAGCAGAGATAGAAAGCTGGTGATGTTGTAGATACTTAAAGTATTTGGAGTTTGAGTAGCTTAGGCTGATTGCTGAGATCACATAGGCAGAAGTGCGTGCTGCCTTTGTCTGTCCTCTGCCCTGTTGACCTAGCACTGGAGGGCCTGCTTTGCTCACCCAGCACTCTCCTCACAACCTGTTGTGCTTGCCGTATAGAGAGGGGTTTGTTTGGCTTGGAATTTGTGGAGGTGGTGTTGTTGTTGTTGTTTTGGGGGAGTGCTGTTTTTGAGTCAAGCTTCATGTATCCAAAGCTGGCCTAGATGAATTCCAGAACTTCCTGCTTCTGTCTCCCAAGGGCTGGAATTCTGTGTGCTGCAATACCTGCATGAGTTGAAAGTTCCAGTTTCCCAGGTTTCTCTCCTTGCTGGGCTCTTTCCTAGGTCTCTCTGAATTTGCTCTTCTTCCATTTTACTTTAATTGGTTAAGGGTTTGTTCAGACATTGCACTCATTCACTTTTCCTTAGACAGGCTTATGACCTTATATTTGAATTTCAAAGTTCATTCACAAATGTGCCTAACCAGATTGTCAGCTTGTTCAAGACTACAGCTTTTATTCAAGTTTGTCATTAGTCAAGTGGGGTTTTTCAGAATGAATGTAGTTTCTTGAACATTGCATAAGATACATGTAAGAAGGAAAAAAAGCAGTCAGTTAGAAAAGCCCTGGTACCATAAAAGTAGGACTTGCTGGGTGTGTAGAGAAAATGGAAGGTTATGAGTTGGTGCATCAGTTTTATTTAAATTTGTCTCCATTGAGGAAGTTACACTTTGGGAATACAAATGCTAGAACCTTCAGTTATGATTTGAGAAAGGTTTTAAAATCATTCTGTATTTGTTGCCAGGAAAGGATCCCTTATTCACAAAATGATTTTTTTTTCTCAGGGATCAATTCTATGCCCAGCATTCTGGATTTCAGGAAAGATTGGACCCTAGAGATGTTGATGGAAGGCATGCTGTTTGCCAAGTATTGTTATTCTTTGGCTATAGCTGCACCTAGTCCATCCTTCTTTTCCTATTTCCAGCTCTTGCTTCTGGTTCTGTATAAAGCCACATATGTATTTTCAAGTTTACAGAGTACTCTAGCATTATTTTCCCGACCATTTACAAACCTTAGAGCCCTGCCACCACCCCTTCTCTATCACAGTCTCTTAGATAATGTCATCTCTGAAATTGCTGGTTAGATTAGCTAAACTTGAAAAGTTTTGAAATTTTTTTTTTTGTAATTATTCAGACTTACTGAGGCTGGCTGTGATTTGGTGCACTTAAAATACTAAGAATACCATAGGAAGGGGTTTGAGAGATGGCTCAGAGGTTAAGAGCACTGACTGCTCATCCAGAAGTCCCAAGTTCAATTCCCATCAACCACATGGTGACTCACAAACATTTATAATAGGATCTGATGCCCTCTTCTGGTATGTCTGAAGACAGCTACTCTCTACTCTTATAAATAAAATAAAAAAAATCTAGAAAGAGAGAGAGAGAGAGAGAGAGAGAGAGAGAGAGAGAGAGAGAGAGAGAGAGAAAGAGAAAGAAAGAAAGAAAGAAAGAAAGACTATCACAGGAATCTGAATTGGGTACTGTGCCCTCCTAAGTAATAACATAGTACAGTTGGACGTCCAGGCCAGCTTAGTGCCTCCATTCTGCCCCAGCATAGTTCTCTGTACTTTCTGAGACAAAAGAATTCTTTTTGAAGAATGAGCTTGGTAAAGAAAGGTTAGCTTATACTAACTTATCTGTGTACTTTTAGAAATATATAACTTATTAAGTCAAAGGAATGATGAAAATGTTTGATTCAGTGTTTCCCATATGAGAAATATTACATTTTGGTATATAACATCATTCCTAGGGGAATGTTTGTGCATTTTATAATCTGCTCTGAGACTCAAGAAGAAGTCAGTTTGCAGTGTAAGCCCTTGACCAAAGAATGTAGCAAACCTTGTTTCTGATATAAAGAGGAAATGTTACTTAATTTAAACTATTCTTTTAAAAAATATTTACAAAATTGACTTCATTTATACGATATAGTGAGACGTTTCATTATAACCTTGACATACACTTTCTCATTGACAGAATGTGGTTTCTAGATTCCCCTTATTCTTTGCAGAAAAAAAGTAAATATTTTTCTTTTTAATGCCTACATGTATCCACTCATCCTTATCTTTAGAGTATCCAGTCATCTTTTATCCAGTATCTTTTACTGGATAGTCATCTCTTGCCACATCTGCCTCCTTTGTAGCCTTGACCATCATCCTGTATCACCACTTTCCTAACTCATCCTCCCTGCTCCATCCGTACACAGTCCATTTTCACACACAACTCAGGATCAGTTATAAACATATGGTAAATTATGTCACTCTTCTGAGCCTCTCCAGATACCATAGCTCTTGATTTTTCCATCTCACATAGATAAAATAGAAAGTCTGCAGTCTTACTGTGTTCTATTTGATATATAGTAGCCCTCACTGGTGTATCACTTAAATTTCCACACACAGTATGGAATGCAGCCTGTAATACAGCAATCATACCCCAGAGGGATTTGCCTCTATTGAGGGCTCTTTCTATAAGCGTTGCCCTGTGGTTTTTTATTTTCCCTCCTTTTTTTTTTCTTTCCATTTTTATTATGCTTACTCATTCTAAAACATTTTTGCTATTCTGGTCCCTCGTGTGTAGAATGAAGGCCTGCACGTTCTTTAAAATACATCTGGCTTTAAGAAAAATAATGCCCCCTCCCCTTTCTATTTTGCCATGGATGAGAAGTATGTCACCCCTGGGCTTGTCAGGGTACAACAGTGACTATTGTTATGATGCCCTGTCAATGATTAGTATTCTCACTGACATGTACTTTTCCCTTCTCCCTCTCACCACACTTGTCTCCCTTTATACCCGACCCCTGTACTCAGTTGAGAAAAGGCAGTATTGGTAGGGGATATGCATTTCTGTGTTTTATGGGAGACATTTTATTTTCGTGGTATTAGGGTGATTTATTCTATATAATTAATTTCAGTTTTCAAATTTTAGGAATTCCAGGAATTTTAAGAATTTAGAACTGGCCTTAATGATAATATGTAAAATAGTTCAAAGTAAAGTTTACTTTGGATTATTTTTAATTCATTCATGAGTGTAAATTTAGTGGAAGATGCCTAGATATTGAACTATGCACGTTACATGCTTTTATCCATGTTTATTCTTTCTTAGAAGTAGAGCTCATTAGCAAAGGTCCTGTAAAGAAAATTTTAAGTATATTTGTAATGTTTCCAAAGCAAATTAAAATAGCATATGTACTGGATCTAAATTTTTTGAAACTGTTTATTTTCTGAAATTAAACCCAGGAAAGGATGTTTTTGCCTCCATATAAGAAAAAAAAGCACTTAGAAGTTTGATGAATGGGCGTTGTCTTAGTCAGGGTTTACTGCTGTGAGCAGACACTGTGACCAAGGCAGTTCTCATAAGGACAACATTTAATGGGGGCTGGCTCACAGGTTCAGAGGTTCAGCCCATTATCATCAAGGTGGGAAGCATGGCAGCATCCAGGCAGGCATGGTGCAGGAGGTCTGAAGGCTGCTAGTGGAAGACTGAATTCCAGGCATCTAGGACAAGGGTATTAAAGCCCATGCCCACAGTGACACACCTATTCCAAGGCCACACCTAACAATGCCACTCCCTGAGGCAAGCATAGTCAAATCATCACAGGCATGTATGGCCCTTCTCTGAAAATATTTAGTTCTTGTTTGAAGAGAATAACCTTAGCTATAGTGAGTGACCAAGACATTAAATTTGATTTGAGTATACTTAGAAAATATAGTTACAGGCTGGAGAGATGGCTCAGTGGTTAAGAGTACTAACTGTTCTTCCGAAGGTCCTGAGTTCAAATCCCAGCAACCACATGTTGGCTCACCACCATCTGTAATGAGATCTGACGTTCCTCTGGTGCATCTGAAGACAGCTACAGTGGACTTAGATATAATAATAAATAAATCTTTAAAAAATATTTAGTTACGTTATTCAAGTCTCTAAACTTGAGTATGTGGTAGGAGGTAGAAGACATACTGACCTTAATTTCCTCATGTGGCTAGACTTAAATGACACCTTCTTGTAATCCCAGAGCTCTGAGGTGAGAAGATTGGGAATTGAAGACCAGTCTGGGCTGTATTGTGAGTGCTTATATAGAAACAAAACAGAAACAGAAAGCCTATGTAGTAACAACACTGAAACAGAAAGATCATGTTGGCCAGCTGATAGTTTTGGAAACTTAAAAAAATTGCATAGATTTTTTGTAGATTTTGGTATAAGCTTATAATTGTTAAAGTTTTTATAAAGATGTTAGAAGCAAAAGAGTAAGCAGTAAACAAAGCATCATAAGTTTATACCAATATAATAAGTTGATTTTGTTGTATGTCTAGGTAGTTGTGACTTGACATAAATTCCAGAATGCCTTCCCATGGTGATTAAAAAATGCTGTACCACCGTAAGCCCCCACACTCGTCAACATTCGAAAGTACACACAGTATTAGCACATAGTTTCGTATGTGAAGACTTGGACATTTTAAAAGGAAAAGAAAACTTTGTTTGAAAAAATTGTATTTGGAGCTATAATTATTCAGCAATAAGTAATTTTGTTGTATGTGGGGCGGTGAAATTATACCATATAGTCAGATTTGTATCTTTATCTTAGTCCCATCACCCTTAGTTAATCTGTTTCAGGATTGTAGCAGTACGTACTCATTTTGTTTCTGTAGGGGGAAAGTAAAGCCAGACTTTTCCGAAATACTACTCTTGATAAAAGTAATATTTTTGTCTAGGTGACAAACAGCATGTTTGGTGCTTCAAGAAAGAAGTTTGTAGAGGGGGTGGACAGCGACTACCATGATGAGAACATGTACTACAGCCAGTCTTCTATGTTCCCACATCGGTCAGAGAAAGATGTAAGTTACGCTGTGTCTCCTCAGCAGCGGTGCTGGGTCGTGTTCCCTGGAGGAGGAGCGTGTGAATGCCAGGGGATTGTCTGTGCTCAGCGTAGGTGTAGGTCCTGGGGACAAACAGATAAACCTTGCTTTGCCATGGGAAACATTAGTGTCCTGTGATTCTTAAGCAATAATAATGTTGTTATAGGAAGTACTCAAGGACATGGGCTAAAGACTAACTTGGAGGTAATCTGGGTTTTGTTTCATGAGAAGTCTTTTTTTTTTTTTTTTAAATAATAAAGCAAGTATACTTACAAAGTTAAGCGAGCACATTTGTACATCTTGGCTGTAATTCTTGCATGCAAGTTAAGAATGCCCTTCTCCACAGCTACAGAGACTACAGTTGAAAGTCTTTGGTACTGTATAGATTATAAAGTATAGATTATACAGTATAGGTATGCTTTGGAAGACTAGTGGGTCAATAATTCCTTCCACATGAAAGTTGTTAAATTTATAGGATATTTTACAATAAATGAATTTAAGTCCTTTTATTATAGTTTGTATACCTTTTAGTAAAATCAGTCATATTCTGAGGCTGTGTATCTGGTCGGCTGCTTTTTTCCTTCCCATGCTTTATAAATTTGCTATTTCCTAATTTCTTTAGCAGTGTTCTCAGTTCTGTTTTAAATGTTTAAAATATGTTATTACTAATTCACTCACCAATTTTTAGAAGGTCAACCTAACTTAACATTAGGAACCTATCCCATTTGCTCAGTCCCAGTCTTTCTTCATTATTGTTATTTGAAAATTTTGTTGTTTTAGAAATAAATCATCAATACCGTATTTTTCCTCCAAATTTTGTGTGCATTGGCATTGTTTCTCCTTAGTGTGCCCTTTATACCATATGGAGTAGTGCCACCTAGTTTTATAATGTTCCTTGACTATCACACTATTTCTATTTGATGTGCATTATATTGAAGTATTATTTATATGTGTCTGATTTAAGAGTTGATTCTGAAGATTAAAAAGTCAGGAGTGTAGTTTGGTGGTAGAGCAAGTTCTTAGTACCAGCAGAAGCCTTTGGCTCAATTACTAGTGATGCAAAAATGTTTGGGTGTAATATTTGATAGTTTTATTGCAGAAATTATAATTTTGTGCACTTTACTGTGGGTATATAATAAAAGCAGCATTTGCTAGAAAAATGTAATGAATATGCTGATGGAAGGATGTAATTAACATGTGAAGATTCAAACTGAAATTCAGAATTGAGCTTATGTGGACAATGAATAACAAAGAAATGTCTGTGAGGGCTAGAGCGGTGCCTCAGCAGTGAAGATCACTGGCTGCTCTTTGGAGAGGGCCCAGCTTCTATTCCTGACACTTATATGGCAACTCACAACAATCTGTAACTCCTGTTTCAGGAAGTCCAGTGCCTTCCTTTGATCTCCTTGGCACTTCATACCTGTGGTACACAGATACACACTCAGGCAAAACACCTATATTCACAAAAATAAATACTTAGAAAATAAGGCATGTCTCCCTTCCAGGACTACTGTGATCTTAAAGTCAGAATCAGTATATCCACTTTACCCAGAGGCTCACATATATTAATACTCTTCTAATAATTGGTTGTCACAGAAATGATATTTTCCTTCAGGAAATAATAGGGCTAAATTAAGAAGTAGTATAGTAGGCAGATGAAGAATGAACTCAAAAGCAATACAAATATGCTTGTATTCTGACTTTCCCTGTAAGCAAGAATATCTCAAAACCTTTGTTTCTTTGCATGGAAAATTGTTGCTATTGCAATTACCTTTTTCTTTTCACAAACAATATAGGCTGACTGTAACTTTTAAAAGTATGTATGCATATATATCAAAATATCTCAAATCTAATTAGGACTAATTCACTGTTAGAATTGTAATTTTATACTTCAAATATTTTCATCAGAACTCTTACAATGAAAATTCCTGGAACATGGTGGCGTCTTTCATCAGAATGTGCGTAATAACTTTTACTCTCATCAGCATTTGCGTCCCCCATGTCTTTGAGAGTATACCAGCTCATAAGTCTTGGCATATAGACCAAAGTAGTTTATAAGTTTCCTTTTTCATTGCTGTTACAGAATACCAAAGAGTAGTAACCTAAGGAAGGGAGGATTTATTCTGACTCAACAATTGTGGGAGATCACTCTGTCATGGCAGGGAAGGTGTAGCACCAGGAGCCAGTGGTGTGAGGGTAGAGGTTGGCAGCTGATCCCAGCACATTCACAGTCAGGAAGCAGAGTGGGAACAGTAGAAAGTGGCTATAAACCCTCAAGGCCTGCTCCCAGTGATTCACTTGTAGGAAGGCTCCACTCAGGGTTCTCCGACCTTTCCAAACAGTGCCATCAGTTGAGGACCAAGTGTTCAAAAACATGAGCCTATGGCAGACAGTTCACTTTCAGTGTGTCAGAACAATGTGCATATATTAAAGTTCTCTAAATGTAGAGTACAGATTTAATACACACTGAGTGACGTCTTTCCCAAATTGTTAGTGACCATATGTCGTTGTTGTATCACTCATGTTTGTGCCTTCTTGTATTTCTCTTGATATGATCTTGACCTCTTCTTTTGTTGCAAGTATTTTTTTGTAAAATTTCCTCTTTAGTTTATTCTTTTTATATTACAGTTATTAATCATTTTATTAAAAAATGATCCTTCGATACGTCCTCTTTAAAATATTATGGTTAATACAGAAAACATAAAAGTTGTACATATTAAGGGAGCACCATGTGATGTTTTAATATGTCTACATTTTGTAATGGTTAAATCAGCTTATATCATTTCTGCAGTTTTCATTATTTTGTGTGGCTTTCTGTTTGTTTCCATGTATGTGGAGGGTTGAACACGGAGCCCTGTGAGTACTAGACAAGTCCTCTACCACTGAGCAGCATCTCTAGCCAAGGGATTTTTAAAAAAATGTTTTCTGGTTTAGATAATCCTAGGACTTTCCTGTAGCCAGTCTTGCTAGTTTATGGGTTCTTCTTCCACTCGTCACCACCCCTTTTCCATCCTTCAACACGAGATAAGAGAGAATAAAGGATAGAAAGAAAAAGGGGCTATGTCATCTTTAGAAATCCTTCCTGCTGAGTAGGGCCTTCAAGTTCCTTGGGGCTTGTTTGATCTCTGCCAACAAGGTATCCCATTTCTTCCTGTTTTTCTGAATATGACTACTTAAACTGTGACCAGCAGCAACTAATTAAGAACAGTCAACAGCCCCCACCCCTTTTGTGACCCTAGCATTTATATACCCTCTGAAAAGTTCCCAGAATTACAGATGTCACACAGTCGCATTATCATCCCTGCTAGAGCACGAGACATGATAGTTAACTATTGTGGACAATATTTGAAGCAGCACCATATCCCATACCTAGTATTAAAATGGAAACATATTCCTATAACATTTCTTTTTTTTTTTAAAGATGTTCATAATTCTTTTCCTGTTTTACTTCATAACCTGATTTATAACGTATGCCTGTCAGAAATGTATCCTGATTTAAGGTGTGAACAGTGAGGTGGCAGATACTTGTCTTTTGTCCAATTGTCTTTATACCTTTTATATTTCAGATTGTGGGCCAGAGAACTTTTTTCTTTAAAACCCAGGTAGTAACTTGGCTCTTGTAGGCTAAGAGGTGGAATGAAGGATGCTATATAGCTATAATGTGTAATAAAAAAAACCAAAACACTCTTAGTTATGCAATCTACAAAACAAGCAGTGTACTAGATTCTGATCATAGAGAGTAATTTGCTTATCTTTGAGAATATTTCCTAAATGACTGAGTGAAATGGTCCCCTTTAGTATATCAATGTTTCCGATGCTCTTGGGCATGTTTTTAAAGTCATACTGAGTCTGTATCTAGACTACATTAGTTTGAATTGCTTTGGCTGTATAGACCATTTTTAAAACTTGGATAAAGTCTCCTATATTTCTTTATATGAAAATTTATGTCATTAGTGCACATCAGTACTAATTTCAATATCAATACTGACTTCCTTTCAGAAGGATCTTTCTTGACCAGGAGTGTAGCTCAGTAGCAGAATATATTGCTTTTTTCATTCCAGTCTTACGGAGGGCTTGTGTGTGTGCAGGGTCAGGGGAGTCTCCTGGTGGGATTGAATTTATGTGTTTACTTGTGGGGGTCAGAGGTCAAGCCCAGTTCTTCCTAGGGAGCCATCTCCTTGTTTTCTGAGAGCCTCTTACTGAGACCTGGGCATACAGTTCAGGGTAGGCAGATTGGCCAGCAGTAACTGTGTCCCACTACACACCACACACTGGGACAACAGTGCCCCACCCACCATGCCTTTCTTTTCATGTGCTTGCTGGCATCTTTGTGCAGCAAGTGCTTTCCCACTGGACTGTCTCTGACATGAAGTCAGGCTTTACCATTGATGTTTTCATGCAGTGTTGACTTGCTCTTTGCTGTTATATATATTGTGAACTTATGGATAGTCACCTGCTTTTTGCAAAGTGTTTTTAATTGCTTTGGTGACTGAATATGGGCTGTAGAAACCCTAATATATTAGAGTTTACATTTCAGCTGCATGATTTACAGCTGTGTCCTAGGGCAAAGGAAGCAGTTTGTATGTATGTACCTCAGCGGGAACATAGAACAGTAATATATAACTAGCTCGTGGTAGTGTAAGGATTGAGTGAATAATTATTAAACATTTAAAGAAAAAATAACAAGTGTTCTTCAGGCTCTCTTAATATGATTATTAGTATTATCCCACTTCGTTCTCTGGATTTTCAGGTAATTATGTATATCCTTGCAATTAGTGGCTATTTTGTGTCATTTGTGGGAAATTTTCAGATATAAAAATTAATGAGAACATAACAATAAATGAACATAATTTTTAATAACAGTTTGTAATAGCGGAAAGCTGGCTAGTGTTTGAATGAATGTTGGCGTCAGTTCAGTCTATCTTAATGACGCTTTTGGAGGAGGAGGTTGGAGGAAATGATACGACTTTGAATTATCTCTTTTAGTATTCCTTAAACTAGACTGTTGCTTTAAAAAGATTAAAATTAGTTTTTTTTTTTAATTACAAATTTTGGTGGCACACACCTTTAATCCCAGCACTAGGGAGGCAGCTAGACTATACCTTGTCTGAAATAATTAATTAAGTGCAAATTTTTCTGCTTATTGTACTCATAGGGCACAAATATAATATCTCTATCTGCATAACTTTAAAAGTATCTTTAACCCTTTGCTGGTCAAATTAAAAGCCGGTTCTTTTGAATGTCCTCTTTCCAGGCCTTTGAATTTTTTTTTAAAGCATGACCTGTAAGATATATGTTTTTTCCAATAGAATGATAAATTTGCTATTATAATACCACATCTGTGGTATTTCTTCCACTTCTCCCCTCCCCTTCCCCCCTCTACCCTCCACTCTCACTTCCAGAACTTTTTGTGGTTTTCTCCCTTTTCACATTGAGTTTTGTATTTAAATATATTATGTGAGAAGGCTTCCCTTTGATCACCGTTTCATAACGTTAATTTACACTATTGGCATTATTCCCATTGTCTTCTGAGTTCTCTGGGTGTCTAAGCTCCATAGTATTTGGATCATGGAAATGATTTAACTGGTAAAAGTGCCTGCTGCCCGAGGGCCTGAGCACCTGAGTTTGGACCCACATGATAGAGAGAACCGACCCCTCACAAATTGTCCCCAGTCCTCCATTTGGGTGCTGTGGGATATGTATAGCCACACACGTACATATATGTACAAAATAAATAATAAAGATGAAATTTTAAACAACTTTATTAAGGATAAATGCATAGCCTGAAATACCTGGTTATTATTTAATCCACTAGAATTTAAGCTTATCAGGGGCAAGGATTTTTGTCTATATAGTTAGACACATGCTTTTAGAATCTATAGTAGTAAAGAATACATTGAAGAAAATGGGAATAGAGACTGTTGAAAATTATTGGAAGATAGAATGTTAAAAATCCTTAAAATCATCTTATAAACTTTAATAGAGAATATGGTCTGTGTGTGTATGTCAGGGTGTTTTTGTTTTTTGTTTTTGTTTGCTTGTTTGGTTTAAAAGACAGGGTCATTGTATGCCTCAGGCTAGCTTGGAACGTACTAGGTAAGAATAACAGGATTAAAGAACAAGTAGTTTCTAGAATTTATTAGCAATCCTATCATCTTCAAACAGTATTTTAAAGTGAAAATGTAAAATGGAGAGAAAATGATAGTCTGTGAAACATCCAGTTTCACTATCTAGAAAAAATTATAAAATATTTCATCATCAATTAGTACTAAGTATTTCTCAATCCAAAACAATACAAGAAGTAGTAAATCCCCAAATGCCCAGTTCTAAAACTTTTAACATATCATGACTGTGATAAAATTTTTTTCAGTTATTCGAATTTTGGGTTTCTTTTGAGAAGGACACTTGGATTTGGAGTATTGAATTCCCAAAAGACAGTTAATCTGTAATAGCAAAGTTTGTGTGTGTGTGTGTGTGTGTGTGTGTGTGTGGTTTTGAAAGTATAAGTTGGAAAACAGTATTTTGAGAGATAATTTGAGTGACTGTGTGGAAGTGTCCTTGCTACAGACTTGACATGAGTGGATATGAAGAACCTTTTGATTGCAGAATGCAATCCTGTGTCTTTCTATAAATGTATACTTTAGCACTAACCGCGAAGGAACTCTGACAGCATCATATATAGAAACTTCCACTGACATGACATCCTCTTTTCTTTTTAGTAAGAACAATTTAATCTTTATTGTCTGTTGTTGAGAAATTCATTATTTTATACTTTTAAACATGTAAGTGCTTACTTACTGTATCTGATTCAAAATTGTCAGCTTTTGTAACTTATTAACCATTTTATTTTTGTGTCTTCTGTTCCCTTTCCTTCCTCTTGTTTATTTTAGTGTAATACCTCTTCCTTGTTCTTTTGCTTCTGTTTATTAGATTTATTTGGTTTCATTTTTTAAACCATTGCTTTTTAATTTTAATTTTTTCTTTTAGATTTTTTATGCCTGTGTGTTTGTGCACAGATGCATGAGTATGCTTTCTTGGTCTCATTGTTTTGTGTGTAGATAACATACAGTCAAAAGCTGATAATTTTTTTCTTGAAACAAAATAGAGGAACTCTCAACATCCCTTTAAGTAAATTCGATGAGACTTAATTTTAATTTTTTAAATATTTGTTAGAGAAGTTTTATCTTAAAATTTTCATTCCATCACCAAACTGTGTTCAGTGGTTTGTAAGTTAAGTACTTTTAAGCTAGCGTTCTGAAGCCTCCACCGTGGGAGGTGAGTGAAAGAAGACCATGAGTTTGAGGTCAGCCTGCATTGCAAGGTGGTGTCCTATCTCATAAACAAACAGCAGCCAAGGTTGTAGTCTGATGTGCTGTTGGGAAAGGGAAAAACAACCGGGACCACATTCTTGTAGCTGCTGCTTTAAGTTTTCGTTATTGTTTGACTGCAGAGTATAGTAGATGAGAGATGGAGACATTTGCATAGTATAATTTTAAACTGGGAACATGATAGTCTGCTTGATAGTTTCATCATTTTGTATATAATGTAACACTTTATCTTGTCCCACCTTTTACTGTTTTTGAGATGGTAAAGCGGGGGTGTCTACTTACACTGCATTCTCCACTGCAATGGCTTTCTTGGTCTAAGTAAGATTTTATGTTCTTCAGAGAAACTGGTTTTTATGATTAACTTTTACCATTTCAATACGTAACTTTTTTGAGGTCTTTTAATAGTTGATATTTTGCCAGGATTCGTTTCTAATTTTCATTAAGCTGTTATGTTCATGAGAAGCACTGTTTAATGACTTCTCTAGTATCGGTGCAGAAGGTGGTATTTACTGTCACACAGTGTGGTGAGTGTTCGCCCCACAGCATCCTCTACTTTATATTGTGCCCTTCTCATAGCTCCCAGGCCTCAAGCTCAGCACACACGCCAGTTACTTATTTATTTCTAGCCTTCGTGAGGAAGTACACTAAGGTTCCTTGGCATTTAAGTATTCAGTAAGTATACATTATAAGATGTCCATGTGAAGATTTTTATTCATAGTAAGTTATATGTTCATATTGGCCAATGTCTTATATGTGAAACCTCTGAAAGTACCTCTTTGTTTTATAGCTAGTCATGGTAACATTCACGATTCTTAACCATTGTACATAGACCTTTTGTCACTAGCTACAGGGTTATTAAAAATGTACATCATTCATTAATATGTGTATATATTTTAGTTAATATGGTAACAGTAGTGCCTATTGCCCAAACAGAAGAATTTGGTCATGTCTTAACTTATTTGACCGATTAAAGGTTACCAGTTTAAGTGTTAATATAATTGTCTAGGATACACACACTGGGTGTAAGAAGGAATTTTTGTTTGACATTAAAGAAGACCCTTTGGAATCTTCTCCCCAACATTCTTTTATTTCCTGTTTTCAAATTCTTCAATACGACTGAGCTTTCTCTCCCTTCCTAATCAACTATTATCTAGTCAGCACTATTTCTTACCATGTGCTTTGATTATGGTATTAGCATAACAATTAGCTGTGTATTGCTGGCCTTCATCAAGTGTTCCCCCTACAGAAATTGACTAATCCCTTCAACTCTGGGCAGAGTGGTCTTTTCCAGTGATGCTGCACTTCTGCTATAGCACTTGCAGTGTAATTACATAATGTTCCCTCTTTCCCCACTAGATTATAAACCTCTTGATGTCATGGCCCATGTTTTGCTTAATAAAAAAGTTTTGATGGTTGTATAAGATGGAATAATGAGGCACTGCTTATATGTCCTCATGTGTTCAGCTTAGATATCTGTTTATAAATGGCACTCCTGCATCTCTGTCTATAAAGAAATACAAAAAGAAACAGCTTTTTTTGTGAATGTACCACACCATTAAAGAATTTATATTCTACCAGGCGAGTAAGTTCTTGTAGCTTGAAGACATCGCACAGCAAATACCATGAAGTGAGTGCCACTGACTGAGAAACTCTATAATCAGATGGCGCATCTGGGGGTTATTTGTATTTTTACTTGTTTATTTTGCTTTGCTGATGGTTTTTCTCAACTTACATAGCTGTATGAATATAAAAATCAACATATTTTTACAAAGTACAAACTTTCATTTTGATAACATGTTGAGCTTAGAATTTGTTTAAATGTATAGACTAATGTCAATGTCACATAAATCAAACTAACAAGGAGTTTAGCTTTTTTTCTTTTTTCTTTTTTTTTTTTAGTAGTGTGATTTTTCTTTTTTAAGTGAAGTAATAGTGTTGTTATACTTTAGTGTAACCCTCATAGTATTAAGTGTTTCTATTTGAACAATTTGGTTTCATCTGGTTGTGGTAGTCTTTGTAAGAAATGCTTATGTTTGAGGAACAAGGACTTGGGTTGGGTCTTATGTTTGTGGTATGAGGTATAGACTTGTAAGATGTACTATAATATTCTGTCTTTCTTTATGCTCTAATAACATTAATTTGTTTCTAGATGCTGGCATCGCCATCTACATCAGGTCAGCTGTCTCAATTTGGGGCAAGTTTATACGGGCAACAAAGTAAGAATTTTGTACTTATTCTGGGATACTTTATATTTAAGGAAACAAGGAGGATCAATTTCTACCTTTGTGGGTTTACAGAGGGTCTTAACAGAAGATAGTTAATTTTCAAAATTATATCTTACTTGTGTAGCAAACCTCATTATGTTTGGACTTACTAATTCTCAATTTGTTATTTCTTGAATATAGCATATGTTGTAAATTATTTTGACATTATGTATACCTGTACATTCCTTCACAGTTTCTCAGAGATTTGCTAAACAATTAAAAGTGTCATTCTTGTGCTTTTAGTAAGAAGGAGTCAAAGAGTTTTTCTCCTTTTGTTGGTTTGATATATTGTTTAGCACTTCAGCTGTTTATTACTGTAAGCCCATAGTTTGGCAACAGTTTGTGAAATAGCTTTTATGTGGTAGAAAAATATTTATTTATTTTGCTTTGGTTCTTTCTGATTATAACACCTACATTTTTACTCATAGTTCAGTTTTTTCTTTACATAAGATTTTGTTTTATAAAGTATTCTTTTAAAGCGCTTAGCACAGTGCCTGGCGCATAGTAAGTGCTCAATAAATGTTAGCTATATGCCATTACATAAAATTTTATAAAATTAAATTATAAAATATTTTTTTATTTTTTCAAATTAATTTACCAAAATGTTACATATTAATAAGATTTTATCTTTTTTTAGTGTAAAACAATCTGCTTATTTCTCATTGCTATTGTTAATGGGGGCTGGGATAAAGTGTTCTAATTTACCATCAAACAGTAGAGGATAGTATCTAATCACTTCATCAGTTTCAAGTAAAAATCAGTTTAGTTTGGAACTTGCCTTGTGTGTGAAGAAAACCAGGTTTTTGTAAGTGCCAGACTAGTGTGTCCTACCACTTCACCCTGTGCATTGATCCTAAGGGTTTGGGCAGTGGGTGAGGAATCCTTATTTTGTATAGAAAAGCATTGTTTTCATCTTTATTTTCCCCTTGTCTCTTTTACGTTTTCCTCTTTGCTATGGGATAGTTTTCTAATGCAGAATTGGTAAATATTAATTTCATATTTAAACAACATCTTTTAAAGGCTTTTTGTTAAAAGTTGAGTTCCTTATTTATCTACAAATGTTTTTTCCTACCTGCTTAGGCCACATTAAAGCCTTATATTATTATGTTCTTGTCATCTTCGGTATGGTGTGACTTTTACCCATTTGGGAAGCCTTCTTATACAAATACTTAGCTGTTTAAAGCTCTCTTCTATTTCAATACAACATCTGCATTAGCCTATTTTCTTTTTAAAGTCCACAGTTTATCATAGTAGAACGAAGATATAAAATGGATAAAACATATTTGAAAAAGTGAAGTTGTTTTGTAATAGTGATTGTAATCGACTGTCTAGACCTTAAGTTTTTAAGCTGCAGATGTGATAGTGCTTTGGGGATGGATCTGGTGTGGAGTAACGGCCTTGGCATGTCAGACGTCTAACTGTAATTTGCTTTGTTTGACGTGGGAAGGGCGTACAAAAATTGATGAGTGAGCAAATTATTTTTCTTAGAAAACAATATTTTAAAGATACTAACTAGTTTTAAAAGTAGCCATTTATATCAAACACTTTCGTTGTTGAGACTTGGAAGGGTCATAGTTTCACTTGTATGTTAAAGTGTGAGGAGCTAGCTTTAGTGAGGGATAGGAAGACGTAACGGGGGACTGGATCGGAGACACTCTTCTTATGGCGACTTATTATAGCTAGACAGGAGCCTGGTAGAATTTAAAGTACTTTTTCACCTCAGTTTACTGAGTGCTATCGGTAACTCTGTATTTATGTTTTACAAATTCATTAGTGATTTATGCTATTCAAATGTAAGCTCTATCTGGGGTTTTGTCGTTGTTGTTTTTCGTTTATCTTTGTCTTTGTGTTTTTGTTTTTGTTTTTTGTTTTTTTGCAACAGAGTCTTATTATAGACATTCTAGTCAGGAACTCAGATCCTCTTGCTGTGCCTTCAGTGTGCTAGGATTAGTGTGTGGCTTGTTTTTAATTTTGGGTGCTGTATATTGAGCCCAGCCAGGCCTTGTACATGCTAGGCAAAGCACTTTAACACTTGAACTGTATACTCCCAACTTTTTGCTTATTCTTGATTTTTTTTTTTTTTAAGTTAAGAATAGAGGGAGTAAAGAAAAAAAAATATCCTTCCCAGACTAAAACTTTATGAAATTAAACAGCAGGGTGGGGGTCATCTTGGAATGGATATAGGAGTACATGAACCTGCATTTTTGCCAGATCGGAGTAGAAGTGATTATGTAGTCAGCATACGAAGTACCCAGAAAATAATGAATTAGAGGATTGTATGATTTCGGTCCCTAGAGTAATATAACTGTATCACAGTTGTAAACATGAGGCCTCCCCGCAGGGTTTGTGTAGAGACTGCTCAGCACTGATAACAGCCAGGAAGCATGTTGTATGCAAGTTGCATGATGTTTTCTAAGTGTGCTAGTAAGATTTGAGTCAGTCTTACAGCCTTACATGTTCCTGGGCCTTAAAATTACTGGATTGAAGTGGATAAAGAACCAGGAATCCATTTCTCTTAGATCTTTATTGCATTGAAATGAAGTAGCTGTATAGTTGGAACAGTCTTTCCTTACTCAGCTAAGTTTGCAATCTTGGAAGTGGGAAAAGGAAAACTATCTAGTGTCTCCTAGTGTGTGTCTTATATGTAGGCAGTTAGTTAACCAGCTGCCCCGACGGACCATAGACATTTGTGTTTGGATTCTGAAAGGCCCCAGGCTACTTGAGAACAATAAGTCTTCTAGGCTTTAGAGTCTTGACTTGCATGTGGTGGCATAGTACCTGGTTCTAACTGATAGACATCTGAGAGTGCAGTTGACTTTGTAGAGCAAGAGAGCATAACTGACACGGTTTAAACGTGATGATCCTGACATTGGGGAGCACAGGGAAAGTAACTTCCCGTTGCTTTAGGAATTGAGTTTGGCGTGCTTGTTGTGTGCACTAGAGAAATGTATGTGGATGGGACCATTCTCCTTGATGCTGTGAGCTTACTATCTAGTAAACTCACTGCTGTTTTTTTATTATGTGTCTTGATTGTCTTTGTGTCATTAGGACTTTGTTTGTGAAAAGCACTTAGTAGATATTGCTGTTGATATAATGAAGAAGATAAGCTTCTCATATATATTATTGGTCTATGCCCTATTATTGGTTTAATGATGAATCAGTTCAGGGAATGGGGAACTTTCTGGTTATCAATTGGTTTCAGCTAATAGTAAAGTATAATCTTTCCTTTCATGTGGATTAGAGATCAAAGTTGTATCATTAAGCTTTCCTGCATAAACTTTCTGTGGAAACTCAGTTAATTAAACAGCCTCATTTTTCTTTGCCATTAAGATCATTTGTTGGGTCTTTCAACTGCCATGCACACGTTAAAAACGAGGGGGAAAGCTGGTATTCCAGTATTTACTGTGTGTTAATCTTCACAACTCCATGAGATGTTAAGGAACTTGTAAGGTCTTGTAGATGGCAAGTGATGGAGCCAGGATTAAGTTCCTTTGTAAGAGTGAGTGGTACTTTGAATCTTAACACAGTGTTTGAAATCCAAGAGCTGAAGTCATGATCCTAGTGATAGTGTTGACTCTACAGATGCCAAGAAGCTACTGAAGGTGTTGTGACATTTATGCACTCATGTATTGATGAGTGCTGCCCTGAATAAGGTTCTGTACCAAGACCTAATCAACAGTATAACAAGCAATAAAGTTCCTGTTTTTCACAGTGTTAACTTGTAATGGGCAGAGACAGAATAAACACAACTGAGGAAATACTGCAGTTCTTATAATAAATAGGACGAAACTTACCAGTCAGGCTCATGAGATGTGTGAGGAGTTCATAGTTTATGTGAATCAGCAAAAAGCCTGCTCTGTCTCTAAGGAATTAAAAATTACTGCGGAAACCTGAGTATTGAGGATGATAGTTCCTGGAATGAGTGGTCTTGACTGAGCCTTGTGAGTACAGGAAAGCTAGGAAGATGTAGTAAGTCACTTCTGACAAAGGAGCAGTCAACAAGTCCATGTAATGAATGAGACATCCGTGAACAATCCAATGGATATCTCAGATCATAGGAAGCCTCGTAAACATCTGCTAAAGATTTCAGACTGGGCTGGAGAGATAGCTCAGAGGTTAAGATCACTTGGCTGCTCTTTCAGAGGACCCTCCAGGATCTGTTCCCTGCACCCACATGGCAGATTACAACCATCAGTGACTGTGGGTCCAGAGGATATAACATTGTCTTCTGGTTTCCTAAAGAACTTCTGTTTACACACGTCATAAACAGACATGAACAGGCAAAACATCTGTACACATTAAAAAAAAAAAAAAAAAAAAAGGGAAGAATCCGGCCCATGTTCTGGCCCTGTGTAAGGCAGCTGGTGCCAGCCTGATGACCCAATCTCCACCTTAGAGCTCACTCAACTGAGCAGTCCTACCATTGTCCTTTGACCTCTACACACACTCAAAGGAAATGCATAAATGTAAAAGAGAAGAGTAATTCGAATGCGTTCTGATTGCTGTTCAGCTTGCTGTTGGATATGAGTAGCAAAGGTTTTTTGATGCCGCTTCCTTTTTAACCATCACTTTGCTTTGTAGAAAGTGGGCAGACTGGGGAAGGAAGGAGAGTCAAGCAGGAGCTTGGGAATTGGACTAGTGACTGAGATGTAGGCAGATTTGGGTAGTTTGGAAATACCGTTTACACAGCTTCGTATATAGAGTTTGGAAAGAAAATTGCCATATTTACAAGATTTGAGATTTATGTGACTGGGTACTAATAATCTATACTGGACATTTAGGTTGGGGGAGTGAACAAAGTTTGCTCACAGAAACATGTGGCACTGTGTGCACCATGAGAATTGGTCCTGCAGAGCTTCTTTTCTCTGCTATTGTCTGGTTCACAATAGCTTTTTGTTCTACGTTTGAGTTTTGAAAGCAGTGTGCTTTATCCATTTTCCCATCTGATATATCCTAATTTGGGGGAAGCATGTTCTCCTTTAGGTCAGTCCTCTTCCATTTCTCTTCCCCTTGTTTCCTAGGCCTCTGAACGTCAGGGACTGTAGGCTTATCTACCCTGTCATCTGCCTGCACTCTCAATACAGCTTGGCAGACTCACCTGTCATGCCATCTCTAGCCACCTGACTTTGCAACATTACCACCATCGTTTATCTCCCGACTTAGATCATGGTCATTATTGCATTCATATAGTCTACAGGAGACTTTCTAGTCCCAAGCCTACAAAGTATTGTGCATGCCCCCAACAGGGTCTTATTCAGCCCTTAGATCTATGTATGTACTTTATAATCTTGATCCCTGTTGTACCAGAGAAGGGAAGGCATTCTTAGTCAGAGAATGGTAAATAGTGAAGGTCCAGGGACAAATTTGAGAAGAGGGGGGAGTGGAGGAGGATTATTAATCATACATAGAGTATCTGAGCAATGAAATGTTAATTAAGGTTAGAAGAACTTTCTTCTTTGGGGTCCTGACAGAGTTGTAAAGACTTAAGTTGTGGCTGTACTTAATAATATCCCAAAACCCTGGCTGTACCTTAAAAAAAAACTTAATGGATGGTTTAGGGGCAGTAGTTCTCAACCTGTGTGTCGAAACCCCTTATGGGTTGAATGACCCTCTCACAGGAGTCACATACCAAATATGCTGCTTATCAGGTATCTATATCATGATTCACAACAGCAGCAAAAATTATGGTTATAAAGTAGAAACAAAAATTTATGGTTGGGGATTTGAAGAACTGTGTTAAGGGGTCACAGCTCCAAGAAGGTTGAGAATCAGTGGCTTAGGGTAAAGCTTCTACTAACATGAGTTTCCCAAATTCAGAGTAAGTTACAGTTTGTAAAGAAGCAAAAGTTAGCAATTTACTCTTTAAAAGTGGCAAGTAATGTCAATTGTGAAAATACTTTGAAGTTGGAACAAAAACTGGATTGATGACTTCCTGCTTTGTTGTTTATGATCTGGTTTTCAAACGACTTGTTTAGTTTTTTTATGTATATGTTTATGTGTCTGTAAGTTGATGTGTACTCACATGTGTGTAGCCTGCAGAGCCAGAGGGTGTCACATCTATTGGAGTTGGAGTTAGAGGTGGTTGTAAGCTCCTGATTGTGCTTGCCTGCTGAGAACCAAAGTTAGGTCGTCCTCTCTGAGAGCAGTACTAACCCCGAGATGTCTCTCCAGTTCTGCTGCTGTCATGTTAAGAAGGTTAATGGCTTATTTGACTTCTTAGTTTATAATATGGTGGCTCTCAGACGTTTTTTATTTTGTTCTACATTTTTTTGGATTTTGTGATGGAAATACCAGAATGAAATGGTTTTCCCTGAAACCTTACTTCATGCAGGGAAGGTTGTAGGTAAAGTGATGAAGCTCAAGCCCTGCCTCAGGCTGTGTCTTTGGTTAGTTTGGGCATGACAGTGAATTTCTACAGAAGTCTACATCCTTGGTATAATGGAAAGGAAGGCCACACACAGGTGCCAGGTTTCAGGATTTGGTGCTGTAACTGAACTTTCTCCTTAGGTTATTAATACTGTTTATCTTTAGAAAGGACTTCTTCAAATGGTACAACTTGCTATAAGTATTTAAGATACTGGTGTGAAGCTGATCTCTTAACAAAAAATCATGGTATACTTATATTTTTCATCAGTTACGAAAACTTAGTGTGTGTGCGTTCTTGTATTCGGGCACGTTGGAAGACAGTTTGCGAAAGGCAGTTTTCTTTGTACCACTTAAGATTCTAGGGATAGAATTTGTGTCAGGGGGTCAGGCCTGGGAACACCTTTACCCACTGGGCATGTCACCAACCCTGTGGAATGCTTAAATCAATTTTTTAAGGATTTCTGAAAAAAGGATCCATGAAGAATATAATTCATTATTCAGCTTCATATCAAAAAGAGATAGGAATCTATTTAGAATATGTACATCACTCTTCCTGAAAGAAGTTGATTCAGAACTATAACCTTTTAAATCATATTGGTATTTTCATTCTTTATGTGTAAAAATTGGGGTGAACGAATAAATGTCTTCCTTATAAAAATTGTTTAGGGAAAAAAGGCAGAGATAATTTTGGATAGGCAGTCCTTGCGTGTCACTGTGCCCCCCCCCCCCCCCAGACACTCACAAACACGCTCCCGTACACGGACTTGTCCTCTTACCTTTTGTCGCTCACTTAACGCCGCCAACAGTCACTAAGGGTTTTCTGTTTGTAGCGTGTATGCTCTGTTCTTGTCCTGAGATTTTAGAGATGATTTTCTGTTACTTATAATTAGAAGATTAAATCCCCCTAACCTATCCAGTTGTCATAGTTTGACTCAAGTAACTCAAGTGTAATAACTTAGTACATTTTGTCTTCTAAAAATAAATCTCTGTGTGCTTTCATTCAGTGTTACTCTGTTTTAAAGAGCTTCAATTTTTAAGTAAAATTTAAGCTAACCCTATTAAATATTTAAGAATTGGTGATACCATTTGTAACATGTATTTTCTTTTCATCTTTCATGAATATTTCAACAAAATGAATAAAATTTGTTAAATTTATTCTCTGTTTAACCAAGATGAATTTGGAGGCTAAAATTCAAACATTCTTTACTTTCATATTGTCCTCTTCCACCACGTATCAATATAAATTAATTAGAATTGTCCAGTCTTCAATTGAATAAAACACATTACCCATTGTTATTTTCTTGGCCAGAATGTTTACTAGTATTCAGATTATGTAATATTTAAAGTAGTTCTAAAATTAGACATTTTTCTTACACAGAAAAATACACATAGGGGAAGTTTTTGGGTTTGGGTTTGTTTTTTGTTGTTGTTGTTGTTTTTTTTGTTTGTTTGGTTTTGGTTTTGGTTTTGGCTTTGGTTTTTTGAGACAGGGTTTCTCTGTATAGTCCTGGCTGTCCTGGAACTCACTCTGTAGCCCAAGCTGTCCTCGAACTCAGAAATCCGCCTGCCTCTGCCTCCCAAGTGCTGAGATTAAAAGCATGTGCCACCACTGTCCCACCATAGGGGAAGTTACTGTAGACAAAAACCAGTCTTTTGCGGGGAGGGGCTACTAATTTCTTTAAAAGGGCAAAAAGAGTGAAATTTGAAGTTATGACTTAGAGCAAGTGATGAAAATAAGAAGAATGAAAAGGAAGGAAAGGGTGAAGCTGAAGGGAGACTGGACAGACAGTAAAGAGAGGATGGTGGGAGAGGAGAGAGAACAAGACAGCCAACAGTGCAGACATATCTAAAAGGAGGCTGGAGGCGAGGTGGAGGAAAGGTCTCTTAGGCACGCAGGTGGTGGTTCTTTCTGTGTTGTTCTGCCCCCTGTACTGCCCTCAAGAGCACAAAGGGTTAAGAGAGCCCTAGTTCTTTGTGTTGCCTTGGAGAAGTCAATTAACTTATCTGGGGATCAGATTTCTTATCTGTAAAATGTAGACAGAGTAGGGGATCTTTAACATCTGAAAGTGTGTAACTTTGGCTATGAGTAACTGGGAAATATACCCGCCTGTTGGAAGTTTTCATCTAGAACTGACTTTAAGGCACTGTGTAGAAGTAGAGATTAATTAAGCACCTGAGGCTAGGAGCCTTTTCGGTTTTACTGCTATTTTTCCTAGCAGCTTGTATGATATTTGCCATATCCTGGGCACCTAGGAAATGTGTGTCAGGAAAATTACCATTTTGATGGGCTTATGATGGGAGGCACCCACAGCCCCTCTAGGAAAACTGATTGAGGAAGGGGCATAGGCTGGTTTTTAAACTCTTTTCTTCTTTATTTTTTCCCAGATTTAGAGAAAATGACAGGCACTAGCATTCCTAATATCACAAACAGTATAGTGTCTAGACACAAATAGTGACAAGACAGTATGTACGCTAGGCCAGTCCCTTCCAGGTACCTTAAACTGTGAGGTTGACAGCCTTCAGCTAGCTCTCAGTGAAGTCTCTGAGCTCCTTGTGATGCCAAAAGACAAATTTTGCAGATGTTTGGCCAAAGTACAGTATATATAGTACTCTATGTGAAAGGCATAGACCGAGAGAAAGTACAGTGTATATAGTATTCTATTGCTGTGAAAGGATAGACTCAGGCTCTTTAGGTCTTTGAAATGCTTAGACTTCAAACTAGAACAGAAGGAAAAACATCTTAAATCATTATGATTTCTGATGAGTTATGTCCTTTTTCTTTAATTCAACTTCTAAAATATGTTTGTTGACCAGTGTATCAAATAGTTAGCATGCTGAAAACAAAGCACTAAGACCCGAGGCTCAGAAAGATGGAAGGAAGGAGGCATCCACAGATGGATGGAAAGGGTGGCAACTGAAACAATGCTGTAGACCTACCTGTGAGAGGAGGAGAAGGATAAACATGGATAGAATATTAACTCTCCATTCTGAACTTAAATAATTCACATTTCATACCATCTGAAAATAGTGAGCATGTCAAACATTTAAAACATAAGTTTGTCTAATTTGATTAATATTTTTGAATTTTATACCTGATTGGCAAAACACAATAGTCTTAAAAAGTATACCTATAGAACCTGTCTATTCCTGTATCTGGCCCCAGATGTGCTTGAAAAATATCGGGTCATTATAGTTTGAAATATTTTTAAATCAAAGCATTTTTTAAAATTACACCTATATCAGATTAGGGTTTTCTTTTTAACAATTGCTAAATATTATTTGTGGGTTTGTAAAAATTGTAGTGTTACAAAATATGTATTAATAATAAATTTCTCTAAAATGTATTTACAAAGGATAATATATTAAAGATACTGTGACAAAATGGGAATTATTGTCTTTTCTATGTACGTTAATTGTAAATTAAAACACACAATATTGCAGAATTTCTTAATGGCATATTTGCATGTGTTAGTTTCACAAATATGCCTTTAATAAATCTGAGAACAAGATCCATTTGTATTATGTAACATTTTATTTGTTATAATTATTTACATAATTTATTGTAAAATAGAAATAATGAAAAATACAAAAACATAATCAAAATATTAAATTTCAGACTAAAACTTCTGTTTAAAATTATAATCCATTTGCAGTGAGTTGAATGCTAGGTCATTTAAAATGTTTTAAATTGCCAACTCCAGAAGATGGATACCAACTTCATTCCCGATGGCAATGAATTTCCTTCTTCTGAATTTTCTTATTAGGTGCACTAGGCCTTCCAATGAGGGGGATGAGCAACAATACCCCTCAGTTAAATCGCAGCTTATCACAAGGCACTCAGTTACCGAGCCACGTCACGCCAACAACAGGGGTACCAACAATGTCACTTCATACGCCTCCATCTCCAAGCAGGTATTTATTAACGGACCAGAATCTTCTCAGAATGTACTTTTGTAGAGTAAGCAAGCTTTTAATTTTTTAATATGGTTATGAACTACTTGATTTTTCTGGTTCAGTGCCTTGCACTCAGAAAACAATACCTATGCTCATTTTATTTCATTGCAAAGTGATAGCATTTTGATCTTGAAGCTAAGCTAGTTGTCATCTGAATGGATCAAGGTTTAATTGCCTCCTTGGGAGCTTTTACAAAAGGCTGTATACTGTATACCTCTTCCCTAAAGATGTTCAATTTAAAATGACTCCAAGATAACTGTATGCCTTGCTTGCTCCCACACTACACATCTTTTGTTTAGTTATAGTAAAAGAAAACAGATAACATAGATTATGTATATTATTAATATCAAGAGGACAGAATAATTTGAACTTTGAATGAAATTATTCTAAATATATTTGTGGAAAACATTTATAATTTGTATCATAGTTGTCCCAGTAGATCTCTTTTATGATGGCACCTTTTTTAGTTCCACTATAAAGTTAGGAATACAGCCGGAATGTGTATTTGAAATTGTAGGGGTTAGAGCAATTGATTGATTATAGAGAATTTTAATGAGTATTGTAGAGAGCTTATTTAGTATAATGGACTTCTTTTTCAGGGGTATTTTGCCTATGAATCCTAGGAGTATGATGAACCACTCCCAGGCTGGTCAGGGCATTGGAATCCCTAGCAGGACAAATAGCATGAGCAGTTCAGGGTTAGGTAGCCCCAACAGGAGCTCGCCAAGCATAATATGTATGCCAAAGCAGCAGCCGTCTCGACAGCCTTTTACTGTGAACAGGTAAGATGTTGACTGACACTGCATATAATTGTCTTTTGGGGTAGCCTCAGGTTTGCCCTTTCATGTGCAACGCTTTGTTTTCGAGCTGTGGCTTCTGTCTCATAGGTGTGTTTTAATTTTATATTTGTGAACAGAGTTGTTACCTATCATAATTCTTAACCCTCTGCAGACTCAGAACATATTCTCTTAGGAAAGATGGTTTTATTTTACATAACATGTTAAATCTTTTTGTTGATGTGGTATTAGAAAGAAAATGTTCTTGGGTTGTCACCAGGCAAATTTTTATTGATTTATCCTTTTATTATTAAGTAGAGTTTATCCATTGTGTGGTTCTAAGAGTTCTGGATTATGAGTATGACTGGAGGGGAGCATGCTGTGTTATCACTGCCATGCTTCAAGCAGGCATGGTCTGATGCCCGCTGAGCTACGGAAACCCTTCACAAGTGCATGCAGACTATCTCAAAACAGTCTAGAGATTCAAAACAACAAACAAAAAAATAAGCTAGTGTTTTTCTTTCCATTTTGTACTGTACAAATAAGAACAGTGATTCATTTTGCTAGTATGTTTAAGCTGTTTGGGTAACATGAGAGTTATATCTGAAATGTAAAGCTTTCTTGCAAAGCAACATAAATTTGAGTCACATATCCTATGTATGTTATATTTAGTTTCCATGGAAACTGTGGAGTGAAAGAAAGCACCTTCATGTTGCTGCCCTGGCCACCTCACTTTCTCCTTGTCAGTCTGCACTAAAATGGGTGTTTAGCGTAATTCCTGCTCAGCCTTTGACCCACAAACTCCAGTTGTTCTGCATAGACTTTACAGCATCCTGTCATTTCATCTTAAGTTTTTAAGCAATTATTTACAACATGTCTTTAGAACTCTTTTTGATAGCTTAACTGTATTGTTTAGGCTTTATTACATCATTCTGCATTCTTGTTCATTAAATATTTTTTTAAAATTTTACTTTCTTGTAAAATTTTCACATTTTAATTATTCAAAAATACTTTGCATAAAAATGTCACTGTAATAAAACTCTTAACTTCAGCTTATGTGTATTCCTATAAATTGTTTTTGCTATGAAATGGCTTCAGTTGAATACTAAATCTGTATTTGATGGTACTTATACAACCAGCAGCTCTAGTATAATAGGAGAA
Organism: Mus pahari; assembly: GCF_900095145.1. NCBI lineage: Eukaryota > Metazoa > Chordata > Mammalia > Rodentia > Muridae > Mus > Mus pahari. The sequence goes on from NC_034598.1 coordinate 59,976,499, forward strand.
AATGTTTGTTGACTCTCTAACTTTGCTCTAGAATGTTGTTCCACTAGCTGCATAGCTTAACCAAAGGTGGCTAGTTCTACTGAATTAGGCAGAAAAGTTACAGTTGTCATCTCCAGATGCTTAGCCCTGTTGTGCACTGGCACACTAACCTACAAGACTATTTAATGATAAAGTTTCTTTGTAGAATCTTCATTAATAATCCTTGTTGACATCCTTAATTATCTGGTCTTCTTTTGAATGCAGTTTCTTTTTACTGTTTTACTTAGGTTTGTACAAAAAAAAAAGGGAGGTTGTTTATAATTATTTGCAAAAACCAAGTTATGTATTAGTTCAAAATTGAGAGTACTATATGGAACTTTTTTTCCTGTTTAGTAGATAAAAACTAAGCTCTATTTAATATATGAATGATGAGTTTTAAAACACTGGATTCAGTTTTGTAAAAGTGTCTGGTCAGTTTAATTCAGGTCAAGTCAACATTTATTGATTACTTTGTAAATCTTAACGTCAGGGGGCAGAGAATGAATATGACATAGACTCACAGGAAAGAATAGCTGGAAAAGATGGGTTGTACAGAGAAGACTTGCACTGAGAAGCAAGCTTTATAAGTCAGGAACAAAAAGCAAGAGTTGAGGAGGGTAATCTTTACCTCCCTGTATACTGTTGAGGTAGGAGTGTTTATCCAGCAGGGTAGCACACCAGCACACATTAAATGATGCTCTTAATCTCCCTTCTTCATCATTCATAACTAAGTTTCTTTTTCGGTTTTTAAAATTGTTTAAATTGTTTTATTCTTTCTTGTTCATTGAAGAATTTTAGAGAAATTTTTAAATTAAAATATTTTAGTCTCAAATTTGCATTGGTTTTGAAACATATTATTGTTTTATATGAGGAGACCCAAAATATATACTTTTATTTTTCTTCATCTCAAAGTTAGTGTTCTTACTGTATATCTAAAATTATTTTCTATGTACCCAGTATGTCTGGATTTGGAATGAACAGGAATCAGGCATTTGGAATGAATAACTCCTTATCAAGTAACATTTTTAATGGAACAGGTAAGCTTACTCTGGAGCTAGTACCCTAATGAAAGTACAGTAGGATTCTGAAACACAAGCAAACCAGCACACTGCTCTCTGAGCAGCAGCGGGGTTTACTGATTTAAATAGAATGTAGTTAGTGAAAAACTGTCAGTGATAGGATTTAACTAAACAGCAGAGAGTCATTTAAATGTTTTCCCCCCAACTTGGCCTTGCAATATAGTATTTTGTATTGTAACATCAGAATTATTTTCTAACATCTAAAGAGAGTAAATACTAATTTGGACTATATTTGTGTCTCAGAATCTTGTTGGTTTTTTTTCTTTAAAATGTTTCCTGACCTTTGCCCTGTCACTGAGGAAAAGTAACATAGACTAAGTTGGGTGGTAGGACATTCTGGCTTTAGATACTTGGATTGAAGAGAATCTGTTAATTGTAGGAAGCACTTACCATTTTTAAAAATAGCTTAATGGAAAATTTCACATTTAATTCTTAAGAATTTTGATCCAGTATTATCTATAAGATTGAGCTACCTGGAAAGTAACTTGATTTTTTTTTTTTTTTTGGCAAAAACTAAAGTCTGTTGGTTTCTTTTAACAACCACTTTAGCAAGAAATAAACAGGGAGTGGTAGGTATTGTTGGTTAGCTGTGCCTCTCAGTGCTTTGGTGGTGAGAAAATAAGGGATGTTCCCATGATTAGTGCATTGTTAGGACCAGTATTAGTGTTATTGGGCGCTCTGTACGTGAAGTGGTGATGAGAGGAGAGGTGTAAGGTACAGCATGCATACATACGCTGCGGAAGACCTAAAGGGAGCCCTTTTGTAGCTATAGGTTTTTAGTTTCTGGGCGTTCTGATGGTTTGTTGAACAACTCAAGTAGACCAGCCAAGATTAAAGCCATTGAAAGAAATGGAAGACTTTAAGCATTTAAATTGTATATCCATTTCTTTCAATGGAAGATTTTTAAGTGTTTAAATATTATAGTTTTCTGGGTGTGATTTAAAAACCCATCAACTTTGTAATCTTAAAACAAAGTTGTATACTTCATTGACTTTAAAGAGTAAGTACACTTTTTCATACCTAGCATGTGAAGACTGGCTACCTTTTACATTTCAACTGGATAATGTTTTTATATGCTACCATAAAGTTTCAGAAATTTAAAATTCTTAGATTTTATACTGAGAAAATTACAAATTGTTGGTTAAAATATATTCTAACCTAATACACAACAATTTTAAATTAGACATGGAAATATCTAAGAACATGTATTAAAAGTTAATTTTTACTTGGAGAAGTTTATAATTAATCATAATTTGAGAGAACTAGCTTATAAATTAAAACAGTAAGATTTTAATTTCTTTTGCTTTATCGACATTGTATTTTTAGTGGAAATTTAAAAAAGAATTTGTGAGAAATGGTTTATCTTTACCTTTATACTTGTAGTTTTAAATTATCACCTTCCTTGGTGTATTAAGACAGTCCTTTTGTTTTAATAAACGAAGTTACTCATAGGATAGTAGTTATACTATTGTGAAAATTTTCAGAAAAGTCAAAATTAATTGAAAAATGGCCTCAAAACTATACATGCTTATAAAACAAGGCAAAACATAAAGAAAAATGATTTCATACTGCTAAATTGTAGATAGAAAATTAAGTAGTTCAAAATTAGAATACAGGTTAAGAACAGGAAAGGTTGAGGGAAAAATAATTAAAATAGCCAAAATAGAGAAATTGGGTTAAATGTTTATGTCTAATGGTAGCGGTATAATTTAAAACAAAAAAATAGATCTTTATTCAGTATATTTATTGAGCGCCTACTGTGTAACAGGCAATATAACCTTCTGGGGTTGATCATTCCTATATTCCCCACCTACTCCTGACACACAGGAGAAGCCCATCCTTGCGTGGAGCTCACAAACACATGCATGTGTACACATTTTTGTCTCATACTAAAGTATACTGGGCAGAAGTCCTCAGGGCTTCTCGAATTGCCGTTTGAAGCTCCAGTAATGTAGATATTACACCGTCCAGTTTTAATGAAGAGAGCAGTTAACAGCTAAACAGTGTAGTTCCTGTTTGATAACAAGCTCTAAGTTTCATTGCCTTCTTCCATCAAGGGCAAAAAATGCACAGCCCCTCTTTTATGTCTGCGTCTCTAGACTTGGGTATTTTACGATGCTGGCTGCATATTGCTTTCCTCAGTTATTAGGGAATTAATCAGTCCACAGACTCAGCAGCATGCATACCCACTGCCGTGTACCTACCTTTCCAGTCTGCACTATTAAGGAAGAAGACGCTGTTGTTTCACATGAGATTTTTGGCTTTTATAATTTCATTGTAAATGTTTGTGGAGTCAGTAACGAGCGTTATCTCTTATCATTTAGATGGCAGTGAAAATGTGACAGGATTGGACCTTTCAGATTTCCCAGCATTAGCTGACCGGAATAGAAGGGAAGGGAGCGGCAATCCAACTCCATTAATAAACCCCTTGGCTGGAAGAGCTCCTTACGGTAATGCATGTTCTTAGTGATGGCCAAATAAAGGCTACAGTCAAAGGCTATGTGTCTGTGTGTACATGCTTGTATATATTTATGTTGTTAGACCAGGTTAGCATTATTTTGTCAGAATTGATAATTTGAAAATTGATTTTCTTTCCTGTATCCACCATAGCAAAGTTGAGTGGTAAACTTTAGTACACAAATCTAAATACTTGATTTCATTGCTATTCAGAAGTTATTTCTTCCGTTCTGCATGGTTTAGTTTAATATATGTGATTAATTTTGTGGCTTAGCTTTTGTTAGTTGGTCCTACCTTTAAGAGAATATATCCCTGGTAATTAATAATAACTGCATTGAGGTATCTCTCTCTAAGTGAAGATTTCTCTAAATTCACACTGGGGCTGGAAAATTCATTTCAGAAGGAGGGTAGTCTGAGGGTACTTACTTAGGTAGAACATTTAGCAACACCTAACTTTTGACTACTGTGTACCAGCACCAGCTCATCTACCATCCATGTGGCACACATTTCTGCACACTGGCAAATGCCCTCTTGCAAAGCCTGTGAGAACCAATGCTTATGGTTTTGTATTTCTACAGATTCTTGGCTATGATTACTATACCCAGTCACCATTTTTACCATCTCTCTAAGTTACGAGATTTGGGTAGTAGAGCCTGAATATCAATGTTAAGAAAACCATATGCAGCCGGGCGTGGTGGCGCACACCTTTAATCCCAGCACTTGGGAGGCAGAGACAGGAGAATTTCTGAGTTCGAAACCAGCCTGGTCTACAGAGTGAGTTTCAGGACAGCCAGCGCTACACAGAGAAACCCTGTCTTGAAAAACAAAACAAAACAAAACAAAGAAAGAAAACCATATGCAGTGACAGAATAACAGCTGAGACAGAAACTTATGTGATATCAGCAAAGCCAAACTCTTTGTTTCTTGTGGGTGAGATCTGATACAGGCTGGTATCAAGGCAATAATTAGATGAGTTTATTCATCATTTATTTTAAAATAGAGCTAATATTTTCTCCATTATCAAAGGTTTCAAGTTCTGTACTTCTGGATATGAGTAAAAATAATGTGTAGAGAAAAACTTTATTGATCTTACTTAAACCTTCCAAATCTGTTTTCCCAAAATAAGAGAATGTGCCCTGCCTTAGCGTTGCGTGCCTAGCTCCTTGCCTCTTGGTTCCGCCGCTAATGTTGTTAACCTTTCCCCATAGGTCCTTTCTCTCATCCCTTTAACCATTCCCGTTGCTCTCCTTGGACCATCTCTAGTTTCTCCATTTTCTTCTTGAATTGTGAAGCCCCAAACTGGATTTTGTTCTCCACTAAGGGCCCGACTAATGACAAGTATAGTGGGAAGAGTATTTCCCAGTCCTTGCATGTTTTATATCTGTAACATGGAGTCCAAGAACATGAGAAATAAAATGGAATTGTTTTATAATTGGTTGCAATTTGCTCACTCTGTAAGTCACTTTTAAGTAGAATACTGACACTTTTTTTTACATTTTATTATATTCATTTTCATTTGACAGCTAACTGGTGTTTATGACATCTAGTCAGATATTTAAAGCTAGCCTGTAGGCCAGCACTTTGAATATTATTACCAATATCAAATGCTGTTTTAAGCATCTATATAACATTGGATTGGAATTTCAGGATTACTACTTGTTTTTCTTGTATTGCTTTATATGTTGCTTCTTTTCAGCAGTAAATCAAAATTTCATTCTTTATCATTATCCTGAATATTAATTTTTGAGTTGCCAGTTCACATGCTTTTTTAAAAAAGCTTTTGGTATATTGTGATGAGCAAAGTTAGCTTCTTATATAGTTTATAAGACAATAACATAGATTCAATTACAGTTTTCTGGATTCTTTTCATTACATAGTTGGAATGGTAACAAAACCTGCAAATGAGCAATCCCAAGACTTCTCAATACACAACGAAGATTTTCCAGCGTTACCTGGTTCCAGCTATAAAGATCCAACGTCAAGTAATGACGACAGCAAATCTGTAAGTAGCTGAGAGCCATGTATGTGAGTGGTGTAGTTTGCTCCTTTAGACTTGCCTGACACTATTAGTTACTGACTAGCTGCTGCTACCGAACTGTTTGAGCACTGCAATCTAACTTCTCAAGAATGTAGAAAGCTTTATAACTTAGAAGATAGCATTTTTTTCCTATTTCATGTAGGTTTGCAAATTTCTGTTGAACTTGTCAGTTAATTTAGACTTTTATTGTAGTCCCTGTCAGCTGGATCCCATGAAGTTTGATAATATAGACTTCTAAGGAGCTGTGTTTTTCTTGAGTAAGTTTTCTCCTTGAAGAATCTCTATGCACATTTTAATACCTTTGTTGATTCAGCGGACTCAGCTTCTGATGTAAAGTGTGTTTATTTCTCTCAACACTTATGGCAAAGAGCTGGTTTTTATTTTTTTGTATATATGATGGGCTTAAAGAAGATTGTGGGGTAAGGATGGAAATAAAAGTAAGTTTTGAAAGGTCATACATTCCTAGTTTATCTTTGAGGTTTCTTTGGTAATATTTTTAGTACTGTAGTATGTAATTACTCTTTTGTATAGAAGTGTGTATCAACAAAGCATAAAACCCCAAGAAAGACAGATATTTTTCATATTTTACCCCCTGTGATCTATGAATGACTGCGATTTTAAAAAAAAAAAAAAGACTAATTTTCTCAAGATTTCTTGCCCTTTAAATACTCATTTGTAGACACAGAATTTATTTGTTTTCCATGAGGCAGTTATGGGGACACAATTTTTCAAGTAGAAAAAAGGTAATTACTACTAATTTAGATATAGTAGTGAATGGCTAGCAAGGTGTTGATGAATTTAAACTTAGATATTTAGCACATCTAATGTCATGCTTTTCTTTTTTTGTGCTAGAATTTAAGTACATCGGGGAAGACGACTTCAAGTACAGATGGACCCAAATTCCCTGGAGATAAAAGTTCAACAACACAAAACAATAATCAGCAGAAAAAGGGGATCCAGGTGTTACCTGATGGTGGGACTTCATAAATATGTCAGATATTTTAAAGTACATTCTCCTCTACTTTCCTTAATATAAAGTAAAAATAACTGTGTTTTTCTTAACCAGGTCGAGTTACTAACATTCCTCAAGGGATGGTGACGGACCAATTTGGAATGATTGGCCTGTTAACATTTATCAGGGCAGCAGAGACAGACCCAGGAATGGTACATCTTGCTTTAGGAAGTGACTTAACAACATTAGGCCTCAATCTGAACTCACCTGAGTAAGTTCTTCCTTCCATGTTTGTACATACCTTCTAGTATGCAGTCGATTTTCATACTGTTACCTTTTTCTTTTGAAGACAGTAACCAGGCGGGCATTATAGGCATTATCCCGTATCCTGTACTACCCCAGAGAGCCTCAGACTTGTAGCTAATGTCATCATCAGCCTGTGTACTGCTGGGCTGTTCCTTCTAGCTAGCCCATAGATCACTGTCACTGAGAAATACCAAGGATCCATCCACAAGGCATTTGGGTCAGTCCCCAAGCCACATCTTTATCCAGCCCATTGGTCTTGTCATTATTCAGAACTAAGTTTACCTTGTTACTTGCTTTTTAACTACCACTTGTTGTCCTCTTGATGCTCTTATCTAGATTTGTGCCAAACACCTACTCCCATTGCAGACTTTTTTCTTTCTTTCTTTTTTTTTTAAAGATTTATTTATTTATTATATGTAAGTACACTGTAGTTGTCTTCAGACACTCCAGAAGAGGGAGTCAGATCTCGTTACAGATGGTTGTGAGCCACCATGTGGTTGCTGGGATTTGAACTCAGGACCTTTGGAAGAGCAGTCGGGTGCTCTTACCTGCTGAGCCATCTCACCAGCCCCAAACTTTTTTCTTGAACTTGAGATTTTAGATGCCGTTATTAGCTAAATATCTCTTTAAGATTTGGGTTAAACCTATACCATGTCTATGCTTTCTTGGTCTCCACTAATACTTCCAAAAACGGTATCATCCTTCGTCTCTCCTTCCTTTTCTCTCAGATGCAGTCCTTTCAAGTAGATACATAATCCAATCATAGTCTTATTTAGTTGCTACCACCCTGGTTTGTTGCCTGAATATTCTGCCAGCATATCACAGCAGGGATTCCTGGTTTGTTTCTTGCTCTTTTTGTATGGTTTTGTGTAGCACTCAAGATAATTCTCTCTGCTCAGTCCCAAGTACAGATTTGTTGTTCTAATTTAAACCTCCCTGAGTAGCAGCCCTGCAGTGTTCATAGCATCCTGCCTTTCTTCTGACTCCACCTCAGAAGTGTTTCCCTGCCTTCCTCCGCCTCTCGTGTCACGCTGTCTCTGCCTCAGTTGTTCTAATGTTTGCCCTGACTAATGCAGTGTTCTAGCTAATGACCTGTGATTATCGCTCTTATATGCTTGAATATTTGTTTACATCTATCTAAGCTTGTCAAATCAGACTTAACCTGACCACCCTATTTAATTATATAACCAGTATTATTTATCTGTTATGCTAATTATCTGTCAGTGTCCAATTAGCCATACACTTAAACAGAAAGTAAGTTTTCCAATATCAGCAGTCTTTGTTTTGATCACTTAACTTATTCAGAACGTAGAATAGGCACTCACAATACGTGTTCAGTGATGCGAAATCTGGCTCCTCATCACTGCAGCTTTGAGTGAGGTGGACATGGAAAGTGCTATGACTGGAGAGTAGTGTAGAGATGAACTTAGAGCATTGTTAGTTATAGCTAATTCAAAGTAGAGTGTTTCCATTTTGTACCTAAGAATATTTTGACTTGCTGTGCTTTGCGCTCAGTTGATGAGCACTAAAGGAAGCACTCCTGTGTTACTTTTCTGTTATAAAGTTGCAGTCAATTCAAGAAAGGGACCCAAGAAGGATGCTTATTTTTTATTTGAATTCTTCCCCCCCCCCCCCATTTTCCTGAAATTAAGTTAGAACTACAGTTTTCTCCTTTGTTCTTTAAAGTGGCTTCTTTTTTACTTGTCAGAAATCTCTATCCCAAATTTGCATCACCCTGGGCTGCTTCACCCTGTCGGCCTCAAGACATAGGTAGGAGAATCTGTTTGTGTTCAGAATTGTTTAAAAGGTATTTCCTGAGTATCAGTTAATAACACCTTTCTTTGTTTTATTATGCAGACTTCCATGTTCCATCCGAATATTTAACAAACATTCACATTAGGGATAAGGTGAGTGAGGATGCCTTTCTACTCTTAGGCATCTATTTTATCTTCTCTTGTACCCTTTTGGGTTCAGACAGCATGCTGACCTACTAGCAGTCTTAGGGGGATGCTTCTGTATACCATTCACATGTGGAGAACAATTTTATTTTTATTTTTATTAATATTAATGCTATAGGTCTTTTTTAAAATCAGTGTTAGGAATGATAAAATATTTTTTTTAATTAATAATTGTAACCATAGTGAATGGAAATACACTAACTTGGAAAACTTGGTGATTCTCCTGACATTCTTATTTTATGCCCTTACTCATAAGAGATGTTATTCACATAAAATGTTTTTAATGGGAGAACCCACAAACACCTTTTTGAAGTCATTCGATATTTTTCCACTGTCTGTGCCGCACCAGTACTGTAGACTCGAGGCCACAGTTGCCTTTTCTTAGGCCAGTGTGAAAAATACCAGAGAACTCCATGCATTCACAACTGCCAGCCAAGTAGGAGAGGACACTGGGAGGGAGCCACGCTCACTGAGGTGGGCGTGCAGAAAAGCCAAGTGTCTGACTGGGCGGCGGCTCAGGTGGGCCTGTGTTTAGGTAGATGCTTCAGGTGCTGTGTGAACATCAGAACTAAGATGATCACACTTATCCTAGGGTTAGAGTTTTGTAGACTGTATTCTACCTTGTGGAAGGAAACATGAAAAGATTATCTTTTAGGCATTCATTTAAACAAAATATGAGTACTGTCTCTGATTTTTATGCTTAATCCTATGTGATATGCTAGAAAGAGATGCCGTGTGAATCACTGTGTGTGTAGCTTCAGCTTCCAAACCTGTGTAGCTGGGATCTATGGGATACCTCCGCACTCTCACTTTACTTTAAGATAGGGGTCAGCACATAGCCTTGTTTATAAATGTTTGTTGTCTCTGCTAAAGGAAGGAGTTCGCTTTATCCTTCCAATTTTTATTCTAGTGGTAACAGTTGGTTTCTGAATTTTTTACATTTGTTTTACAACTTAGCATAATTTGTCTTTTGTAGCTGGCTGCAATCAAACTTGGCCGATATGGAGAAGACCTCCTCTTCTATCTGTATTACATGAACGGCGGGGATGTATTACAACTCTTAGCTGCAGTAGAGCTGTATGTGCAACATATATCACTTTCTCCTCTAGCATATCTTGGGTATTCTGAAGGTTTTTTAAATAATAATGATGGTTATGTGTTGTTTTTTTTTTAAATTAAAGATTGTCCATTCCATGCAATGTAAGTTGTTAGCAGGAGGGTGTTGGCGGAGCGCCAGACCTTAGCTCTCTGCCTGGATCGTCACAACAGCAAAGGATAAGGAAAAGAATTGAAATTATTTTCAGTTTTAGTAAAATGAATTTTGTTTATTTTGAGAGCATATTACAGCTTTATAATCGTTGTAGTATAAAAAGAATTTTAAACTTGATGTCAGCTACCTGAAGTGACATCTGTGGTAAGTTGAGTGTTTTGAATGGTTGTGGTTCTTGTAGAACCAGAGGTTTATGCAGACTAGACACAGAATCTCATTATTTGATACACATCAGTGATTACTATATACACAAGACCCTGCATGTTTGTGCCTTTATGCCAATACTAAATTGTCAGTTTTTTAAATTTCTCACTTGAGAAAATTTACTTTATTTTCCCCCCACTTCCCTCTCATTTTTGTGAAATGAGGTTAACACCTATCGCTTTAATCTAGTCATAATAAATAAATTTATCGACTGCCTCATCCATCTTTAATAGACTTTTTTTGTCGTATCATTTTTGTCTGTGAACTACCAAACTGTTTGCAGGGAAGCATGTATTTACATGGAGGCTTATCATGGTGGACATTTGTCCCTTTGGATGTTGCCCCAGTCTATAAGTGCTGTGTATCACGTGCCTGGCTTCTGGTTGCTATCCTCTTAGATCCTGGCAATTTATTATTTAAATTATAAATTAAACTTTACAAAATGGATATTCTATTATCATAGCTATAAAATTGTGTGAATTTAATTAGTCAATTCAAATGGGCATTTTACTTAATAACTTTGTTAGTAATAAAGATCAGTGGATTGTTGTTTTATTGTGTAATTCAATTTCTATTATTCCGTATATTGTATCTTTGTTTGGTCTGCCCAAGTTTTATTATATATATCTTCTAAATGCTCATATACCTTTTAAAATAATATGTCTACATAAGGTAGATTCAACTTTAATGTGTATTAAAGAATATGCTTTTGGTACAAAAGAAATGGTCTTGCTATCTATAAATAAGGTTATATTTAATAGCAAAGCCAGATACAGAAGCCTCCAGATGTATATATTTAATTTATAATTTTTCTGGTTTTGTGTGTGTCACAGGAGAAATTAATTATTTCTTTTTTAAAAATTGAAGTTTTAACCGTGATTGGAGATACCACAAGGAGGAGCGGGTATGGATTACCAGGGCACCAGGCATGGAGCCAACGATGAAAACCAACACGTACGAGCGGGGGACCTACTACTTCTTCGACTGTCTCAACTGGAGGAAAGTAGCTAAGGTATAGTTTCCCATATGCAAAATGTATGGACATAGACTCTAAAGAATGTCATGGGCTTCCTAATAAGTCAGAGTATGTCTGATGCACTGCATGTCAGATTCTTGCCAACCTTCAGGAGTTTCCAAAACCAGCTCATCTCACTAATAATAAAATTATTAAATTTCATAAGAGATTTCTATGATTTGGGATAATAATTATTAATATTTGAAATATTTTATGAATGCCAAATTATTAAATAAAGCCACTTTCTTATAATTTCACCCAGTCATGTATTTTCAAAAAATTTTTTTGCATGGGGTGAATATGTTTTTAAAGCAGAAAGGTCACTTACTGTTCATTTGCCGATCATTCAGTGCAAGCGAAGTTGCAGAAGTTCACAGTCGGTTATTCCTGTGTATAAACATTGAAGGGGAAATGGACTCTAGGCAAGGTTAATTATCTAGTTGCATTTTGGCTTGTAACTTTGCTTTTTTACAAAATCACCTTGTCAAAAAAAAATTCCCCCCTTTGAATTGTGTAGATTTCTTTGTCACTAGATACTCTCTACATTTGAGTATAGTAGCTGATTCTGAGGGTAAATGTGACCTATATTTAGTTTCAGAGAATTCCAACTCAGTTTCTCTGAGTGATTGTTAGTATTATAAAAGTATGAGGCAGCTTTTAAAGTAAATTTCAACAGAAGAGAAGTATTTCTAACAAATTTCAAAACAAATTTGGGCAGCATTTTCATTGTTGCTCTGGGGTTATCTTCAGTTGCTGAATTGATGGCTGTTTACAGTTTACGAGGACAGTATGAAGTGTTACCAGATAGAAACCATGGGAAAGGTTGGCCTTCTGGAAGTTCTTATAAAGCTTAAAGAAATGGAAAACGATGAGCCCAGTAGAAAATAGAGAAGAGGGTGAAAACTGGTGTGGTTTTTGTTTTAGGTGTTTGTCTTTAGGTTTCTCAGTGGTCAGTGTGACTAGTGCTCCGTCTTCAGGCTGTATCTGTCATTTCAACAGTTAGAATTATTGGAAATGTCTTAGTTTCGAAGAGTGTATTCTTCGGTTACCACTTTAAATATCTTGTTTGTGAATGAGTGTGATCAGTAGTGATGTGGACTCTGTGTGTAAGGCACTAGGACAAGTGGAGACTGTCCACAGTGTGTTCTGGTGCCCTCTCAGTCACCCCGCATTGTCCTAGAAGTAGACTGCTAAGAGAAGTTACTTAGTAGATGATTGAAATCGGGATCCTTTTACCCCTAAGAGCTTCAGTTCTAGGTAGTCTATTACTTATTTTCAGAATCTTAGTTCATAGTGTAGCTGGGCTTAGTGGTGCATGAATGTAGTGCTGTGACAGTTGAGCGTCAGGGAGGTCTTTGTTCTGGGCTGCTTGCGGCTACTTAGTAAGACCCGGACTCAAAAAAAAAAAAAAAAAAGGCATTAATAATAAGTAAAATTTTGACATTTTATTTGCTCATTCTTTCTTTTAAAGTGACCCTAAGTAATTAGCAAGATGTGGTATCCCCTGTAATTTTGCTTATATAGATTACATATATAATTACTACATAAGTTTTTCCTGTTCATTTTCAGGTGATGGAGCCTTCCTTATTATCTACATACAGATTTCTCAAAGATTTCAAATTGTAGGCTTCTTTTGGCTTAACTTAAGCTGACAGATATTGTAGAATTTCTAGTGAATAATATGTTTTATGCTTGATTTAGGTGATTATTTTCATTAATTTTACTAGTACACATCAGTACATGCCCTAATAAAGTATATATGCATTTTAACTATCTTTAACATAGTTTGTTGCTTCCTAAAATACGAACTTAATGTAGTTAGGAGAAAACTGATATTTTCTGACCTTAGAAACAGTGGTAGTAGTTTTATAAATGCTAAGCTTTGAGTCCAATGTATAAAGTCAATTCTACTTAGTAACTTTGTGAGAAAGAACACAAAAGTGTATCTATTTTTTCAATTAATTTATTTTATGTGCATTGGTGTTTTGCATGTTTGTGTGAGGGTGTTGGATTCCTGGGAGCAGGAGTTACAGACAGTTGTGAGCTGCCATGCGAGTGCTGAGAACTGAGGCCGAGTCCTGTGGAAGAGCAGCCACTGAGCCTCATGCTCTTACTAGGAAAACAGAGTCATGAAAACATTGCTTTCCATCTATCTAGAACTCTTCTTAAGCTTTTAAAAATCATTATCCTGAAGAAAAATTTCCACTAAAAACATGTATGTTCAAGGACCCTATAACAATCCATAGTATTAAAGTATGCCTTGAAAAATTAAGTGTTCTGTTTGTAAAGTCCATAAAGAAAATGTCTTAGTTGCTATGAAGAGACACCATGATCATGGCAACTCTTAGAAAAGAAAACATTTCGTTGTGGACTGGCTTACAGTTCAGAGTCAGTCCATTACCATGAGAAGGAGCATGGCAGGAGGCAGGCAGATAAGATGCTGGAGCAGGAGCTGAGAGTCCTATGTATAATACGCAGGAAGGAGGAGGGACTGGGACTAGCAAGGGCTTTTGAAACCTTAAAGCCCACCAGCAGTGACACACTTCCTTCTATAAGGGCACATTCCTCATCCTTCTAGTCCTATCAGACAGCTCCACTCCTAGTGACGGAGCATTCAGATATAAGGGCCTGTGCAGGCTGTTCCTACTCAAGCCACCACAGAAGCCTTGTTTGTATTAACTCATGAGCCCTTTAGTATACTTTTGCTAAGGGCCACTTACTATTGTAAGCATTAGATGTGATAGACAAAGCAATTTCTTTCTGCATTCTGTCTAAGAGTATATACATAGTATGTGTGTATATCATTGACATGTAAAAGACATGTCATTGACATGTAAGAGAGATGCTATAGATAATCAAGTTACAGAGCAAAGAGGTAACAATGACGGAAGACTTTAAGAATAAAAATATGTGGAAGTCAAAAGACAAAAAAATTACCAATGTATCAGACAAGATTTTACCTATATAATTTCTTAATATCGCCTGAATATTTTAACTATTAAAGTATTTATGCTCCCAAGATTTAAACTAGTCTTTTTTTTTTTTTTTAAATCTTATGTAGGGGGAAACATTAACATTGATGGGGTTAATTGGTTTAGGTACTAATAAAACAGTATAGTTTGCCCGTGTAGATAAAATGTGACTTACAGTTTATCATTGGTTAAAATTGCAGGTAATTTTTTCATAGCTTGTATATTATAGAAGCCAATATGCATTTTCATTTCAAAGAATGGTTTAACTGGAAGATTTTTGTTAACTGTGAATGTGGATATTCACCTTTAGCCATGAGTTGGGAGGGACAAGGGCTTATGGGGAGCCACGGACAGTAGTTCTTGTGTTTGCTCCTCCTTGCTGGTAAGCAAGTAGCCCTTGTGCCTTTCTCAGTCATACGACACAGACTTTTTTTAAAGAATGATGTCACCACAGAGTACCTTTTAAACCCTTTTAAAGGCACATAATATTTTCAAAGTTAATTTGGAGAGGGTATAATGAAGTAAATTTGTTTTGAGTCTTGTATTAAAAGTATTAAAACCTCATAAAACCATCACGTTATTCTAAGACAGACCCTTTTGAGTTCAGGTCCTAGTCTTCAGTGTGTCTTATGGGGATTTAAATACCTACTTCTCAAGATACAGTAAACAAAATGGATGAGCTCTAGTGTTTTCTTTATACTAGGCTGGCAAGTTATATGTCTAATTATTATTGTGATGTCTTTAAATTTGAATACTTGATTTGGTGTCCAAAAGTTTGGTCACTATGGCCTAAGCTTTCATTTTAACTATGTAAAACTTCATTTAATTTAATAATAGAAATATCCATTATAGAGTCAATTTGTTACCAAACACAGAATTATTTAATCTTCAGTAGCTGGTGTATGTTGAGGGTTAAAAGCTTGTGTGAGATTTCAGAATAGCTTGTGCTAGTTAGATCAGAATGAGTAATTTCAGGACATCTCCTTTCTATGGTTACAGAGGTATTGGTTTTGTTCTTAAGTATACACTTACATTTGCATCTCTAGTGGTGAACGTGAAAACTTATATTCTTAAATTTTAAAACTTGAAGCAAGGTGCTGTAACGTAGGTATTCAGGAGGCTGGAGTGGGTGGAATTATGAATTTGGAGCCAGCTTGGGTTATGTAGGGAGTTTCAAAGCCAGGCTAAACTCCCCAGCAAGAGCTTGTCTTAAGAGTGGGGAGGGGCAACAAGTTGGCTCTGTGGTACAGATGCTCACCAACAAGCCAAGGGGCCTGAGCCAAGCTCTGAGGGGAAGTAGAAAACCAGCCTCTGTATACATTGTGCTCTCTGCCTGCCCCACCTACGCATAAGCATCTACAGTATAAACAAACAGTTTGATCAAAGTCAGTAAGAGAGTTAGCTTTCAGATAGCTAGACACCAAAACCACTCTCTAGTCTTAAATGACTGTTATCTGCCATTTATGAAGTGGGAGTTCTTGAGATGTCTGTGTTTCAGCTCTTTGTTTTCCTGAGATTTAGTGAAGTTAAAGTATAACCTTGCTTTTTAAAAAAAAATTGTCATTAAGGGATATTGGGAAGTGCCTCATTTTAAACATAAACAAAATGTCAGGGTCTTTCCTTATTTTGGTTTTGTTTTTGTACTTTATTGCAATGCTTTATTTTAAACATCCTGTAATCTTCAGTCTTTTGCATTAGAGCTATAATAATTTCACTTTTTATTTCTTGGTAAAATTTGCACAGAATTTTTATCAATAAACATTTCTGAGTTACTGACCCTACATTTAGAAGTCTATACTGTGTACCTACCAGATAGTAGGCAAAGGGCATTGCTGTTGTCTGGACTGCTTACTTAAAGGGAAAGAGCTAGTATTTGTGTCTCTCTGTTTTCTCTTAGGTGGGCTCGTTTTAATTATTCATATAGGAAATATATCTTGACCAAAAGGGGTGGAGGAAATCCTTAAAAGAGACACTCAGACTAGTGAGATGCCACAGAGGGAAAGGCTATTGCCAAGGAGACGAATGACCTATCCAAGTTTGATTCCCAGAACACGTGTGGTAGAAGTCCTAAGCCTTGCAGATTGTCCTCTGGCCCTCACGCATGCACTGTGTTTGCATGCATGCATATGTCTGTGTGTG
Source organism: Mus pahari (assembly GCF_900095145.1). Taxonomy (NCBI): domain Eukaryota; kingdom Metazoa; phylum Chordata; class Mammalia; order Rodentia; family Muridae; genus Mus; species Mus pahari. The sequence goes on from NC_034598.1 coordinate 59,992,907, forward strand.
TCTGTGTCTCTGTCTGTCTGTCTGTCTTCACATACACACTCACAGTAAATGTTTTTAAAAAGAGCACTCTGAAGTCATTTACATTCTCAGTTTTGATGTTCTTTTGTAGGAGTTCCATCTGGAATATGACAAATTAGAAGAGCGACCTCACCTGCCATCCACCTTCAACTACAACCCTGCTCAGCAAGCCTTCTAAAAAGACGTCCCTTTTCTTGGGGTATGGCTGTCTCAGCACAATACTCGACATAACTGCAGAACTGATGTGGCTCAGGCACCCTGGTTTTAATCCCTTGAGGATCTGGCAATTGGCTTACGTAAAGGGTCACCATTTGAGGTCCTGCCTTACCAATTATGTGCTGCCCAACAACTAAATTTGTAATTTGTTTTCTCTAGTTTGAGCAGGGTCTGAATTTTTTCATTTATTTTCTTTTTTGCCAGCAGACAGACTTGGGTCTATAAAGACAAGCAAGTACACTGACAGAAGTTACCATTTAGTTTCTTAAATGTAAAAAAGAAAACCCACAAAAGACTCAACAAAAATTAGACCACAAAATTTGCATTGTTCATTGTAGCACTATTGGTAATAAAAGAACAGATGTTTGTGCATTTTTATGTGAAGATCCTTCTCGTATTTCATTTGGAAAGATGAGCAAGGTCTGCTTCTTTCATTTTACTTCCCCTTGTGTTTCTGAAAGGCAGTTTGGCCAGGCTTACTGCAGGCATCCGACTGTGTAGAGATTGCCACAGTCTCTGGGGGCTCCAGGGCTGTGCTGTAACTGAGCTTCATCTTTCCAGAATGAGCAAAACACTGTCCAGTCTTTGTTACGATTTTGTAATAAATGTGTACATTTTTTTTAAATTTTGGACATCACATGAATAAAGGTATGTATGTACGAATGTGTATATATTATATATATGACATCTATTTTGGAAAATGTTTGCCCTGCTGTACCTCATTTTTAGGAGGTGTGCATGGATGCAATATATGAAAATGGGACATTCTGGAACTGCTGGTCAGGGGACTTTGTCGCCCTGTGCACTAAAGGGCCAGATTTTCAGCAGCCAAGGACATCCATACCCAAGTGAATGTGATGGGGCTTCAAGACGTGAACTGAGACAATTCACTCTGGCTGTTTGAACAGCAGCGTTTCATAGGAAGAGAAAAAAGATCAATCTTGTATTTTCTGACCACATAAAGGCTTCTTCTCTTTGTAATAAAGTAGAAAAGCTCTCCTCACTGCAGTGTTGGCTTTGATTTGAAATTGTGACATTTCTTCTTCTACATGAAAAACACAGAAAAAAAACCTCAGGTTTTACAGATACACTGAATGGTGTGACTCGATGCTAGCCGTCCTCTTCAGCTGTCGGCAGATCTGTTGATGGGGCCACACTGGGCCTGTCACTTAGGAAGGTGCCCTCAGCATTAGCCGATGGGAGCGGTGGGTAGGTTGGAGCTACATTGCAAGTTAGCACCCAACCAGGGTGGGACCCAACCAGAAAGTTTGTTCTCTGAGAAATCAATGAGGAATTTGGTGGTAGAACTTTGAGATTTATTTAGTCTTCATGAAGTTCACCTTCAGCTTGCTGACCCGGATGACTCACACTTGCAGGTGACTGAACTCTTAAACTGGGTGGAGGCAAAACTGTGTGGCTTAAACTGCCAGGAGGACTAAAGATAGGTAATAGGCTATGTGGGATACAAGTTTTTAGTTTTTAGTTTTAACCTGTTTTCCTAGTTGAGTGAATACTTACTGATGTTGACTAAGTAACGTTTGAAAAGTAACGCTTATGAATGCTGTTTGTGTATCGGGAATGTCCAGGGACTTTAAACTTAAAGTTCACCCCTAAGTATTTAGAGATAGCCAAAACTGATTTTAAAAAAATATCATGATTGTTAAAAATATTGCAGAATTTAGAGTACCACCTCAGTGGTAAAGATGACACTTCAATAATTACAGTTCTAACTCTGGTGACAAAAACCACAACAGCTGCTGCACTATGTAAGATATGCCTCATCCAAATCATTGATACCAGTTTCCTTCAAATTGTGGTAAGGTATATCTTAAACACTGTGCTGTCTGTTGTGGTTTTTGACACTTTCTATGAACTTACCTTATAAAATAAGACTTTCCCTACGCAACCGCCAGCAATTGGTGGGCAGGGGGGAAGGGATCTCCAATGATTGATGGATGTAGCAGCTGAAGCACAGTCATGTGACTGACAAACAAGTTGAGGTAGCTCACATCATGTTTGTTGTGCTGGGTCTAATTCTTAGCAGCCATAGGCAAGAATTTTAAGCGGACACTTCAGTTTTCCAAGTTATTTTTATTTCAGAGTCGGAGTCATCAAAAAAAGTTGCCTGTTAAACGGGTTTTGTTTTGTTTTTACAATTTGGTGATGTCAGAGGTCAACTTGACTTCAACTATAAACTTAAAATGTACATTTGAAGTTCCATCCTACATACAAAGAAATTGGCTGAAACTATATATACATTTCACATTTTCCCCTTAGATTCGGTTCTGTTCATTTTTGGGGCTATATTGTTTCCCTTAGTGAAGCAAATAGGTATGCTCTGGCCATAACTCACTGACCTGTAACTGGCTTTGTTGAACAGAAGCTAATACCCTGCACAAAGCAATCCTTTCACCTGCTTGAATGCAAAGGTCTGTACTTGAGGTGCACTGTAACATGGTAAAACTCTTTTCTGGGGCTGGTGAGATGGCTCAGTGGGTAAGAGCACCCAATCACTCTTCCGAGGTCCAGAGTTCAAATCCCAGCAACCACATGGTGGCTCATAACTATCCGTAACAAGATCTGACGCCCTCTTCTGGAGTGTCTGAAGGCAGCTACAGTATACTTACATATAATAAATAAATAAATCTTTAAAAAAAAAAAAAACTTTTCTGGAGTTTTTTGCTGAAATTTTCCTTCAGGGTAATCTTTCTTAAATCATTTCAGTTTGAAAACGTACAAATTAAATCATTTAGGCATTGACAGAAATCTTTGCTGTAATTTCATTTTCATGAAAATCTTGAACATTTTTACTTAGCTTTCGAAACCTAACTTTTTCCCATGAACGGTCAAGTTGATACCCTTGAATCCCTCCATTCCCAAGCAGGTCTTCTGAAGTCTTAGGCCTTGCCCATAAAACATGAGGCCCCTGAGCATGGCCCTGCAAGGCTCACTTCATTTACACTTGCATTCATAGCATCATTTCTGCACAAAGTTTCTACAAGCACACACGCACACGCCTGCGCTCATGTGAAAACAAGAATGGAAATGTTCCAGCTGTGGTTTGTCTATGACGCTTAAGACTTAGGAACACCTGCTAACTAGATAATCTAAGATGTGGGGCAGTATAGCTCACTGATAGAGTGTTTGCCCTATGCGAGGCTCTAAGTTAAAATCTGACACTGCACACACTAAAGTTAAAAACTAAAAGTAAATTAAGAAACTAGTATATTGACATAGACACTGAGATACATTTACTTTCAAGAATGTAAATTTTTTTAAAGAATTATTTACTTGATGCATATGAGTACACTGTAGCTGTCTTCAGACACTCCAGAAGAGGGCATCAAACTCCATTACAGATGGGTTGTGAGCCACCATGTGGTTGCTGGGAATTGAACTCAGGACCTCTGGAAGATTAGTCAGTGCTCTTAACCGCTGAGCCATCTCTCCAGCCCCAAGAATTCTAATGGCATGTCACCATGCTTCCCTTGCCAATGACATTTAAATGACTTGGATCATACTGTGAACAGATTTGAGAGATGAAGCACATAAATCCATTGAAAGAGAAAAACAACCCAGTAGTTTTAATATCGGATTGAATCAAGTGGTATATCTTCAGATCATTATCTCAAGATCATTAGTTTCCAGCTTGGATGGTAAAACGAAAACAAAAAATGGCTTAAGAGTGGTTTATACATAGAGCAAACTGATGATTCTATTTCTACTGCCGAAGTAAAAACTATGTTTTACTCAGGACACGGTAAGAATCACTGTTTGAAGGTTTTATGTCTGAAATGTTATGTCCAGTTTAAATGTTCTTTTGGATGCTTGTTGCATGTCCCTTCCTGCCTTCTGGCTGCCAGGTGACATACTAATTTTTACATACATTATTATTTCGTATTTAAAGAATAGCATTGTGGGGTGGGTTTAGTGTCGCATATTTTTTAGAACCCTTCAGATGTCATCACTGCAGAAGGAAATAAGGACAGGCAACACTGTAGAGAAAAGGCTTTGGAAATAGTATTTCCCTTCAAGTATCAAATTCCAAGGCTGGCCGTGTTCATGTGTGTGGCAGAAAGAGCTAACAAGAACCAGTAAAGATTATCAGTGTGGTAAGAGGGGCCACAGTAACTGCTTTTGGTTTGTGGTGGTTGGGCTTAAGCATGTGCCTCAATAAAGCTAGATAGGCAAGCACACTGTACCTGAGAGCCGTGCCCCCAGCCCAGTGATCCAGGGCCTCCGATGACATGCTGTGCAAGGCATTACTTTTGGTTTCCTTGAACACAGTGCAAAAGAGACTGGTTAGACAGTTCTGTGCATGAGGTAAGGCACTGGACTGAGGGTTAACTTCCTGTGGCTAATTGAAAAAGTGTAATAAGGAATTGGGATAGCTAGTGTATTTCTGCATATTTCAAGTCCATCCGAAAGTCTCAGAGGAAGACGGCCCATTACAAAGTGCATTGTATTTATAAACAAGTACAAACACGAAGCGTGTGTTTTACAGTTGGGGAAACATGGGACCTTAACTAAAAGCCAGAGAACAAGGGGAAATGTCACAACTATCTTCAAATACAGGAACTTCAAAAGAAGGCTAAGTCTTCTACTCAAGAAGTGGAAGATGAGTGAGATGGGATGATATCCTGTGCTCGCTGTTTGATGAAGCTTTGCCTCAGTTGAAGTAGTCAAACTGGAGGATTATCAAAGTCACCATTGACAGGACTAATATTTTTGTAGTAAAAGGATGGCTTTAGTAACTTAAAGGACTCATTTCAGCAACTTGAGATGTCAGGAACTTTAATCAAAAGTTGGGGACTGTAGTCAGATCATAATTGAAAAGTATATCCTTAAAGAATATGCTGTTCTCTGAATGGGGACATTTTACTTAAACTACTTGGGGGTAAGTCAGATTGCAAATTTAATTATGTTTGTTATTTTCCGTTGCCTCCCTCTAGTTGGCAGGAGCAGACATGTGAAATGGGCAACAGGTATTAAAAGTATTCATTAGGTTATGTTATTTTTTTTTTTCTTTAGTTACGAGTTTGGAAAGAGGAAGAGCCAGTTGATGTTTTGAAGTAAATAGGTCAAAACGTAATATGTGACATTCATGTTCAATCCTTTTTCTACAATAGAAATCACATGAATCAGGTTGAGCAATATTTCTATTATGTAATTTCTATTGCGCAAAAAAGAAAATTGATGGACTGGAGAGATGGCTCAGCGGTTAAGATCACTGACTGCCCTTTCAGAGGTCCTGAGTTCAATTTCCAGCAACCACATGGTGGCTCATAACCATCTGTAATGGGATCTGATGCTCTCTTCTGGTATGTCTGAAGACAGCTACAGTGTACTCACATACATACAATAAATAATTTTTTTTAAAAAATTGATCATTGAGTTTGACTTATAAGTGCCTGTTTGAAATTACTATAGGGGTTTACCACAAGCAGTGGAATCCTGAAGTGGTGACACCTGGAGACCATGTAGAGACCTATCGTCCATGGGAGAAGCCAGAAAGCTACTGCAGATCACATGAAGTTACTGCTACCTGTCCACTTCATACTTACTTGCTTTAATGTATAAATAAGGTCCTGGTGAACTCTCACCAAGTTAACATCACAGTAAGGTTATATGCCAGCTGTGTTCACTTGTATTTCCTGTATCACCCAGTGTCCTCACTGAGAGACCATGTCTTTACAACACGAGTCATCAGCGGGTCAGGAAGAAAGGGAAATGGTTTCCAAGCATAAAATGCAAAATGTTTACCTCTACTGTGTCTGAAGACTATTTTTGCTAGATTTACTTGTATGCATGAAAACTACCAAAAGTAATTGTGTACATTATCAGTGTATTCATTAAGTAAAACTTGAAAAACAGTAATTTGGGTTTGGCATTTTCTTAATGCTGTAAGCTTGTGGAATTTCAGTATTCATGGACCACAAAATGCTAACAACATTATATATGTGTACATTGCCAATCATTTAAATTGGAATTATAAAAACTAATGGCTTACTATGTTGCCAATCCAAGTTCTTGCATAAACAGTACACAAGCATTGGCTGACAGATCGATTTTGCATTTCTTTTTTCCATTTCCAGGGTGTTGGGCACCTGCCTTGCATTAGCTATCTTCTGATACCTTGTTAGGTATGAATCAGTGTTAAGTCCTCTAAGCAGCATTTTGGTTACCAGCCGAGAAAAACAGTTCTTAATTTTTAGGCTTATGTGTATGAGTGTTTTGTCTACATGTATGTGTCTACATGTTCAGTGACCTAAGAGTCCACAAGAGAGTGTTCGCTTATGTATGGTTGTGAGCCACACTGGGTGTTGGGAACCACGTCTAGGTCCTCCCCAAGTGCTCTTCACCACTGAGCCAACTCTCCAGCCCTAGGCCTTCTAATTTGCATAGACAGATCATAAATTGTTTTGGTAGTTTGTATTTATATTTGCCCTAAGAGACATCTTGTCTTAATTTATAATAAAGGACTTTTTTCAAGAAAAATTTGTTTCTACTGAATATTGGAAATAATTTTGCTAGTACTTAAGTTCTTCAAACATTTTGGAAGAAATGCCTTTAATTCAAGGGTGATAGGATTTCCACAAGTGGCTGAGTTGGTTTGACATTTTAAGTCTCTGGCCTTTAGATATACATAATAGAAAAACTTAGGTAAAACCTTCAAAATTACACACTTCATTATGAAGACATATGAAGAAATGACATAAATAGTTTCATCTCCATGTGTATAAAAATAAAGATTTGGGGCAGCCACAGTGTTTCAAAGCTACCTTTAAATCTGTTACATACTGAACATTTATTTTAAGATGTAGTTTTAATTACCATATGTAGCGATGCATTCATTTGGTCTGGTTTTGAGTTGTTAAATATTTCCTCCTCCTAAGAGAAACATCACTGGTATGTTTTAATGTCTGAACAATTAATAGTCCTCATGTATGCTACTACATAAAACATACCTTTATTTAAATGCCATTTTTGTTACTGTGCTTAAGAAATATTTCTACATTTATATTATCTAAAGCTTTGGGTTATTCTTGGTTCATTCTAAATGTAGATCTAAAATTTGAATATTAAATTAGTTGACTTGCAAATCCTATTCAGAATAGGAACTGTCTACTGAAGATGAGCCAATCACTGCCTGGCTTCTCTACATTTACAGTGATAGCCCTGAACAAGGTCCATTATCCCTGAAATATTTGTAAATTACATGGTGTGGGAAAGGAAGGTGCAGGCTCTTGTTTCATAGAGCATTAAAGTGGGGTTCCCTTTCCAATTTTGTATCATCCTTTTTCTTAGAATTTAAGGTAAGGGTATAAAACTTCAGTGTCCTAAATCCCATCAAAAGAAACCAAAGTAGCAAGAAAATGTACCAGAAGAGACGGTCTAGGGTAACCTAATGGCTGCACGTCTTCATAGGAATCAATTATTTCTAAGGCTTTATTCTTAGAACTGTCTTTACCCTAAATAAAATGAGATGATATAACAAGCACCGTAATGTTACAGCAAAGCACAAATTCTTAGTTATAATAAAAGTTCTACTTCTTTAAATGGTCCAAGACAGCAGTGAGTAGATGGTAGGAATTAATGTATTTTCTATCATTAGATGTGTCCAGACAAAGGCAAGAAAGACAATAGAAATATTAACTTCTTTCTCACATAAATGGGGTAGGATTTCCTTCTACTCTAGAATAATTTAGTAACGTTTGTCAATGCTTGTTTATCATGTGTGTGTGTGTGTGTGTGTGTGTGTGTGTGTGTTTACTCTGTAGCTTGACTCTACCCTAAATTCTAAATATCTCTATCTCAAAACACTACTCTGATCTGGAACATGTTTCAACATCATTGTTAAGCAGGAATTTGATTCAGAATAAATGGGAGCTAGGTTAGGCCATGAGCCCCAACATTCCTCTACCAGTTGTCTGCTTCCTAGGTTTCATAGTGCAGATGTGGAACAACCCTTGGATATAATGTATTTGAAATTTATTTTTAATATATCATCTTGGAAATGCTAATCTCTGGATTTGTCCCTCATGAGATTAATTTCAAACATTTGTGAGTGAACCTAGTTTGTAGAGTCATTCAGCAAATGTATGCCCATGCTCCCAAGGATACTCCCACACTCAGTCCCCACTGTGGGGAGATGTTCTCTGTATTTGAGGAGTATTTTAGAATACCCTTGACTAGGTGTTTATTACAAAGCAATACAGGTTTTTTTTGTTTTGTTTTTTAATTTTAGAACAACAGTTTATATTTTAATCCTAGAATGTTAAAAAAATAATTCTACCCCAATCCTTTCATTTGAAATTATTGTTGATTATATCTGATGAATTACTGCTAAAGCTGGTGCCAAAGCTAATACTCCTTTTTCTACATAATATGTATCCCCTATAAAAATTCACTGACCATGAAAGATGGTAAGAATTTAGGAACTCTAACACTAGCAGTGTTTTTTTTTTTTTTAAAAAAAAAAAAACAACAACAAAAATTAAAGCATTAATAATATCTAAGCAATGATGAGGGGGAGGCTTGTGATGTCCCACCCTAGCTGAAACACTATGGCTGTTGGGTAAGGAGATTGTCAGTTTGGTTCAGGGCTTCAGGCTTCAATTGGCTGTTTGTTCATGCTCTAGTTGGATATATGGTCCTGTGCACATACAGCAACATTAAGTGGACTGAGTGGGTTTAAAAAGAGTACATGAAGTTGGGAAGGGAGGGGTTTGGGGGGTATGGCAAGGTTGGAGGGAGGGATGGGCTTGATCAAAACATATATGCATATATGAAATTCTCAATTTTTAATTTAAAAATTAATACAAGCTGATTACATTTTCTGTGTTTGGAATCTTGTTTATCTGTGCTTTGCCTGTGTACGAACAAATTTCAAACTTTTAAAGATAAATTACTTTTAAAGTATTTGCTGTTTCAGTGTAATCTAAGGTCTTAGTGGGTGTCTTGGTTAATTTTGTACTAATATTTTCTAAGTATCTAGAAGTACTAGTGTTCTCAGTAGTAGTATGCTCAGTGAAATAGGTAATATTTATGTCTGGAAATTTATTTCAAATTTAAAGCCTAAGGAGATTAACATTTAACAATGGAGCACAACAAAATTTGGTCATAGCAGGCTAGAAATCATTTAGTAAAACTGAAAACATCTTAAGAGTTAATCTTTGTATTTTAAGTGTCTGATGTTTTGCTTGCACGTATCACAAACATACAGTTCTTGAAGAGTCCAGAAGAGGGCGTTGGATCCGCTGGGAGCTGGAGTTACAGACTTGTGAGCTGCCATGAGTGGGTGCTGAGAATCAAACTCTGGTCCTCTGGAAGAAAGGCCAGTGTGCTTAACCACTGAACCATCTCTCCTGTCCCCTGCAACCTTTATTTTAAATTTACATTATTATTTTCTAAAGATTTATTTATTTTATGTATATGTACACTGTAGCTGTCTTCAGACACACCAGAAGAGGGCATTGGATCCCATTACAGATGGTTGTAAGCCACTATGTGGTTGCTGGGAATTGAACTCAGGACCTCTGGAAGAGCAGTTAGTGCTCTTAACTGCTGAGCCATCTCTCCAGCCCAATTTTATTATTTTTAATAATATGTATGTTTGTAAGTATTCGAGAGCTGGAGGAGGGAAGTATCAGATCCTTGGAGCTGGGGTTGCAGGTGATTGTGCACTACCTAAATAGATGCTGGGTACAGAACACAGGTCCCTGCAAGAACAGTATCTGCCCTTAACTGCTGAGTCAGCTCTTGTCTTGGGGTTTACTGCTAAGAATAGACACCATGACCAAGGCAACTCTTGTATGCACAACATTTAATTGGGGCTGGCTTACAGGTTCAGAGGTTCAGTCCAGTATCATCAAGGCAGGAGCATGGCAGCATCCAGGCAGGCAAGATGCAGGAAGAGCTGAGCATTCTATATCTTCATCTGAAGGCTGCTAGGAGAAGACTGGCTCCTACATGGTTAGGAGAAGGATCTCATTTCCCATCCACACACCTACTCCAAGGCCACACCTCCTAATAGCGCCACTCCCTGGGCCAAACATATACAGGCCATCACATCTCTTCAGTCCCCAAACTAAATATTTTAAAGTTAATTACATGTGAGTTGGGAAAATAAGATTTCTATAAGATTTTCTTTGTTGGATCACTAGTTTCTTCCTATCTAGTTATAGTTAGCAGCAAATGTTTAAAACTTTTCCAAAATGTGAATTTTAATGAAGGGGGTGTTAAAATATGGCTTTTTTTCTAGTCTGTTTAGTTATCCATGCAAGTGTTTACTATGGTTGTTACAGAAAGACTCCACGATGTTCTGATTCTGGAAATGACAAACAGGAAAACATGCTGTTTCTGTGGTATTCAAGTCTTGCATGCACATGAGATTGGATTCTGCACTTCTAACATAAGCCACAGAAGTTCCTGTAGAGTGTTGATCACTAAAGCAAACCTATAGGGGCTTTAGTGTTCTTTGGTAAGTTTTTGCTTTTCTTCTAAATGAAAGCCCGCTGTGGCTTGCTCTGGCTACGAGAGAACCGTGGAGACAACAGTATTCTATGAGGGAGTCTGGTGCTGAACCGCGTGTCTTTCAGTTTCTGTGGATGGCATGCTATTCATGGGGAGGATGCGCTTCCTCTCCTGTGCTGTCTCAGCCCTCCTGGGAACAAAAGGTGCCAAGTGGCCCTGTGGCTCAACCCTTCCGCGGTCCCCAAGGTTCTCACTGCCCTTCTGACTTAAGGCGAAGGATGAGCTGTTTTCTGATACAAGTATATCCAGCCTTCAGTGGGAATGTTACAAGTCAGCCCTACCACTAGTAGAAGAAACTAGCACGTATTTCTAGTGAATCCTTCAAAATAAAAATAGTTGATTTAATCTGTGAAGCCTTCAGATATACTTCCCTTAAAACAGAAGACAAGGCAACTTATATAGGAAAAAGAGACAAACAAACCCAAACCCGAAATGTTTGAATGACACAAAGCTGGAGAGAGAACAACCACTTCTATTCCTGTGAGAATAATGATGAAGAAAGTAACTGACCTCTCTGACCCGGTTTCCTGGGCCTTACACAGTTTTTGTTGTTGTTGTTGTTTCATTCAAAACACTTAAGGAGCCCAGGAGACACTGAAATGTGAAGTGTGTGAGGTAATATAGTGTTATGTTACCCTCAGGGCTCTGTCCTGGGCTTGCTGCATGTTGCGTGAATTACTTTATTTAGCCCCTTAGCCTTAGCGGTGGCCCTGTTCCATGTTCATTCACCCACCCCTCATCCCCATCTCCCATCCCAGAAGAGACTGCCTTTTTGAAATGAGGACTGGCATCTGGAATCTGTCGAAGAAAAACTCAGCGAAGATTTGTGATTTCAGGTTAAGACGCTTCAACTTTTGAGCTCTCTTTTCTTTCTCTCTCTCTCTCTCTCTCTCTCTCTCTCTCTCTCTCTCTCTCTCTCTCTCTCTT
>NC_034598.1:60005588-60014936 GCF_900095145.1 Mus pahari
AAGAAGAAGAAGAAGAAGAAGAAGAAGAAGAAGAAGAAGAAGAAGAAGAAGAAGAAGAAGAAGAAGAAGAAGAAGAAGAAAGAAAGAAACAACTTTATTCTTCCAAACGCAGCTCTAAACAGTTCTCAAGTTTGGTTTTATGATCTTAAAAAAATGTAGGTAAAAAGCAAATTTAAACTTACAAAAGAAAAGTCGAGAGAATAGAGGCTGAAGATGTACATGAACAGGGTGGAGTTCCAAAGTGTCTGCAAGCCATGGTCGCCTTGCACAGAGATCCAGAAAATGCTCACCTGCAAATCTCAGGGCTGGCTAAGGGTGGCAATATTCCTAAAGAGAGCAACAAGAGTCTGCTCTCCACAGCCCGAGGCCAGGAAAGCGGCATCACCTTTCAGGCTGCAAGCCTCTGCCACCTGTTTGCGTCCACCCCCAAGGGGTCGTTCCCGCTGCCTGGCACCTGTTTTTCCGGGAAAGTCCACCAACGTTCAAGGCTCCAATCGTGTTAGCCTGCACCGGCCCGGTGGCGGCGTGGGATCCGCGGGGACCTCCGGCTCCCGGCCGCTCGCCTGTGGGCATTCCCCCTGCATCCGCGCAGGTGCCCTCTGTCGCTCGCCGCCACCCGAGCTCGCTTTGCCGGTGCGCCTGCTGCCCCGCAACTCCCCGGATCGGAGTTTTAAGATTCCCGCTTCGCACGCTCACGCCATCCTCCCCCCCACCCCACTTAAAAAGATTTTTTTTTTCCCTCTTTTAACTTTCTCCCCAGCCACGCTCCCTCGGTGGTGCTAAGCGTTCGCCGCGGCCGTCTCCGCCATCTCTCCAGGTTGCATCGGGCGAGGATTCCGAGAGCAGCTCACGGCGCCCCGGGTGCTCGCCCACGGGAGCTGCGGGGCGGGGCGGGGCGGCGGCGCCCAGGGCGGGGAGGAGCAGCCTCGCTCACCGCGGAGCCGGGGCTCAGCAGCCCAGCCGCTCCCAGCGTCGGGGCGCCGGGCGCTCGGCCGCGGCGATGGCAGGCGGGCGGCGCGCGCGGGGAGGCGGGCGCGGGGCGCGGAGCGCGCGGGGGCGGGGGCGGGCTCGGGGAGCCCCGGGGTGCCGGACGCTGTGAGGCGGCGGTGGCACCGGGGAGCCCGGCCTCGGGCAGCGCCGTCGCCGCCGCCGGGGGCGTCGCCGGCCTCGGCCCCTTTGTTCTTGCGCGCGCCCCCTCGCCGCCCACTCCCCTGCTGTCGCGCGGCGGCGGCGGCGGCGGCTCCTCCCGCCCGAGGCGGTTGAGCTCGGCGCCGGGGGCGGGAGGGGGCGGGGAGCGCGCCAGCCGTGGAGAGTGGGGGGCGATGGCGAAGCTCAGGGTGTCTTACGAGTACACGGAAGCCGAAGACAAGAGCATCCGGCTCGGCTTGTTCCTCATCGTCTCCGGCATCCTGTCGCTCTTCATCTTCGGCTTCTGCTGGCTCAGTCCCGCCTTGCAGGATCTGCAAGCCACGGCGGCCAACTGCACGGTGCTGTCGGTGCAGCAGATCGGCGAGGTGTTCGAGTGCACCTTCACCTGTGGCACCGACTGCAGGGGCACCTCGCAGTATCCCTGCGTCCAGGTGTACGTGAACAACTCCGAGTCCAACTCCAGGGCGCTGCTACACAGCGACCAGCACCAGCTCCTGACCAACCCCAAGGTAAGCACGCGGGAGCTCCCGCCTAACAGTGCAGGTTCGGGGCCAACGTCCCGGTTAGACCCCAGGGGAAGAATCGAGTGCACTGTCCTCGCTCGGAGTTGATGCGAGGGAGGCATGAGGTGCATGCACGCATCCCTGGAGCCCAGGGCTCCAGACCTCAAGGCGTGTTTGCCCCTGAGGGCGGTGGTACCCGAGTCTCTCAGCAAACAGATCTTTTCTGTTCTTGGATTTTTTGAGCTCCAGACAACCCCAGATCCAGCGCCCGCGGGAAGGGGTTGCCTAAACTCAATGAGCAAAGAAAGTTAACTTTTCCTTCCAACATAGCCATGGGATAGTCCAGGACCCAGGTACTCCAGTATATGGCCAACAGCTGCCTGAGCATCAATGGGTCTCAAGAACTCCCAAAGACGTGACCTTCTTTGAGAGGTTAAAGGGGTCTCTTCGCTCCTGGAAAGTCCCTTAAAAGACTTTTGAATTTTAGTTCTAAACTGAGGTTTTTAGCTCTAAGGTCTAAAGATGGACTTGGGATGGTGAGGGTGGGGTCAACAGCCCTCAGGAGGAATCCAAGAAGAAATTCTGATTAGGTCCGGGTGCTGGTGCTGGTGGCAGAGGCTAGTGGGTCCTAACCACTCTGAATGTTTGGGGACAATGAGAAACTGTAACTAAGGAATAAGTAGGAGAACAGCTTACCGAAAATAGAAAGCCCTTGATGACATACACCAAGCAGCGGCTTCCTGACAACTTCTTTTGTTGTTACAGGGGAGAAGGAAAAAAAAAAGAGGGAAAAAAATAGATAAAACCTGGTTAGGACTTTCTAGCCTCTGGAGAGCAGAGAGGGAGACTCAGAAAACTTCCCCGGGGTAGGAAAGCTTACAGAAAGCTGTGAACTAATTGAGCCTTGCAGTGCGCCTGCTCCTGCAGGAGGGTCCCTTGAGGCCTTTGGTCCTCTCTGCTGCCAGGTGAAGGTGTGTATATATATTCAAGTTACTGAGTCCTTCCTTGTACTTCCTGGGGGCTGTGCTGGAAGACGAGCAGAAATCATTCCAAAGAAAATGAGTCCTGTGTGCGCAGGAACACGTTCTCTTAAATGTGACCTGATAGATTAATCTCAGTTCGTTATTTTAAACAAGATCACTACCGCTGTGCAGAGAAACTCAGGCGTAACTCACTTACTTGGAAAGTTAGAAGAGACTAGTCTTTGAAAATATGACGGACTCCTCACGGGAAAAGTCTCCCGCTAATGCACGGAGGCTCGTTTGCTTTAAAAAAAAAAAAAAAAATGGAGCTAATCCAAGGACAGTGAATGTAGAAGTGAACACTTGGAATCCAGTCTCTAAGGACCAAGGTCTTGCCGAAGTGATCGGTCTCAAAAACAGATGTCTGTTAATCTGTGTAATGCTTGGGAATTTAAAAAGAGGTCTCGTGGCTTTAAGAAAGCATTTTAAAAATCAGAATTAAATGAAAACTATCTAAGAAAGGTGTCAGGTAGTAACAGTGATTTGGAAGGTGCTCTGTAGTTTGTCATATAGGTGTAGGCATAGTTGGTGAGACACTGCTAATTATTTTTTGAGATAGTCGTTTAATCAAATATGTGTGTGTGTGTGTGTGTGTGTGTGTGTGTGTGCATATACATTCATACAAGGTAAATTCTAACTTGTTTGGTCAATATCTAATTTTGGCATAGACAAGTTAGGATTTACCTCAGAAGACAACCAAAGTTTCCAGGCAGTTTTGCAGGATTCTGGCAACAGAGATAAGTTGGAATCATTAGGACATTGATTCTTAAATCACTTGGAAGCGGTCACAATGTTTTATGTAATATTAAAATTTTTCTCTCTCTCTCATTCACTCTCTTCACTTGCAAATAATCTCATTCCCCCCCCCCATGCCAGTTAAGAACTTGGCAATAGTTGCTTTGAAGAAGTATCAAAAAAAAAAAAAATCAAAATGGTCAGAACTGGAAAAAAATGACATCTTTAATGGTCCGGAAGGGTGATGAATGACCTTTCCATAAATTTATGCAAAATTTCCTCTGCCAAATACACATCTCTTTGTCCACATTGTGATGTATTGTAGTATTTATAGAACAAACATCACTTTTTTTTTTTCCAATTAGGTGTTCAATTTGGAAATTTTTGTAAGCACTTTAGTAATGGAAAAATCTCAGTGCGCCTGAAACATCATGTTAGGGTCAGACGCATAAGAAGATTGAATTTCTGTGGCGTCCTTGCGCCTAGACAGTCCCACTGCCCAGTCCTATTGCATATTGACTACGCAGAACGATGCCCTCCCTTACTTACTTTTAATTTTCCAATCTGTTCTTTTCGTCTTCCATCTGCTTCTCACATTCTTTCCAAACCCAGTCATCCCAAGAAACTGTTAGGGAACCATCTCTCACCTACAAAGAGCAAGTACCTTCTCCTGGCCTTTGCTCTAAGTATTACAGCTCAAGGCTGGGAGGGACAGATGGTCCAAATGTGCGGCTGGTTGAGCTGCTGACTGTGAGGAAAGTGCTGGCCTTCCCCTAACATGCCTTTAGAGTATCTTTACATCCTGCTCGGTTTCTTTACATTTTTCATCAGATCCTTGTCATCTCAGGGAATCACTGTGTTTCATGGCACAGTATTCGGATCACGCAGGGACTTGATAAGGAAGCTGATGGATCACCCATAGCCCAGTCTACGTTCCGGTGTTAGCTTCCTCTTGCTGCCGCTGCCCCAGCATTGCACCGCCTTTGTGACTCAGACTTGTGGGTGCTGAGTGTTCTGGTCCTCAGCTACGCTGTGGGATTACTTAAGAACCTTGGAGATCACCTTCTCGGGCTTCGGTTCAGTTTTCAGGCACATGGATGTGGTCATGGAGGGGAGCCTGAGTGTCGTAGTTTTCAAAGTCGTGCAGGTGATTCTAATGCGTATCCAAGAGATGAGGATTAGTGTCTTGGAAAATGTGCTTCTCTGTTGTGCAAGGACAACCACCAGGCTTCAAAATGAATTCACCGTGATTAATGCTCATGTTTTCAACATAAAAGATGTAGGCGCCGCTGGGTAGAGAAGGTTCAGTGGGGACTCAGAGGAACTCTGAAGAGAAGGAAGAGAATCATTTAAAATTGGTGCAGGAAGCTCATTTAGAGTTGATTAGTCTAAACGAAAAGAAGGTGCACTGTTGCAAACACTCGCTTTTGTTGTTACCTACTTTGGATGGCAAAGAAGAGATGAATTTAGGAGCTGCCTTCTGCTGTGTGCTGCAAGAGTGGGTGATTAGAGGCAGGAGCCATGTTTAAGTTTTTGTTTGGAAGGGTTTCCCCCCCCCCTTTTTTGATTAAAAACAACAACAAAAAAAAAAACAAAACAAAAACAGCCACTAAAAGCAAAATAAAGAATAAAGAATAGGTTTGTTAAACCAATTCTTTTGACACTGAAGACTAAGGAAAACTTCAACAGGGACAGAGGAAGGCTTTTGGCTTGAAGAGCATCCAGGAAGGGCGGCATGGCTGCCAGTCACCTTAGCGAAAGGCCTTCAGACCCACACGCACCGGCCCTGTCCTTGTACGTATAAGGGCGGCATGGCTTTGACCTGTGTGTCCACCTTGATGCGCTTCGTGCTCCAGGGAGAAAGCCATCAGACCAGGGCCGCATCATGAAAAGATATTGGAGCTGTGGCAACATCGCTAGCCTTTATTTGTCTGCAAAGAAGTAAGTGGCAAGATTCGGCTGAAGGGACCCTGATATTGCGGCCTCTTGTGAGGCTATGCCAGTGCCTGGCAAACACCGAAGTGGATGCTCACAGCCAGCTATTGGATGGAACACAGGGCCCCCAATGGAGGAGCTAGAGAAAGTACCCAAGGACCTGAAGGGGGCTGCAACCCTGTAGGTGGAACAACAATATGAACTAACCAGTATCCCCTGAGCTCGTGTCTCTAGCTGCATATGTAGCAGAAGATGGCCTAATTGGGCCATCACTGGGAAGAGAGGCCCCTTGGTCTTGCAAACTTTATATGACCCAGCACAAGGGAAGGCCTCGGCCAAGTAGTGGGAGTGGGTGGGTAGGGGACCAGGGGCGGGGGGGAGTATAGGGAACTTTCGGGATAGCATTTGAAATGTAAATGAAGAAAATTTAAAAAAATTGTGAAAAAAAAGAAGTAAGTGGCTTCCTTTGGATTTCCTTCCCTTTGATAATGTTATTAAATCATATATATGTAATATTAATTATATGTAATTATATAGAGATGTTAGATAGAAGATAGACAGACAGGTAGGTAGGTAGGTAGATGATAGATAGATAATAAGTAGATGATAGATAGATAGATGATAGGCAGGTAGATAGATGATAGGTAGATAATTGATAGATGATAGATAGATAGATAGATAGATAGATAGATAATAGATAGGTAGATAGATAGAGTCATTTGAGCTTCTGGTTTCTCAGAACTCATTGTGGCTGAAGAACAGGGCAAAACCCTTATGAGACCTGTAAAGCTAAGCTTGTTCATTTAGCAGTTCATCTGTGCTGTGGGTTCCAGACCAGACCACATCAAAGTTCCTGCCCTCACTGAGCTGGTGTCTTGGTGCAGGAAACAGGCATTAGTCAATTTATAATAGAATTTCATGTAGTGATAGATATGTAAAAGTTCTAGCGTGGGTTCGGGGGTTGGGGAGCACAGCTAGTGACAGGGGAGAGCCGAAACTGCCCTTGTTACACACAGGATGCTCACGGCAAGTGGGTCTGATGAAATGGCCATTGCAGAAGGCAGCAGCTGCACCAGGTACCCAGAGACTGAAAGGACAGAGAGAAACAAGGCCCTTGGCTCTCTGGGGAAGGCATCTCCACATGCTGAATGGGTAGTAGGTGCAGAACCCTGGGATGAGTGGCCACTGGGTCTGTTTGAGGAACAATGGGTTCAGCAGAGGGATCGAACCTCGGAGAGCCAGCATGGAGCAGAGGGAGGTTGCGTTGGAGTCATGGAGAGCTAGGGCATTTGGTTTTATTCTAAGTAAACACGACGGGAAAGTAAATCCCCAACACTGAGCGCAGCTCAAATAGAGTCACATTACTTTCAAAGGTCTGAGCTATTCCCCTGGCTGCTGAAAACAGTGTGTGTCTGCATGCGTGCACTTGTACACACATGCTCACTTGAACAGTGAGAAGTGGACACAGGAGCTGGAAGAACGAGAAGGGGCAAGAGAGAGTGGTGGCCGGGGTCGGTGGGTGCCTGCGACTAGATTTATCCTTGAACTGGATATGAAGAATGAAGGCAAGAATCGAAAATGGCGTCAGAGTATTTGGCGAGCACATCTGGGCAAGCAGGGGAAGCCTTTACAGGAGATGGGGGATATGGAAGGGTTGATGTGGATGAAAACCAGGGTTTTTTTTGTTTTGTTTTATGACTGTGTTCTATGTGTCCTCCGCTGGGCAGAAACTCATAGATTCATCTTCATTTGTGTACCTGTTGGACCCATTTGAAATACAGTAAGGGAAATGGATTCTCGCCTAACTCCAGAAAGGACTGAAGCTTGGCTGGAGTGCAGATGTTTTATCCCGCTAGACCTTCTGACATCCAGACTCTTCCTCAAAAAATGACTTATTAGTATTTTATGTGTCTTGGTGTTTTTCCTATATGTGTGTCTGTGTACCATGGAGGCCAGAGGAGGGCATCAGATCCCCTCCCCCCACTTCCTGCACCCCGGGACCTGGAGTTACAATTGTGAGCCACACTGCGTGTTCTGGGAACTGAACCCAGAGCCTCTGGAACAGCAGCCAGTGCTCTCAACTGCTAAACCATCCCTCTCCACCCTCTTAATGATAGTAACAGGTGTGCTTTTTGTTGTTGTTGCTTGGTTGGTTGGCTAGTTTGGTTTGGTCTGGTTTGACTTGGTTTGGTTTGGTTTGGTTTGGTTTGGTTTGGTGTTTAGTTTGGCTTGGTTTGGTTTGGTTTGGTTTGGTCACTAAGTTTGTGTCTCAGCAGCAGAACACATCCAGAAGCCAAGGAATGCTTTTTGAGCGGGCAGCTAGTATGGTCAGGCATTCCAGAGCGCACCAGAAATGGTGGTGAGCACTTGGGATTCTAATGCCGGGGTTACTGAGGCTGAGGCAGGAGGATGACAGGTTTGAGGCCAGCCTGAGCAACATAGCAAGATACTGTCTCAAACAAAGTAATATATTGATTGTTCTCTTTTTATATTGAGATGTGGTTTCACCATGTAACTCTAGCTGGCCTAGAACCTACTGCTATATAGTCCAAGCTGGTTTCAAATCAGAGGTCCTTCAGCCTCCACCTTTCAATTGCTGGAATTAAAAGCGTGCACGGCCACACACTTTGGAGGCCATCTAATATGTGTACTCAAGGTTGGTTTTTTTATGCTGTATCTCTAATCTCCACCTGTGGATACTATTTATAGAAATCTCAATTACAAAGATTTCCCCCCCCAAGGTCATATATTAAAAAATAATCAGGAACTAAAATTCAGGAGTTTTGTGATGTTACTTTTAATTTGCAATTTGAGGAAAATGCATTTTTTTCCCAGATAGGATTTTTTTCTTAATTTTTTTATTATTTAAATGCATTTTATACATCAAGCATATTAATAATACTGAGTATTTTGAGAAGCAAATAATACATAAAATTTGTTCAACTTTTATATTCATATCCTTTCATACCCTAAAAATATCATTAATGAATATTTAATACTATACATAACTGAGGATTCTATATCTAATGTCGAATACTAAATTGTTTCAAAACATGCAAACTATTCTTTGGGAATTAAGCATAGTAAAAGAGCATAAGATATTAAAAATGAATTGTTAAGAAATATGTTCAAAAGCCCTTATATGATAACACCTGACATAGTCAGAGAGTATTTAAAATATATATTATGTATCTGTGTACATTGTCTAACTGTACATTTATTTAAGAAAGATTATCAGTGTTTCTAGGAGAGAATTTTTTTTAAGATTTACTTATTTATTATATGTAAGTACACTGTAGCTGTCTTCAGACACACCAGAAGAGGGCACCAGATCTCATTACTGATGGTTGTGAGCCACCATGTGGTTGCTGGGATTTGAACTCAGGATCTTTGGAAGAGCAGTCAGTGCTCTTAACTACTGAGCCATCTCTCCAGCCCCAAGAGAAATTATTTTATCAGTAAGTATATTTTTAAAATTTCAAAATAGCAAAAACTCTTTGAAGTTAAACATTAAGAAAATTCTCATTTTGAGCGCAGTGAGAAAAATTAATAATATTTCCATGTTTGTAGGACATGATTTTAATATTTCTAACTGTAAATATTCAATAAGCAGAATCATTATTTTAAGATATATTTTGTTGTTATTGCTCCCCTTTAATTACTGATTTTATTAATTTGGATACTGTCTCTGTGCCCTCTGGTTAGTCTGGCTAAGGGTTTATCTATCTTGTTGATTTTCTCAAAGAACCAGCTCCTATTTTTTTCTTTTTTTTGATTCTTTGCATAGTTCTTTTTGTTTCTATTTGGTTTGATTATTTCCTGCTGTCTACTCCTCTTGGGTGAATTTGCTTCCTTTTGTTCTAGAGCTTTCAGGTGTGCTGTCAAGCTGCTAGTGTATGCTCTCTCCAGTTTCTTTTTAGAGGAACTCTAAAAAGTGCCTCTTACCACTGCTTTCATTGTGTCCCACACGTTTTGGTATGATGTGTCTTCATTTTCATTAAATT
>NC_034598.1:60015682-60017359 GCF_900095145.1 Mus pahari
TGGAATTATGTTTGTGTGGCTGTCTTCTTTTAGGTTTGTTGAAAGATTACTTGCTTTTTTCTACGATGTAGTTTCTCTCCTTGTATTGGTGTTTTCCATCTATTATCCTTTGTAGGGCTGGGTTTATGGAAAGATATTGTGTAAATTTGGTTTTGTCATAGAATATATTGTGTTCTCTGTCTATGGTAATTGAGAGGTTTGCTGGGTAGAGTAGCCTGGGCTGGCATTTGTGTTCTCTTAGGGTCTGTATGACATCTGCCCAGGATTTTCTAGCTTTCATAGTCTCTGATGAGAAGTCTGGTGTAATTCTGATAGGTCTGCCTTTATATGTTACTTGACCTTTTTTCCTTACTGCTTTTAATATTCTTTCTTTGTTTAGTGCATTTGATGTTTTGATTATTAAGTGACAGGAGGAATTTCTTTTCTGGCCCGGTCTATTTGGAGTTCTGTGGGCTAGGGAAGTTTTCTTCTATAATTTTGTTGAAGACATTTACTGGCCCTTTAAGTTGGGAATCTTTGCTCTCTTCTGTATCTATTATCCTACGGTTTTGACTTCTCATTGTGTCCTGGATTTCCTGGATGTTTTGGGTTAGGATCTTTTTGCTTTTTGCATTTTCTTTGACTGTTGTGTCAATGTTTTCTATAGTATCTTCGGCCCCTGAGATTCTGTCTTCTATCTCTAGTATTCTGTTGGTGATGCTTGCATCTATGACTCCTGATCTCTTTCTTAGGTTTTCTAACTCCAGGGTTACAAAACCCTGGAGTCTTCCTTTGTGATTTCTTTATTGTTTCTATTTCCATTTTTAGATCTTGGATGGTTTTGTTGCATTTCTTTTTTTTTTTTTTAAAATCACAAACACTTCAGAACTGTAAAGATTTGGGGGAGATTTTGACACATTTATTTAAAATGCTTTTTTTGTTGTTGTTGTTCTCTTCCATGAAGATGTCAAGCTTCATTTCCCCTGGGTTGAAATTTCTTCAGCCTTTAGCAGAATTGCATAACCAGATGAGTTCCTAGATCAACAGCACATTTATATTACAATTAACATAATTACTCATAGGAAAACAGTGAGCAGAATGGTGTTTCATATTACATATGTTTCTAACCATTTCTCATTCTGTGCTTTAGATGTTCTCTAGGACATAAACCAGTGTGCAAGAATTTGTAAATTTGATTTTGTAGCAGTGCCCTCTTCCTTTCTTTAAAAATAACCTATGTTATAATTGCAAATCACAACATTTGTAATTTTGTTACTATTTTTGTCGATGAATGAATTCAAATTAGTTTATGTGTTTGCAGAATCTGGAACCTTAGGTTCCCACAAAGGTCCCTGTTACTATGTGCTCTATCACCATGTGGTCACATATAAAGGGTGATTCATCTCATTAGTGCCTTGGGCATGCTCATGATGAAACCTTTCCCCAGTGTCCTCTGGAGTAACACAAGGCTCTTCCCTTCTGAGCTGTCTCTCCAGTCCCCAATCCAGTTCTCTTTTGCTTTAATTTCTTTAGGACCTCTTCACCAATCCCTTCATGGATTGTCCATTTCATCTTCCAAACTGCCATTTTTCAAAGTGTGATCAGCATTCAAGCAGCATCAGCGCTGTCTGAGTCAGGGTTTCTATTCCTGCACAAACATCATGACCAAGAAGCAAGTAGGGGAGGAAAGGGTTTATT
>NC_034598.1:60017606-60036558 GCF_900095145.1 Mus pahari
TGGATCTCATGGAGGCATTTCCCCAACTAAAGCTCCTTTCTCTGTGATAACTCCAGCCTGTGTCAAGTTGACACAAAATTAGCCAGTACAAGCGCCATCTGTGGACTGGACAGAATCATGCTCCTCATGCTCCTCATGCTCCTCATGCTCTTCATGCTCCTCATGCTCCTCATGCTCCTCATGCTCTGGTCTCAGCCTAGATTCCACCCAGGTTCCATGGTCAAATTCAACACGTGCATAGTAAACAAAAAAAGATTTATAGGCTGCTGTGTAGCTGCTTGCTAAGCACGGACAGGTCCTGGAATCCAAAGACAAGAAAGGAATGGAAACCTGTAGAACAAAATGTCTAAATAGGAATTAAACACATTTGTGTGTATGTGTTTAAGAGTATGTATTAACTGTAAATAGACCAAATACCCCAGTTAAAAGACAGGGGTTGTAGTTCAGGAACATCAAAATCAAATATATTATGGTTTTAGGAGTAACACATTAAAAAAAAAAATGCAGGGATATTGAGAGTAAAAGTGAAGAAAGACGTATACCATACTAAGAAAAGGAACAAAGTGGGAACTACCAAAGAGTCATCGATTGATGAATGGCTGAATGTGCTGTATTTATACGATGGGAAATTGTGCAAATAACATTATGAACATTATATATATAACATTTATGACAATTACACTAATATAAATATTTAAATAATTATATGAATATATAGATATATGACTGTAAATACAAATTGAATGAGCCAAGTGTAAGAAGCCATCCAAAGTCCTTTTCCGTGATTTGCCATGATCTCTTGCTTCAGCAGTGCTTGAACTGTCACTTGACACCCTCTCTCCCCCCCCCCCCCCCCCCCCCCCCCGCCAGCTTGCCTTTCAAAGCCAGCAGTTCTTTTCCAGTTCCAAGCAGTGGCTTCAGACTATCCCAAGGCACTTCTCCTAGCCTCCACCATGACAGTTGAGCCCACACAGGATTGGGAGGCTGCCGCCCCCCACCGGATCAGCTTAGAGCTCACGTACGCATCTTTGTTTTACTGCTCGGACTTTGGTGGATCTTGCCAAACCCTTCCTCTCAGCATGTTATGAGGAGGTCGAACTGTTGACGCTTCAGACTAGGGAGGAAACCAAGTCTTCCTTCAGGGTATCAACGAACCGGACTGTGACGACCAAGAGAGTGGGCTCGCAAGTGTATGTTACCCTTGGAGGAAGTCTGAGTCAGTCACTATGGGAAGGTCACAAGCCAAACCCTGGACAGCCATGCTCCCCACTTGTGTGACTTCAGTAAGACTCATTACCCACGAGTGAGCAGCCAAAATCCACGAAAGAACTCAGTGACCCCAAAACCCAACCTGTGCATGGTGCGAGCCCCTGAAGCCGGCATGGAGTGAGTGTCACCTTGACAAGCTCCCCGTGTAGAGTGTCCTTGCTGGTCATCATGGCAACACATGCATATTGGAATTGTCTTCACCCTTTCTGTAAGTTGTACCGAAACATCCACTGAGGTCCTTTAATTTGTATCATTTCTTTTTGAAATAAGGAAATGTTGGTCCCTGAAACACACAGAAAACCGCAGCAGGCAAGAAACGACCAGCTACTCAACCACTAAAGGCCACGTGTTAATGTCCTTAATATTGAAAGCCTTACTCTGAAGACTGAAAGTGAGTTTGTGGAGACATAAGAGAACCCACTGTGATAATTAATGGGTAGAGGTGTCCTTGGCATAATAATAAATGTTTTTAAACTGATTGAAGTGATAGTTGCCTCTCTGAATTACTAAAAATCATTAAATTAAACACATTAAATGGACGAAGTGAATAGTAGGTGGATTGCATTTTAATGAAGCAGTTAACACACAAAGGAATTACTATTTTGTTTTGCAAATTTCAGCGTTTTTGCATAATTTGCAAGGATATCTTATCCAACAGATGATTCTAAAAGTGACCTATTGTTTTGGGAAAAAAAAATATTTAAGCAGCAACTAAGTAAGAAAGACTTGGGGTCTGGTAAGGTGGCTTGGCAGGTAAGCGCTGCGGGAGCCTGAGGAGCGGGAGCCTGAGGAGCCTCAGTCCCTCCCAGCATCTCTTAGTAACCTAGAGGCCTGCCTGTGTAGAAGCTGCCCTCTGACCTTTACAGGCACACTTGTAGCATGTTCACGCCCCCACATAGATCATTCATACACATCATCGTCATCAGCATCGTCATCATCGTCATCTAAGTTACAATGCATAATTTACTTGGAAATTTTATTTGCATAAGCCAGCCAAAGCGAGACATTTAATTTAAATCACAGTTTTAGTGTAATGTAATTGTACAGTTACGGAATTAAATAATGAAATCATACATAAAGTATAGATATATAGATAACTTTTCAGGGTGAGCAAAATCTTTCTAAACACAACATCAAAGACAGAAATCATGAAAGGATACACTGTGGTATATTTAATTACATAATAGGGGAAAACCTACACTTTAAAAATATGTTGAAGTTTAACTAAAAAAAAAAAAAGATAAATTTTAGAGAATATTTGCACTGCGGTAGGGAAATGATTCAAAAGCCAATAAGAGCTTGTGGCCCTAAAAGACCATCTTTTCAATAGAGAAAAAAATGTGAACACCTGCTTAGACAATTCGATGATTACTTGTAACCAGGCATAAAAATTCTGCTTGATCTCACGGTTGTTGAGAGATATTGATCGATATGTGAGAACTGCAGAGGTATTTGGAGCTTTGGCCTGGAAAACCCATTAGTGCTCAAAGCTTAATGGGCTATGGGGTTGGAGCTTGGAAGATCAGAATTCTAAGAGCCGTGGAGGCCTGGCTTATGAAGTCTCTGAGGAAGTTTGACAGTCCCTCAAAGGCTCTGTTTGAGTTCTCTGAGGGATCAGAATTGACAGAAGCAATGTATATAAAAGGTGGTCTCTCAGAGTGGCTTAACAGGCTGGGGTCCGGATAGTCCAACGATGGCTGTCTCCTGACAGAAAGGCCAAGGATGCAGTGGTAGGCTTGTTCAGCCCACAGGACTGAATGTCCCCATCTGGTGCTGGGGTCT
Source organism: Mus pahari (assembly GCF_900095145.1). Classification (NCBI taxonomy): domain Eukaryota; kingdom Metazoa; phylum Chordata; class Mammalia; order Rodentia; family Muridae; genus Mus; species Mus pahari. The sequence goes on from NC_034598.1 coordinate 60,020,658, forward strand.
GGGAGGATTTCTGCTGGTGACCGGGCTACAGTGGAATCCAGCTGCAGTTAACTTGTCAGTGAGAGTGAGGGCAAGCAGGCAAAAGGCAGAGCCTTCCCTCTGCCATGTTCTTTTATGTATCCCACCTTTAGAGTGGGCTTTCCCTGTTTAAGTTACCTGATGAAGGAAATCCCTTGCAACTCTACACAGCGGCCTCAATTTTAATGGAGTCCAGGTGCCATATTACTGACAACTGAGATGAGCCATCACCATGAGAGATGACTAAGTAATTCAGAGCACTGGCTGCCCTTCCAGAGGACTTGGGTTCAATTCCCAGCACCTATTTGGGAACCATTTGGAATTCCAGTTCAAGGGGGTCTGATGCCCTCTCTGACCTGTTTGGGTACCAGGCACACACACGTGGTACACAGAGATGCTTGCAGACAAAACACCCACACACATCATACACACACATAATATATGTATATGTATATATATATATATATATATATATATATATATATATATATAATACGTATGTGTGTCTATGTGTGTGTACGCGCGCGAACATGTGTGTGTGCATATATGGGTTCAAAATTATATGGTTAAATATTATGCATTAAATTTATTGAAGAAATATTTCTCCCTAAATTGATGTTTATAATATATTATTCTCAAAAGTAGGTTAAAAAACAGTTTGTTTCATATTATGTAAAACATAAAATACATGCTTTCGGTTTTGTATACTCTCGCATGCACACTACTAATTTTCCATCTTTTCAAAACCTCTTTTCATTAAATGTGGTTCTCATGTTGCCTTTTTTACTTAACTACCAAGGTGAGTTATTTGTCAATAAATAGCAGGGCAGGAAAATCTCCCCCATCTCTGTGAGTGCTCAGCCCAAGTACTCATCACAGACTGAGTTATCAACACAATGGTCTCCGGAAGAACCAAACAGGCGAGTTGAATGCAGCTGATACAGGGTTGCCCCTCGCTCCTGAGCGACCCACTGGGGAAGGGATGTCTCCTTAGCCATTCACCACCATGTCCTTCCTCCCAGGGATAAGAGGTGAAATGTCAAATTGGGGAAGTTGTGGGCCGTGGCTCCTCGTTCTGTACATCTGCATGTGGGTAGCAATCGTATTTTCAAGATGTAAAGAAACAAGCCTAGGGGCTGGAGAGATGGCTCACTGGTTAAAAGCACCGGCTGCTCTTGCAGAGGTCCTGAGTTCAATTCCTAGCGACCACATGGTGGCTCACAATCATCTGTAATGGGATCCTGTGCCCTCCTCTGGTGTGTCTGGAGACAGCAATGGTGTACTTACATATATAAAATAAATAAATCTTTAAAAAAAGAAAAGAAAAGAAAAGAAAAACAAGCCTAGGAAAATTTGTGGACTCTTGGACTTATAACACAAACCATAGCATACTTCATTCATTCACTGTATGGCCTACCTCTTCCTTCTGAGAGCTGACTTCTTTTAAGTCCCCAGGGCTAAGGTTAGCACAGAACCTGCATCCAGTAGCACTCTAAGCAGCTGCCATTCCCCACTGTACTGGTCAACATCTGCATGCTTCATTGAGGAAAGTCAGAATATGTTCAGTTGTGATACTTGAAGATCTGCCACAGGGCCTTTCCTCAAAGGTAAGCGAGCATCTTGCTCCCCACCCCATCCCCCCAACTCATTCAAGCGGATTTCTATCTGGGAGTATATGAGGAGACGTGCCTTGCATGGTGCTGGTTCACACGGTTCACAAATTTTATATAGAGATATAAATTTCATATATATGTAAATTTTATACACATATACATATGTATACATTTCATACATTTATATATAATTATACATATTTATATACATACATATACATACACCTACACACACACATACACACACACACACACACACACACTAATTTGCCCTTAGAGAGTCCTCTAACTCATAAGCTATTGTCCGAGATCCCTGAAGGGTCAAATTGGTTTTGCCATGTTCACAAAGTCTGAGGGGTAGGAAATCAGGTGACCCCTGCTCAGTGGTATCTGGGGGTCTCAATGGAGAGACCCAACGCTCCATTGAGGAGTCTCATTCACTGACCTGTCAGGCAGCTGCTGCCTCAGGGTTGACTGGAGACCTCAGTCCCACCACACACAGGTCTTGCCGTGGGGTCACCGTGCTGTGTTAACTTGGGTCTCTGGTGCAGAAGCGCATTGTGGCGTCGAGGACCAGTGTTCTGAGAGATGCGAGGAGAAACTCTTGTCACCTTTTCCGATGTAGCTGTAAAAGTCACACCTTACCATTTCTGTCGTAATCGCTGTCTCATCCACAGTCTAGGAAAGAGGAGACAGACACCCCACCCCCTATGCCTTTCCGTAGAGCGATGCCAGCTGCACCCTGCAAATGTGTGGATGAGATGGGATAGGGAGAGAGCATGCGTTCTGCCACAAATAGGAGCCCAACCTTTTCATCATTGCCACCCATCCTCATACCAGGGAACTGATGGAGGAGGCCGGGACTTGCTGGTCACCTTCAGGAAGATGTGGTAGTCACAGTGTTTGAAGGAATACGCATCCACACGTGAACACATCAAACTGTGTACCCTGCAGTATCCAATACAACGCCCTGTGCCCTCCGGAAGGCTGTCTGACTGTGTGTGAGCATTACAAATTCTGTATTCCTTTTCCCTGTTCAATATGGGCATGAGCGTATCGGCCATCTCCGAGAAGAATTTATTCTAGGACTTGAACCCAGGGCCTCACACATGCTGAACACACACTCTGCCACTGAGCCACACCCCAGGCCTTCCTCAGGGATTTGAACCTGTGATCGTAAGCTTCTAATTGTCCTAGCATGATTGTTAAAAGAAACACCTATTGAACTTCACCCAGATTAAAGTCTCTTGTTTTGAACTAGCTACTATTTCGATTCAGTGTTTTTTTTTGTTTGTTTTGTTTTGTTTTGTTTTTACCAAAGACAGGGTGTTTTTTATTTTCTAACCCTTAGGCTAGCTGAGCTATTTTCTCTTGAAGGTAGTTTGTCATTCTGAATTTTGCTGATTTGTAATAGCCACCAGAGTTAGCAATTTGCACAAATCTAAACGTTCAGTGGGCATCATTATTCTAAATTCCCGAAAAGCAGCTATGGCCATGGCATCCTTGGGGGGGGGGGTGAATGGACATCTTCCTTGGGCATGAGTGAGAATTCTTAATGAGTACCCGGAAAGTGTGGGCATTTTCTAGTGCCCTCCCCCATGCCCCTCTCCCTCAGGCACATTAGGTGACTCACTCTTTCTGGAAGATCCCTTCGCAGACTTGGCACGTTCCGTTTCTTCTTGGAATGTCACCTTCCCAGCCCATTTTTCTGACGAGCACATTCCCAGTCAACTTGGATGACACAAATCCAAAGTCACCTCTCCCGAGAAGCCCTCTCTCACACCCCACCAGTGGCGCAAATCATCCCAGCCTAAGTGCTTTGGTGAGGATGTCCCAGTCACTACGCTGCCTGCTCCTGAGAGATGGAGAGGACGGCTTGAGCGGTAGCTGGTCTCTGCCTGTGTCCTATCCAGCACTCAAGCCTTGGTTTGCAAACCTTCCGTTTTAAGGCTCTGCCATTCCACTGTGGAAGGACAGCAAATCCCTAGCCTTGACGAGGTAGACCCAACGGGGGGGGGGGTAGGTGTCTCTTTTTGGTAAGCAATTCCAGTTTTCTGTTGAGCAGGCTTTAGCAAACAGAATTCTAGGCCGAGTGTGACCCCTGTATCTACCTGCACAGCCTGTTCTTAGCCTGACTCATTCTGCACATTTCCTGAGCCGCTTATTTGACCTTCAGAGTCCTCCGTAAGGCACAGATACTCACGCTGGAACCTCTTGCCCTAAAATTTAATTTCTTTTTTTTTTTTTTTTTTTTAAGATTTATTTATTTATTATATGTAAGTACACTGTAGCTGTCTTCAGACACTCCAGAAGAGGGCGTCAGATCTCATTACAGATGGTTGTGAGCCACCTTGTGGTGGCTGGGATTTGGACTCAGGACCTTTGGAAGAGCAGTCAGCGCTCTTAACCTCTGAGCCCCAAAATTTAATTTCTTGGCTGACGTATAACCTCATTTGTGTTTCTTCAATGAACCTACATTCACCTGTAGCGTGCACAAGCATTAGAGACATTGTGGAGTCTGTGAGTGGCTCAATTTTACTCTTAACTTCCGCAGAGGTTTGATGACCAGTAAAATCAGAGGGCCGGCAAGGTGGATGGATCCGTAAGTTGGACTTCCTTTTTCTTTTCCTTTTCCTTTTTCTTTTCCTTTTGGTTTTTCAAGACAGGGTTTCTCTGTGTAGCCCAGGCTGGCCTCGAACTCAGAAATCTGCCTGCCTCTGCCTCCTAAGTGCTGGGATTAAAGGCGTGCGCCACCACTGCTGGGCTGAGTTGGACTTTCAAGTGTGATTAACATGAGCTTGATCCTCAGGACCCACATGGTGGAAGGAAAGAACCAACTCTACCAGGTTGTCCTCTGACCTCATGCATGTGACTTATCAGTTTCACACTTTTTTACACACACGCACACATTTTAAAAATAATTTTTAGAAGTTGCCAGTCGGAGGAGACATGTTTGTTGGATTGAGTAAGAATGGCCCCTTATAGGCTCAGATATTTGAATGCTTGGTCCCCAAGGGAGTGGAACTGTTTGGGAAGGATTAGGAGGTGTGGCCTTGGAGGAGGTGTGTCCCTGGGGTAGGCTTCTAAGTTTCTCTGCCTCCGGCTTGTTGATCAGATGGATGTGGGCTCCCAGCTGCCTTGCAGCAGTGTGCCTGCCTGCCCACCTGCTGCCCGCCTGCTGCCTGCCTGCTGTCTGCCTGCCTGCCTGCCTGCCTGCCTGTTGTCTGCCTGCCTGCCTGCCTGCTGTCTGCCTACCTGCTACCATGCTTCTTACCATGATGGTCATGGATCCATCCCCTGAAACTATAAGCAAGCCCCCAGTTAAATGCTTTATTTTATAAGCTGCCTCGGTCATGGTGTCTCTTCTTCCCCCCCCCCCCCGAGACAGGGTTTCTCTGTGTAGCACTGGTTGTCCTGGAACTCACTTTGTAGACCAGGCTGGCCTCGAACTCAGAAATCCACCTGTCTCTGCCTTCCGAGTGCTGGGATTAAAGGTGTGTGCCACCACGCCTGGCTATGGTGTCTTTTCTTAAGACAATGTATTAATAACTTGTTTCCTAGCCAAATTTATTTGGAAAAATACGTAACCATTGTCTTTCTGTGCTGATCAAGCGAAGCCATGAAGGAGACGAGGAAAAACATTTTTTTCCTTTACTTTTTTGTTTTTTGTTTTTTGTTTTGTTTTAAACAAAATGTTTCACATAGAACACAGCCCCTGATATTTGGTTAAATAGACTCCATGATTTATGCAATAATTTTTAAAAATGACTCAGTGAAGGAAGAAACTGAATTCTGCCTACTCTACCTGTATGATTGAAATGAACTCCTCAAGACTGTGACAAGGAACCTACTCCAGCAAGGTTCTATTAAAGTTTAAATTCTCTGTGGTAGGCTAAAAAACGAATGCTATTATAAACCTTGGCAAACCCTAAAATAGGACAATGGAAAATAAGAACTAAGAATGCAACCAAACACTCTGTGTCAAAGGTGATGTCTGTGTCTTTTCTTAATAAATCCCCTGGGACCCTTTCTGTTGTGCTTCTCAGAACAGCTCCCTCTTCAGCAGCTTTGTCTCCATATGTGAATGTACACGTCCACACCCACTTGTCTGTGGCACAGACCTTAGAGCCTGGTGCGTGGTGTGCGCTTATCATTCCAGCCCTAGAGATGTAGACACCTGAGGATCAGAAGTTCAAGGTCATCTTCAGCTACGTAGAATGTTTCCAGCCAGCCTCAGCTGCATAACCCCTCCCCCCCCAAATAAAAGTGAAGATGGACGTTAAACAAGTGTATTCATTATGGTTTCATCTCACCCCAGACTTTTGTTTGTCAGCTTATTTTAAAAAGCGTGTTTTCAAGTTAGCATACAGAGGGACGTGTTTCCTTCTGGCACTTTTATACACATGTGTCACTGTGTTCTGATTTGTCCCCTCTGCATCGACTGTCCCCATCTCCCTCACAGCTCTTCCTGGTCCCCATCTCAAGCAGACCCATGCTTTGATTTCATATTGTATGTTTTCCATTACTCCCCCCTTTCCCCTCTCTATTAGTCAGGGTTCTGTAGAGTCACAGAACTTACGGATAGACTCTATAAAGTAAAGGAATTTATTGACTTACAGTCTGCAGTCCAATTCCCAACAATGGTTCAGTCATAGCTGTGAATTGAAGTCCAAGGGTCTAGCAGTTGCTTAGTCCCACNAGGCAAGCAGGCAGAAGAGCNAGAGCCAGACTCCCTTCTTCCAATGTCCTTATATGGTCCCCAGCAGAAGGTGTAGCCCAGATTAAAGNTGTGTGCCACCACACCTTTAATCCCAGATGACCTTGAACTCAGAGATCTCTCTGTCTTAATCTTCTGGAATCCATAGCCACTATGCCTCAAGATCTCCATACCAAGATCCAGGTCAGAAACTTCTATCTCCCAGACTCCAGATTAGGGTCACTGGTGAGCCTTCCAATTCTGGATTGTAGTTCATTCCAAATATAGTCAAGTTGACAACCAGGAATAGCCACTACACCCTCCTTGGTCCTTAGGACCTCTACCACCCCCCTCACTGTCCCTTTTCTACTTTCACAACCTTACTTCACACTTGCATATACACATACACACACACATGCACACAATGCACATGTATACCTACATATACATATACATGTATATAAACATGCATACATACACATGTGACCACATGCACACAATACATACCTGCACACATGTGCACACATATACATGCAGACACATGCACATATACATGTGTACACATACACATGAATGCACACACATGCACACACTCTTGGACATGCACACAATCCTCTCTAGAGTCCACACATAAGAAAAAAGTATGATATTCATCTTTCTCAGTCTTGCTATTGCATTTAACATAATGATCCAGCCTTTTTTCTGCATAAATATGAATACATTCTATTATTTATATGTACTACAATCATCCATCTTTTGATGGATATCTAAGCTTGCTTTCAGTCCTGAATACAATGAATAGCGCAACAACATAGAAGTATCTCTGAGGTATGTTAACTTAGGTTCATTCTCACAAGTTGTATAGCTGCATCATACCGTACTTCTATTTGGAATGTGTATAAATTGTTTCATGTATTTATTTTTATTATGTGTGGGTGTGCATGTCACAGTGACTGTGTGGAGGAGGTCAGAGAACCAATTTGTGAGTCGCTTCTTTCTTTCCACGTTTACGTGGGTTCTGGGGATCCGAGTCTAGCCAGACTTGCACAGTGAGTACCTTCACCTGCTGAGCTGTCACACCAACCCTACTGGGACTATCTTGAGAACCCACCACAGTGCCGTACGGAGCGTACATTACATAGTGGCTGCCATCTCTGCCTTCCTACCAGCAGAGAGGAAGTGCTGCTGGAGCCCTCTCCACTTCCCCTACATCCTTCCCAGCCTCTGTCTGTTTTCTTGAGTCAGTGGACTTTCCCAGTAGCAGACAGACACTGCATGCTACAGTACAGATCTGCCAGACCAGGTGTGCCTATTGGCATGATAGTAGATAACTGTTGAAGGGGGGAACACGCTGCTTTTTTTAAAATTGAGATTTGAAGCTGTATCTGCAGATGGGAATGATACTGTAAATATCTGGGAAGGTTACATACCCTGGCTGGGAACCTGCTACTGATGTTTTGCTGAATGTACCTGATGTCAAACTGTCCCCTGGGTGTTTGTATTTGTACCCATAGACTTAGTCCTGGTCAGGGAAGCTTCTCTGTGCCATGGACAGAAATGATTGCGGAGACACAGAACTGGTAAAAGTGCTGAGAATAACCAATGGCCATTGGATGTGCAGCCTCAAATGAGAAGTCTGCCTCAGTTGACCCCCTCAAGGTTCAGAGAAGATAGTGCAAGAGGTGACAGAAACAATCTACAAGTTAGAAGATGGGGAGGATTGCTGAGAAACGCCACCTTCTGGACAAGCTTTGCACTCAGGAACTCACAGCAGCCATAGTCATCTGCATAAGAGAAGGACAAAAATCAAGCCAGTCAGCATTCAAGCCTGGATGAGGGCGGGGTTCATGGGGCGCCATCCCTAACTGAAGAGTTATTGATAATTGGTGGCCTCTAGGGAACATGATAATTTTTCTTTGGGAGTGTGGCTACCATTAGGTTTTCAATGGTCTTGTGGATGGCCCCATATCTGTGGGTGTTCAGGCAGCACTAGTTGGACTCAGTGGTTATGAAGGAGAAGGAGAGGGAGAAGAAGATGAGGAAGAAGAAGGTGATGGTTTGAATATAAACTCAAGTGTTTGAACACTTGTCCCTATAGGGAGTGGCACTATTAGGAGGTGTGGCCTTGTTGGAGAAAGTGTGTCACTGTGGGGTAGGCTTTGAGGTCTCCCATACTCAAGCTATGCCCAATGTGGGACACAGTCCCCTTCTGCTGCCTATGGATCAAGATGTAGAACTCTCAGCTCCTTCTCCAGCACCATGTCTGCCTGCGTGCTGCCATGCTTCCTGCCATGATGACGACAGACTAGACCTCTGCAGCTGTAAGCCAGCCCCGATGAAATGTTTTTCTTGTTACCATGGTCATGGTGTTTCTTCACAGCCATAGCAACCCTAAGCCTCGGAGGAAGCTGAGGAAGAGCAAGAAGAGGAGCAGTGGCAGCTGTTAGAATGCTGGCTTAGCAAGTAACAGCACTTGTTGCTCCTGCAGAGGACTAGAGTTTGGTTCCCAGAATCCACACTGGGCATCTCACAACCTCCTGTATTTCCAGCTCCCGGGGATCCTGTGCTCTGCACACCCGCACTCACGTGCGCATGTCCTCACTTGGGCACACATATACACAATTAAAGCTAAAAATGAAATAAGTAAAAGAAGAGGACCTGAGACTGAGAGGGAACATGCTGAGGGAATGGGAGGATTGGAAAGGGGACTTGTGATCCAAGATACACGGTATGCAAGTATGAAATCTCAAAGAATACATTTTTTTTTAATTCTAAAAAAATATTAAAACATGGTGTATTATTATTATTAATTTTTAAAAAAGGAACAACAAAAATTAAAGTATGAAGGGATAAGTGTAGAGTAAGCAAGATAGTATTTTATAATAAAATGTAGGCAAACAAAAATTAACAAATGCTTGAAGGGAAATTTAAGAGGCATGTAATTTTAATAGGAAGCACTAGTGGAAGTAAAATGAAAATGGGGGAGGGTTAAAGAAGTAAGAAGATAAGAAAAACCAAGGTGAAGTGTTGGAGCAGTTTTGTTCTGGATTCTCACTCTGGAGACTGCCCACTACATGGTCAGTAGAGCCGTAAGGCGCTCTTGTGGACTCACGTCGTCCCTGTGGTTTGTTGGTGCCGAGCTTGTGTTGTCCTCTGTCTGTCATATCTGACTTCGCTGTAATAGTGTGTTGAGTACCAGAAGTAAGCACAGCACCTCAGAGACTGACAGCCTGTCTTTGCGTTTTTGAGGATTCCTTAGGTGTTAATTACCCCACAAGAGGGTCACAGCTTCTGTGGAGTAGAAGTCTGGAGCTTCAACAGTTCCAGGCTGTAGCGGTGGACGGTAGATCGTTGGCTGTAGCGGTGGACGGTAGATTGTTGGCTGTAGCGGTGGACGGTAGATTGTTGGCTGTAGCGGTGGATGGTAGATCGTTGACTGTAGAAGTTGGTCTACCCCTGAGCTGTCAAACTGCAGGGTCTAGAGCTAGACTGCTTTTACCTCAGTAATTTACGATATGAGCCAAGCCTAAATCCACAGGTACTTTCCCTCCCCTCCCCCCTGACCAGCCACCACTCTGCACAACTGCCTTCCATGGCCATCTTTCGCTATAGAGCTGTAGTAAAGTCAACTCAGGCTCCCTTCCTTTCATCACTGTGGTAGGTCACTCACTGCCCTCCCAGTCACATGGGGTGACAGAATGGGGCTCCTCCTTATTGCGGACCCATCTGCTAGAGGAGCCACAGTCTCACCAACAACCAAACTTGCCTCAAGGCTTGTGAGGGCTGTAGGCTTGTCTTGAAGATAAGACTCCCCATAGCATCTACATACCCCACCTCATCACCACATACTGGAGGTCGCTGGGCAGAGATTTGCCATCAGCTCCTTCCGTCCTGGAGTTGTGATCAGTTCATCTTGGCCTCTTTTCCTGCTGACACCATTCTTTTTCTACACTTACTGCATACACTGCACTGCCACTGCCTTTGGGAACTTCGGATGCTCCTTCTCAACCCCTCTTTAGAGTAGAGTTTTCTACATTCTTTTAAAAAGATTTATTTATTTTATGTATGCAGGTACACAGTTGCTCTGTTTAGACACACCAGAAGAGGACATCAGATCCCATTGCAGGTGGTTGTGAGCCACCATGCGGTTGCTGGGAATTGAACTCAGGACCTCTGGAAGAGCAGTCAGTGCGCTTAACTGCTGAGTCATCTCTTCTACCTTTTTAAAGAGAGCAGTCTCGTCTCATTTCAGGTGGCAGGAACAAGGACCCCAATGAGGGTTCATAGGTGAGAATGAGAAGTCGCCTTTGAAAATGAGAAACCGAACACATCAGGACCCCAGAAAGAAGTTTCTCTAAGAAGAGCTGAGGATTCTAGGAGGGGCCTGGGATGGGCTTCCAAAAACATTTAGACAGAAATAACCTGGGCGGTCAAGATGTGAGAAAAGGGAATAAAATAAAATAAAATAAATGATATTTTTTAAGAACCCGAGGGTAGCCCTTTAACGTTATCCTTCCTTTCATGGTGATATTGACTTTGCCAACTCGCTAGAGTGTTAAAGACCCATTATTTAACCTATGGAAAGAATGGAGTCCATGAGAAATGTACCTTGGGGCTACTTTTCTTCCTATGAGAAGAATGTAATTTGCATTCAGAACCCATGTGTGCAGAAAGCTCCACCCAGCCGGCCCTTCTTCCATTTCACATGAAACCTCAGCTTGCCGACTATGAAATTTGCTGAACGTTTCTCCCCTGACGTCTCCAGAATTATGGGTGTGGCTCCTGGAGTTGCCATCTGGTAGAGAGATAGGCCTTTTAAACCTGTTTCACTCTGAAACCCGAGCTGTAAAGAATTCACACTGGGTTCGGTGGGGGGGTGTCTTAGGTGTGTTTTGGCTACGCTTGGTTGCCTCCCGAAATGTTCGGTGTTCCTGTTGGGTCAATGGTCCCCGTTGCTGAAAGGGTTCTGATGAGTTCTTAGATGGTCGCACCTCACCAATTCCGCCTCCAAGACTGGAACTTTCTTGGAAGGGCACAGTAAGTTGTCTCATAAGCTCACCTTGACCATGGGTAGGAAGACGGGAAGGGGACATCTAACACGGTTTATGAAGTGGGAAGTGGGACAGTCATGGCCTTCTTGCAAATATTTGCTAACGTAGAGAAAGTACGGGCAGTCTCGGGGCAGGCCTGGTCACACTGGCCCTTTTGGTCAGCAGCAGTGGTGTCTCAATTAAGTTTTCCCACCCTCTCCGGAGTGGTGGAAAACGCTGTAGCGGCGTTTGCAGTCAGTATCTGGCTGGGTTGTTTCTTGATGTGCCTCCAAGAGTAGTCAGAGGCAGGAGCTAAAAATTATTTTGGAGGTTGTACAGACTAGAAGGGGGAGGGAAAGGTACCCAGAAAAAGCAAATTTACCCCAGACTAAACACCAAATAAACCACAAGACTGAAGCCCCACATTCTGGTACATGTGGTTTCTGAGCTCAACTGCAGCTTTAAGAAAAACCTCAGAATTCAGACACTTCCACAAAAGTGTTCCGTTCCTTTACACATAGAAGGGAAAGCTGTGTGTGCATGCCATTAGTATTCTGCTCTTCAGTGGTTCAAATTCTATTTTATGTAACATGGTGGGGAATGATGAAAGCTACTACAATGTGAAATGTATTTGCATTCATGTAATTTTAAATGTTTAACTTGGGAAAGTAGCTTCATTTACTTGAGGTTGTATCCGATCAACATGCAGAAACCATTGCTAAGATCATGTACAATCCTTAGGGTGAACATAACAGAAAAAAAAATAAGAGCCTTTACTCTCAACTCACCAGCCAGAGAGGGAGCCTGGCATGAGCAGACAAGTGTGCTACTATATGAGTCTAGCTTTGAGTTCATGGGTTTGACTCCTGCCTGGGTCAACACAGGGAGGGGTGTTTGATGTGGAACAAGAAGATAGTAACACTGAAGAAGGTGACGAGAGAGAGAGAGAGAGAGAGAGAGAGAGAGAGAGAGAGAGAGAGAGAGAGAACACTAGCCGGAGGCGTGCAGCCTGCGCTGGCTGGATAAACGTGGCAGCCGTAAGGAGCAAGTGCTTCCTGTTTGGCTCTCCCAGGATTCCGTGAGGATGGACAGGCAGGGGTTAGAGTGAAGCGCTGTATGCATCATGATCAAGGTTTTGAATTATAACGGAAAGCGATGTGAAGAAAGCATTGTGAAATTACATGCTTCAGATAAAACAGTAGAGCCAGGCTTGGTGGTGGCATATACCTGGAACCCTAGCGCTCCGAGGAGTGCCCAGAGTTCAACACCAGTCTAAGCTTTGGAGCCAGTTCCATGCTAAGCATAGCTACATGGCAAGAGCCCCGTCTTTAAAAGACAGAGGGAGGAGTAGGCAGTGCTGGGAAGATGTTTCAGTCAGCAAAGCACCCGCCTAGCAAGCAAGAGGTCATGAGTTCAGATCTCCAGAATCCATGTGGAAATCTGGACCCGGCGGGATGCTTTTGTAACCCCCAGTGATAGTTAGATAAGCGGTGAAGATAGATGGATCCTTAGAGATCGCTGGTCAGCTGGCTATTTGGCAAGTTCCAAACCAAAGAGAAATTCTATCAAAATGTGGAAGGTGCCTGGTGAAGGACATGGAGGTTGGTTGTCCTCTGATATCCACACACATGTGCATGCATGCACCCACACACAGAGACATATATGTAGACAAAAGCAAATGAATAAACAGATATGAGAATGAATGAATCAGTGCGAGTCAAATCATACTATAAAACCAGTGTTCTCTTTTCTGTTCCTTAATGTCAGGCACCTTGGCAAACACCTCGGAGGAGCCTGTGATGGAATCTCTGGGGTCTAGTTGCAGAGCTAAGAGGAATGGCAGTGTTCTTACCTGTAAAGCTGAGATTGTGTGTGTGTGTGTGTGTGTGTGTGTGTGTGTGTGTGTGTGTGTGTGTGTGAAGTACACAGGTTCAGGCCCCTTAGGTCTTTGCTAGGATGTCTAGCCTACTATTAACAGTTGGTAGAAGCTGGAATGTTTGTCTGACATGGAGAAAGCGGCTACAGATGCTGAGCCTTCTCTTTAACATCTGGAGCCAAGAGCGATTTCTCAGTGTTGCTGAATCTGTACTGCTTGATCAAGTCCATTATAGGGAAGGACTTTGTCAGCCACTGGCTGGGAAGCCATCTGTTAGCAAAGTCCATTGATTATATACGTGAGAGACATCCCCACTGATTCCACGGCTTGAGAGAGTGCAGGAAACGAAAACTTACCTAAGTAAAGTGGTATCTCAAGAGCAGCCGGGAGCTGTTAGTTAGCAGAAGTAGAAGATACAAAGACTCACAGATAGTAATTGGGAATGCAAATGATCCCTGCCCCGCTTTGTCTCCTGATGTTGATGTCCCTACAAAGACAAAGTGTATTACATTTTTAATTTGCTGTAACCTTATAACTCGCAGTTTATAAAATGTCCTTATTTCTTAGTGACTGAAGATGGTTTTGTTACTAGATTGGGGTTTGTTTGTTTGTTTGTTGCCATTGTTTCAAACTGGAAAATTTAAAATACAGTTAAGCAGCTTCAATTTGGTTATATTGAAAGATTATGTCAAAACTAGATTTGTTGTCTGTAAAAATGCCCATCTCTGTAGAAGAGAGATGGCTATGGGTCCCCATGAGCAGACCTAGCCGAAGGTGCTTTGGACACTGTCAGATGGTTTTGTGGTGATTTGCTCATGAGAATGTTGTCTTGGGCGCTGTTGAGACCCTTTTACCTGTCTTGATAATGAAATGGTGTGTGGAGTCTGACAGGGAAAACCACGACGCATAGTTGGGACCCTGGCACATGTGTGGGCACGGGGATGGGCATCCCATGCTAACCCTGACTATGGCCACCTCCTCATCCGTCCCAAGCCACGAACTATAATCAAGCAAAGCATTTGAGGACTAGAAGGACTCCCTTTGAATATCCTGTAGAATAACGGGTGTCCTCTCTGTGTTCTGTTTGACCAGTGCTCCTACATCCCGCCCTGTAAGAGAGAAAACCAGAAGAACTCGGAAAGTGTCATGAACTGGCAGCAGTATTGGAAAGATGAGATCGGTTCCCAGCCATTCACTTGCTATTTCAATCAGCACCAGAGGTAAAGAGGGATTCGTGTGTGCATGTCAGTGGTGGCTGGTTGTGTGATGTGTTACATGGGAACATCATAGTTTGTGCCCACTTGGAGGAACTGGGAGATAACCTCAAGTTCCTTTTAGCCTGTGATCTCCATTCCTTCCAGCATTAAGGAGCTTCTTCCTGCTCTACTAGATGGGAGCCATATACAGAACACAAATGAGAGGAGAGGGAGGGAGGGAGGGAGGGTGGAATGAAGGGAGAGAAAGAGGGAGGGGGAAATGTGTCCAGGGTGGGGGGTGGTACCCAAGGGGGCTTCCCCTTCTCCTCAGAGAAAGGGAGATGGTAATGGGGGAAGGGTTTGTAAGGGCAGGACTGGGAAGAGAAGAGGGAGGGGGCTGCAATCAGGATGTAAAGTGAATAAACAATAAATATTATTGGAAAAAATATCAATATGTGTTCATACCATCAAAACTTCACCTGCCTTAGAGACTTGCTACACCGTTTTGTTTTGTTTTGTTTTCACGTGAGAGAGGTTTATCTTTAGTCTCTGTCTTCAGCATCCCGTGGCCATCCCTCTGTGTGACTCTTGGGTCAGATCTGGATTTTTTTGTTGTTGTTGTTCTCAGCTGTCATAGTCTAATATGGCCTGTCACCTCTTCACTATAGCACCCCAAGCCATTCTCCATGTTGCCACCCAGGCCAGCTCTCTAGCACAGGAGTCTAATCAGTTCACTCCTGAGAGTTCTCAGAATAAAAGTCTTGCATGTCTTGGCATGGTCTCTATGTCAGGTACACGTTGTTGCGGAGCAAAGCACCTAATATCTCACGGCTTACGGCAGTGACGGTGTCTCTCATGTGTCTGTGAGTTGGCGGGACTCATGTGCAGCTAGGTGCAGACTCAGCTAGGTGTGCGGTCCAGGATGGATATTGGTGTTTGACGACAATTCCCACCTCTCCTTTATTTATCGATAAAGATCTCCAGTGTTCTCTTGAACACTGGATCTCGGTGCTCAGATAGCCAGAATATCTTCCTTATGGCAAGGCACTCTAGAATTAGAAGATGCATCACTTCTGACACATTCTATTGGTCAAAGCAAGCGACAAAGTCAGCAGCGTACGTGGTGTGTTGACAGAGCTTCCCCAGATGGGTGCCCCAGAAGATACACGGTCACGTTTATCAATGGGGCATAGTTCCCACAGTTCCACATGATGCAGACACAAGAGCAGCCACCTGCAGAGAGTGTCATTCTGGGAATTAGCAAATTTCTCACAATCAGTGATCAGTTCCTTCCTCTAGCCCTAAGCAAATCATAGGAAAGACTACCCAGAAGGCACCCTTGAAGTACAGTAGGGCAGTGCCACTTAAGTGACATGAAGGGAAGGACATTGCCTGAGCAGATGCAAGATGGCCGATGATACAGAAGAAAAAAAAAGGAGCTCTTTTTTTTTTTTTTTTTTTTTTTTTTTTTT
>NC_034598.1:60036569-60038070 GCF_900095145.1 Mus pahari
TTGGTTTTTCGAGACAGGGTTTCTCTGTGTAGCCCTGGCTGTCCTGGAACTCACTTTGTAGACCAGGCTGGCCTCGAACTCAGAAATCCGCTTGCCTCTGCCTCCCAAGTGCTGGGATTAAAGGCATGCGCCACCACGCCTGGCCAAAACGCGGCCTCACTGGGGCTGGAGAGGTGACTCAGCGGTTAAGAATGCTGGCTGCTTCTCCCCCCACTGAGGGCATGGCCTTGATTCCCAGCATCCACATGGCAGCTCACAATCAAGTTCCATGGGATCTGACGCCCTCTTATGGCTTCTGGGGCAGCAGGCATTCAAGTGGTGCACAGACACACAGGCTAAACACTCATATACATAAAATAAAAACTTGAAAGTAGTAGTAGTAGTAGTAATAATAATAATAATAATAATAATTATAATAATAAAGCACCATTGGCTAATTACATGAGAATCCCCAGCGGGCAGCCCAGGCCGCAGCATTGTGACAAACATTGGCCACATACATCTATCTCCTGTGCGCTTTGTGGGCCCCTAGCCCAACCGTGTGCTCATTAAAGAGCATGCCCAGCGCTGTCTTTGTTCCTCCGTGTCTGGCCCAGTGCCTGTGTCTCAGTGGATCTTTGGTGAATCAACAGTTGAACTCAGTGCTGACTTAATAAGGCGGTTTCTCTGATGCCAAGGAATGCGGATTCGTTGATGGGAACAGATGCCGCGCAGAGTCAAGTGTGACATCACTGGCTGAGGATAAGAAGGGCAAGACCTTGAAATGGGGGTCGGGGGGCTATACTGCAGCAGCCAAAGCTAAAGAACAGGGCATCTTAGGTACGTTGTTGGTAAGAAAGTGTTGGTTGCGACCTAAACAGGTAAGGTAGCCTTGGGGTTAGAGTTCTACAAGCAATAATAATAATAATAGCAATAATAATAAATACTAAAGACATTATTTTTGTAATACAGGCAGTAAGTAGTCAGGCGAAGCCTTTTCCAATTTTATTTTCAACCTGAAGACTAACATAAGTAGAAGTTCATATTAGGAAAGTAACTGAGTTTCCCCGTGTAGGTTGCTGTGTGAGTGCTGAATGCGTGTTGGATATGGAGGGTGAGTGAAAGGCAGGCAGGAAGGAGAATACTGGACTGAAGACATGGTCTATAGTGGTTGTAAATATTAGTTGCATTTAGCTCACAGGGAGGAACCTGAGGCTTAAAGAATTCATGTAGCTGACCCAGGGCATACAGCCAGCCATTAAAAAAAAAAAAAAAAAAATCAGTTGGTCTGATTCCCAACAGTCTTCCTCTTGGCCATCTGCTGGTTCAGATAAAGATCTTTGTGGGCCTAAGTGATGGTGATGGTGGTGGTGGAGGTGGTGATGGTGGTGGAGGTGATGTGATGGTGTGGTGGTGGAGGTGGTGATGGTGGTGGTGGAGGTGGTGGTGATGGTGGTGATGGTGTTGGAGGTGATGGTGGTGGAGGAGGAGGTGATAGTGGTGGTGGTGGTGGTGGTGGTGG
>NC_034598.1:60038115-60071061 GCF_900095145.1 Mus pahari
GGTGGTGGTGGTGGTGGTGGTGGAGGTGGAGGTGGTGGTGGTGATGGATGTAGCCAACAGGGAATACCATATTCAAAAGGCATTTCAGAGTGAGGACCAGCAGGCCTTCCAGGGAGTGTACATAGTGAGAAAGGAAGGTGTCAAACTACTCCTGAGAGAAAAGTGTAGTCCAACTGTGACAGTGCTGAGTTCAAGACGCTCGATCCTGAGATACCCTGAGGGTATTTCATTCAGAAAAGCCAGAAGCTTGAACTGAAAGTTCAGGAGTCAGAGATGAGGAGCAGGGGCCACAAACAGCTCTGCAACCCCTGGGCACAGAAGCTGCTCTTGAGGCAAAGAGGACAAATGCATGCTGGGAACACAATGTTGAGAAGAGAAATGCTTGTCTATGACTTCAGTCACAGACAAGGAGACAGAGGGAGAATGGCCGGAGGGCGAGAGGAGATGCAGAAGAGAACAGGGAGAGCTATCCTGAAAGGGATGACGAGGAGGCTGCTAGCAGCTGTCCTCAGAAGCGCTGGCTTTGGCCACAGCAGGTCCCGCCTCTGAGTACAGGGATGGGAATCATTTTATATTCACCAAGTTGTGACCCGTGAGGGTGATTAGCCAGCGCACCCAACTGTAAAGCTCTCTGCATTCAGAAGAACTCAGGTTTGAGTTTGGTATCTGGAAATCTCATGGCAGAGGGGGAGGACTGACTCCTGCAAATTATCCTTTGAGCTCCACATGCACGCCATGTTGAGTATCATCTTGCCCCCCCCCCCCCGTGCATACATGTGTGTGCGCAAACACAATACACAAATGACTTAAAGTTTAAAAGAAGGAAATTCTGCCATGTGGCGGCATAGGGGAACTTTGAGGGTACCGTGTTCCTTGAAACAAGTTGGTCACAGGAAGCAAACATTGTTGTGTTAGGTGTTTGACATAGTCCAGTTCTTAGGGGACAGAGTGAAATGACAGTGGCTGGGGAGGGGAAAGCAGGGAGTTATTGATCTACAGGTGTGACGGTTTCCTCTGGTGAGGAGTAACAGCTGCAGAGCTGGGTACGGTAGGCATCGTACCTACAGTCTAACTGCAGGGTAGCTTAGGCTTAAAAGTTTGTCGAGCACGTGACATACAGACTGTGGCAGCGAGTACCCGCACAAGTTCAATCCCCTCAAAATCCCAGCACAGAGACGAGAAAGTAGGCGCAAAGTCCCACCCCTAACCAAGATGCTATTTACCATTGATACCCGCTGGGGGAGGGGAAAATCCGCTTTCTCCAATGGAGTGACACGGGATATATAAGCTATGCTCCAGGGCCGGTCCCATGTTCAGGAGAAGTTAGCCAACACAAAACAGACTTCAGACCGCGCATGTGTGTGTGTGTGTGTGTGTGTGTGTGTGTGTGTGTGTGTTGGGGGAGTAGTGGTAGTGTTTGGTTTTTTTTTTTTGGAGAGGGAGCATGAGCTTAGGTGGGTAGGTAAGTGGGCAGGATTTAGAAGTTGCGGGAGGGGACTGGCGAGATGGCTCAGCGGGTAAGAGCATTGACTGCTCTTCCGAAGGTCCTGAGTTCAAGTCCCAGCAACCACATGGTGGCTCATAACCATCCGTAACGAGATCTGACTCCCTCTTCTGGGGTGTCTGAAGACAGCTACAGTGTACTTACATATAATAAATAAATAAATAAATAAATAAATAAATAAGAAGTTGGGGGAGGGGAAAGAATATGATCTAAATATATCGTATGAAAATAATTCAAGCCAGTAGATGACTTGTTAAGCAGTTTTGATCTCGTGTTAAAACCCTTACCACAAATACACTAAAAGTTTGGGGACGAACCAAGCACTGGGGAAGGGCATCAAGAATGCAGGTAGAGAAAGGAGCCTGCTACAGAGTCAAACCAACCAGGGAGCGAAAGGAAACTGGACGTGTGGCGTGCACACGGTAGAACTGGAACACTGCCCGAGGACGATGAGTCAGAGTTTCATAACTCTTGGGGACCCTCTTCCAGTGAGGTGGGAACCTGGACTGGGAACAGCTCCCAGTGGTCAGCGAGATTGTACTGAGCCGTCTGAACAACCCAGAGTCTCCTAAAGCTCCCACTCCTGACCAGGCACTGATTTCAGAATGCAGGTGGAGACAGACCGCCTGGTCCTACCTGCTGCCCCGCCTGGTGCCCCACCCAGCTGATGAAGATCCTAATAACTTTCCCACTCAGCTCTGTTCTGCCTCTCAGGCAGGTTTGGATCCTGAATCCCCCCCCCCCCCCCCCCCTGATGGCCCTGTTCAGTTTGGGAAACAAGCAATAACCTCTGAATGCTTTCTCCGCCATCCCCCCCCCCACCAGTCCAGAAGGACTGTCCTTCCCCAGTAGTGACAACCGTCTGATAGGAACAGACCCCATACCACATACTCAAAAGAAAACAGTGCTCTCATGATTCTGTATTATAGTCACCACGCTCACTATACCCCCATGCCAGACATGCAGGGTCCTCAGCTTAAGCAGTGCCCTAGTTCCTTCCCGGTACCACAGTGCCCTGCAGCTCTATCCAATCTGGCAACTGCATACCTGGACTTAGCATCAGATCCCACAAGCTCACTCAGCCTCCCCACGCCTCCTCAGTGCTGATGCCCAACTGTGGTACCAAGTACAACACCCGTACATTTGACCAGTGTGCACAGAGTCGGGGGGGGGGTGAGGGTGTCTTCCTGGCCCTTCCCGATGGGCTCAGTTCTGTGTTGGAAGGCTCGAGGGACTCAGAGGACACTCACTCACAAGGCCATGTCGTCACAGAAGACTCAGCTCAGAAACTGCTGTGTGGAATGCAGACGGAGCAATTAGACACTCTCCCCCTGCCCGAGCGCCAGCTTTGAGGCACAGGGTTGTCCTCGCTGGCTCTCCGAACCCTGGTCAGGGCTCTCCCATTTTGTAGGCATAAAATGGTGACTGGATCAACCTGCGGGCTCCTGTCCCCTTCCTGGAGGTCGGAGGGCAATGCTGAACTTTCTAACTCTTTGACCACAAGTTGGGTCCTCTGTAAGCAATACCCCTCTCTCCCAGAGCCACCTCATTAGCATAAAGTCCCGGTAGGCTAGGAGGGGCTTCCTGCGAACAAGGAGAGGGGCTTCTGTCGCCCCTACAATCGGGTTAGAAAGGATTTAGGAACTCTGCCCAGAATTCAGGGCCAAGACCAAATAAGTATTTCTGACTATATTACAGATACCCCCTGTGGTCTGAGCCCAGGAGTTCAAACCTGCCACCTCTCCATCGGAATGGGCACACATTCTCTATCGCTCCCGTCACCAACCTGTCTGCAAACCGTCAGGTATAGATAGAAGTGAAGCTGGTTTATCACTATTTTCAAGTGACTCTGGGGAAGCGGGAGTTTTCAGTTTCTCCCATCCTGGCATAAGCGAGATGAGACAGGGGTGTCACTGGGCTCGCGAGATAGCAGCTCCCTGGTGCCATCCACTCCGGGTGCGTTTCTTACTACTGCCACCAGAGAAGTTAAAATAGACTTCACCGTATCCACTCCCAGATGCTCTTGATAAGGTGAGCTTCATATTTAAAGCGACCTTTAGATTTCACACAGCTGCAGGAAATTAAGAGGCACAGCTACCAGGAACTTCTCATTTCTCAAGAAACGGGTGTTATTTTTAAAATGTTAAGGTAGAGATTATTGGAGTCTCGCATTTCCACAATTTCAGCCTGTGTTCGGGAGGGGAAATCTGCAGGGCTAGACAGCCGCCAGAAATGGAAGGTTAGTCCTCACGGTCTCTGGGCAACCTCATCCCAGGGCTATATCCACCGTGATCTCTTAGTACCAGACACTTGTCTGCCTCCCTAACCCATGGTGCCCGCCATCTTCCTAATGCGGAGATTTTGTATCTATAGAGTTTTTGTGTGTAGACGTTTTATCTGTAGTTTTTGTTCCACATTTTTCTTGTTATTCTCCATTGCCCTGCTAATTAAGGAAGGTCAAAGCCTACCATTGACCGGGTAGTGTTCAGAGATGGGCGAATAGTGGAGGACTCCCTTTCACTGGGAAGGGTTTCCCCTTCTCTGACCTTGTCTGGGAAATTCAACTCCCTCCCTACGCCAATACCTGCAGAAAGTCACGTGGTTCGATTACAAGTTCAACTTCCTTTCTCCAGAGAAGAACCTGTCCAGCCAGCACGTGAGATTCCCAAAACGCTTCCCCGTGCTAATGAGGCATTTCCAATAAGCCCTCAGCCAATGACCTTGGCCTATCTTGTATGTTCCTACCCCCTCCTCCTCTCCCAAATTCTGTAAGCCTCGAATCACCTCAAGTAAAGTTGACCTGCCTCCCCGCAGCTGGTCCTGGTGTGTCTTCTTCCTGTACAGACTCAGAGTTTTCCTCCCCACCCCCTGCTCCCTTTGCCCTTGAGGGCAGGGAGGGGCACCGTTCCCCAGGCTCTTTCAGTAACCCCCCCCCCTTAACAAGCACACTCTAATGGTAGACTGGGGATTCTACAGCAAGCACACTGAAGACGCCTTCATCTTTGCCTTCCCCGGTGAGCACCTGGAGTGGAGTGAGGTTCCTTGCAGAGTTTCTTCATTCCATCGGTACACCAGAAAGGATGGAAGGTCACAGCTCACATCCTAGGCCTGTGCTCGCAAACCCTCGTCAAATGAACCAGTCTGGCCCAAGAGCATTTGCGTCATCTCTGGAATGCTACCTCCGGGGCTGCTGCTGCTTTGGTTCAGATGTTACATGGCTGAGATGACCCTCGGTGGTCTGGCGAGCCTTGTTCCTTGTCCTGACCGTCTTCTCTCGACTGGGTTGGATTTCCCTTTTAAGACGCCTACCACTAGCCTCTTGATTAATTTTTTTCCCTACTTCCTAGCCAGCTTCAAGTTCTGTTACTGAGTGACATGCCAGTCATGAGCCAGTAGACAGACAGACAGACAGACAGACAGATAGAGATGAAACAACCACAAAACACAGCAGACCAGGTCTCAGCCTTCTGTGGAGCCAATAGCTTACGGCGACAGGATTGTAGAATTTAAAAGTCAGGCGATGCAGTGAAGGAAGACTCGCAGGCCCTGCTTTGAGACCTTCTTGACATGGTGGGGAACTGCAGGCCTGAGTGAACCGCATTGGTAGAGACGGAGGTGTGGCTCAGTGTTTAGCTAGGTACAAGCAAGTAAGAGGAAGGACCGTGTCAGAGTGGGGCGCTGTGGGGTACATGGTTTCTGAGGCTTGGAAGCTTTGTGTGTCTGATAAATGTAAAGCCAATGAGGTTGGAGAGCCATGCCAATGGCTCTGTTTCCCATGATGCTTTTGTACCTCTCACCTTGTCTCCTCATCTGGGACACCTTTGTCATTTTCACTACTAGACATTGGCACAGCACAGTAGTTCTAGGAGGAAACTGGACCCAGGTGTTTCCTCATACTGTCATTCTGGGAGTATTGATTTAATCTGTGCCTTGGTTGTCCTCGGATCGCCTTACACCTTAGCTGCTGTCTTTCCCTGCTTCCTTTCTGCCTCCCACACCACCAAGGTTGCTTTTCTCATACTCCCCAGAGTTAGATGGGTAAGCATGTTCCACCTCTTGCAGATTAAGAGTTGCTTAATGGCAGCCACCACGTGACACTGGATATGTGGGTGTACACTTCTCTACCCTTGATTCACTGTATATCTTGGGGGAATGGCTCAACTTCCCCATCTTGGTTTTCCTAGCCTGCAAAGCAAGAGTGACATTGTCTTGTTTTTATTTGGGTTTGGATAAAGCCTGCATCTGCACAGCAGTGCATCCTAAGTCATGATATATGTTTGTCTCCCTTTAATCCATTTGTAGCAAGTAAGAGACAGTAACGAGTGGCCGAGATGTCCTCTGGTTGAAGGCTTGGACGTTGCCTGATTAAATAATTGGGGGTTTATTAATGGGTAAAGCAATATGTAGTGCGCGTGCGCACACACACACACTCTCACACACACACACACATAAGGTGGGGGAGAAAGGGAGGGAGAGAGGAGAGAGAGAGAGAGAGAGAGAGAGAGAGAGAGAGAGAGAGAGAGAGAGAGAGAGAGGGAGGGAAAGAGTCTATTGCTCAGAAAAAAAGTAAATATGCTATACTTATGCCACTGAATGGATATATTCTAATTCTGGGGTGTATATTTTTACCCTTAGCATTTTAAAGACAGATGAACATAGCAGCCTGAGTTCAAATGAGTGGAGAGCTCTGCACAACACTTGGAAAGCCATTAAAATAGAGAATTAAAAGCAATTGATCAGAAAGGGGGCTGCTTGCTTACACGAGGCTTGGTTTTCTCGCCCAGAAAGGTTGATAGACCGAGGACCTGCCAACCTCCACGCCCATCCTTAACACTCTCAAGCTGGGTGATTTTACGACGCTCGTTCTGAGCCTCGTGCATTCAGAATAACTTAGGATGCCTTATAAAATCCTAACTGTGCAAGAGAGACAAAGTTAGGACAGAACCAAGTGATCAGTGGTCTGGAGGCCCTGCTCAATGGAGGAGCGTGCCGTGCAGTCACTTCATGGTGAGTGAGTTCCGTGAGGATGACGCTGTACTTAGATGTGTGCTTCTGAATACACTTATAACCACCATAGTGAGAAATGCTTGGTCAGTTGTAAACTGTTTTCACTATGTCGTTGCATTCCAGAAACAGATTTGCTCTAATAACACCTTTATTTTAATATGTTTATAGATTGAATTTAAGCATATCACTGGCTATAAAATTTTCCTTCAGTTTGTTTTTTCTCTCTAGGACAAATTACTAAAAAAAAAAATACTCTCGGGATTAAATTGCACACAAAAATGGAACCTGGGCTTGACAGGGTGGGGTGAGAGGCCCTTGCGTGGAGGTCAGAAGACAACACTCAGGGATCAGTGTTCCCCTTCCTCCTTGCTGAGGGAGACTTGCCTTATTTCTGCTTCAGCACTGTGTACTCCAGGCTAGCTGGCCTGTTAGTTAGCTCCGCCCCCTGTGTCAGAGGAGGAGCCCAGGGATTACAGATGTGCGCTATATTTGGCTTTCTTCTGTAGGTTCCGGGGCTTGAACTCGGGTCATAAGGCTCCCGTAGCTGACACCTTTACTTTCTGAGCCAGCTCTCTGGCTCAGATCTGAGTTTTGAATAACCCGCTAAATTAGATAATGACTGTTTTATGTTTAAAAAGTTCCTTACTAATGTTGTTTTCTATCTTCTGTGAGCGACATTTTTTCCCCCGATCTTTGATTGGAGAAGGGCTCGATGCCTTAGTTCTTCTTCTTCTCAAATGATGACGCTAGCTTTCTCTTTCTACACCGAGTTCAGTGACCTATCATGAACAAAGCAGTACATCTGGAGCCTCACCCAGATCGCGTCTTCCACAGGCACATTTGTGTCTCGTTCCATACTGAGAGATTACATCAGAATTGAAGGCTGTGTTTAGTCTCCAAATCTGTACTTTTAAAAAAGTAGTGTTTGCTGTCTCCAGCAAGCTGTGGGCTATGGGTGGAATCTGTGCCAACATTCCTTCTAAGTCTGACATCTAAACACCATGCATTATTTAAAAAACAAACAAACAAACAAACAAACAAAACCCATGAAATTGAGAGTCTATTTTCTGATGGTTAATCAGAAATGTCTTTCTGCTGGCGAGTCCAGCTCATCTTCTGACGGCCTTTATCATCGTGGCAATAAAAAAGAAGTCACAAATGTGATGTTATCAAATCACTTTTCATTTAAGATGCTTTATGCAACCTTCAAAGAGAGCCCTGAGGGGAGTTTGGGAGGAAAAATACCAAGAACCACAGGACAAGTAGGTCACAGAGTGCAGTGCCATCAGCTGCAGGAATGCAGGGCAGGGCTGCGCGTCGGGAGACTTCAGTTCTATGCATAGCTCTGCTCTAACCTCAGTGGGTGACCTTGGACTACTTACCCAAGAGCCTTCACCTCAGTTTCCTATTAGGTACAATGGGGCCAGACAATGTTTGTGGCGTAGGGCGGGTTTATGTGGACTCAGAGACTCACAGCTTCTCACATCTGGGAGATCTTTTCAGTCATTCACTCCAATCCTCTATTAAATAAAAATTTAGTGTGTGTGTGTGTATGTGTGTGCTGAAACCAATTGCCTGTTGAGAGGCAAGCATCTTAAGGGTTTATTCTGGGGGAAGGAACATCCACAGGAGTGAGGCAGATGCTAGAGGGCCAACAGATTGTGTGGGAAGTCAGGAAGCCAAGCTGAGAGCTGACAGGAAGTAGGGCCAGACTGTAAGACAGTGGTTCTCAGCCTTACTACTGTTGTGACCCTTTTATCACATTTCCACATGTTATAGTGACCCCCCCAGCCACAAAATTATTTTCATCGCTACTTCATAACTGTAATTTTTGCTACTGTGATGAATCGTAATATAAATATTTTTGGAGATGAAAGTTTGCTAAAAGGGCCATGGCCCCCAGGTTGAGAACCATTGCTCTAAGACCCCATGGTCCATCCTTACTGCCTACTTCCTCCGGGGGTGCTCCCCACTCCTAAAATTTCTATGGTCTTCCAAATAGCACCAGGAAAACAAACAAAGCTAGGCATGGTGGGTCCCGCCTTTAATCCCAGAACTTGGGAGGCAGAGGCAAAGGCAGGCAGATCTCAGAGTTGGAGGCCATCCATGGCTACAGAGAGAGATGGGGGTTGAGGGGGGGAAGAAAGGGAGGAAGGCAGCCAGACAGGTAGGCATCACCAGCTGGGTATCAGTTGTTCAAACACATGAGCCCATGGCAGGGGGGGAGGGGGCGTTTCGTATTGAAAGCAAGACGAAGCCCCAATAACTAAATGCCTACCACATCCTTTCTCTGCATTCTTTCTCCTCAGCACGGCTATCCCATTTGCAAACATTTCTGGTTGTCAAGGACTTCTCTTCTGTTTTTGTTTCAAATGGCTCTTTGAGAGTTTTATCTCCACTGAGCAAATAAATGAGATCACAGGTCACCCCAGGGAGAGGGGCGTGGGGAGGGACTGATGGCTGAGTTTCTCTGCAGTGGAGAAGTTTCTGGTGTATGGTGTCAGTTGGTGGCAGTGACTTTACCACAGTCAGAACACCTGGTTTGTGCTGCTGTCTCTCTCACTCTGGGGGCAGACGGTTGTCTGAGTATCATGGCGGACAGATCAACTGTAAGGTTCCCAGGAAGCTCAGGGAGCAGCAGGCTGGAGCTGCAGCCTCTCTCTGTGAGGTGACAACAGGTCAGCCATCTCCCCCTGCTCCTCCTCCTCCTCCTCCAGTTCCTTCTGCTCCTCCCCCTGCTCCTCCTCCTCCAGCTCCTTCTGCTCCTCCCCCTGCCCCCCTGCTCCTCCCCCTGCTCCTCCTGCTCCCCCCCTGCTCCTCCTCCTCTTTTCTGTTCTTTCTTTTTGGTTTGGGTTCTAAAACATATCCTTGCTATGTAGACCTGGCTCCGTTTTTTGTTGTTGTTGGTTTTTTTTTTTTTTTTTTGCACTGTGGCAGTTCCCCTGCCTCCTCCAGATGCAGTACGCCAGGGATGGCCAGTTCACCAGGAAGCAGAAACTTTCCATCATCACTGTTGAGTCCAGGACAGGGCCTTCCGTAGGCATGCTCTGAGCAGCTGTGACCACTGCCATCTCACACACAGCGCTAATCTGGCTCCTTCCTTTCGCGCCCCCCCCCCCCCCACTCCTGAACTTGTGCGAGTTGCATTCTGGCCTCAACTACCAGAACTGTAATTATCTTTTTCCTCTAAAAATGTGTTATTGATTTTAACGGATTCTTTAACTCTCATTGATTATTTTGAAACTTGATTCTAGCACCTATTATACTGGTTGTTTCTTCCATTCTGACAAGTAGGTAGGTGCATATGCGTATGTGCGCATGTCTGTGTGTGTGTGCGCGCGCGCACACGTGCATTTCATCTCTGTAACGGTATATGTACATGTGTGTTTCTGCGTTTATGTGGAGACCAGAGGACAGTGTTAGATATTGTTCCTTAAGTACCATCCAGCTTTTCTTAGGGGATGTGATCTCTCAATGGCCAGGGAGCCCTTGGCATCTTTCTCTCCACTTGGCCAGCACTGTGATTACAAATGTGTGCCCCGGGGGCTGGAGAGATGGCTCAGCGGTTAAGAGCACTGACTGCTCTTCCAGAGGTCCTGAGTTCAATTCCCAGCAACCACATAGTGGCTCACAACCATCTGTAATGGGATCTCATGCCCTCTTCTGGTGTGTCTGAAAACAGCGACAGTGTACTCATATATAATTAATAAATACATCGAAAACAACAACAACAAATAAATGTGTGCCTCTATGCATGCCTGTCTTTTTAAGTGTAGGTTCTGGGGAATCAAACTCATGATCTTATGCTTTGACAAAGCACTTTATAGGCCGAGCCCTTCGATACCCTCCACCCCTTAAATACAATCATAATTGTAAGTCAGAATCGCTTCAATTCCCCAAGACTTCTTATTGATAAAGACGGTAAAACCCACTGGGACCAATTTCATAGGGCCCCATGTAGCAGTAGCTAGTGCGGTAGCAGGCAACACCTGTCCGCCCCGCTTCCTCTGTGTCAGGGAGTGCTGATATGTCGTGTGTCCTAACTCCCAACTCTGCACAGGTGGGCCACAGGCGTGTGGCCACTGCCCTCATTCTCTCCATGGCAGAACTGCGGCCCCAGGAAGCCAGGCATCCTCTCCGAACCACGTACCTGGAAAATAGCAGCCGGGATCCGAACCTTTTGAGTCAGGGAATGATAAGGGCACACATCTGGGGGTGGGGGTGGGGGCAGCGAGATGATTTGGCACGTGCGTACAGAGGACACCAATCAAATCAAGCAGTGCTAATCCCTCCTCCTTCTACACTTAAAAGCCTATGAGCTTCCACCATCAAGCTCTTCTTCATAAAATACACCATAGGCCATGTTTTATTGTCAGTCACACTTACCCCGTTGAGCCGTAGAACACCGCACGCCATTCCTTCTACCTAACTTTATTGTGGTGCCTCTCGCCAGCCTCCATTTATACTTCTTCTCACTGCTCAGCTCTCCTCATGCTTGAGATCAGCTTCAAACCTCTGCCCTCTGTCTCCTGAGTCTCCCCTGCTCACCTCCCTGAGGAAGTCCCTAGCGGTGGCCAGGATTCTAGCCCGTGCTGGGATCTGAAAGCACCAGAGTCTCTGTGAAGTCTCACCAATGAAGCATTACTGTGAACACCTTCCTTTTCCTGGCCACGACTGATGGCAAACTAATCGGAAATGCCAGCCTGGCACAATTGAGCCTTCCCGTGTGCCTGCCCTTTCCCAGTAAACTCTTTGTGCCTCCGTTCCCCAAAGCCTGTACCCCTGCCCTTTTGCATCTGCTCACAGGATATTTCCTCCCCCCACCCACAAGCACAGTTAAACACTCCTCCTCTTTTATTATCTGCACACTGTGTGCAAATATCCATCGAGTCTTAAAACGGGTTTTAGCCAGAAGCAACAACAAGCGTCCACAGAACGCCTCAAACCAATGTGTCAGTATAGTGCCCGGCGGTGGGTATATAGACAGAGTGTTCCTGCCCTCACGTTGACTGCCGATGGGCAAGCCAACAAGCTGGGGTGTCCCTGATACCTGTCAGCCGGAGGTGTTGAGCAAATGCCAAGTGACTGAATGGAAGAGAACCAAGTCCCGAGAAAGCCTTGTTAAATGCCCAAGTGTATGTCTAGAGACTGTGTGCTTTAGACTTAGAGATCTACAACAAGGTTGCAGGTCGATGGGTTATGTACAGCTTGAAGACTCCATGTTATTGTCATTGATGTGGGCAAAGAAGGAAGCCCTACCTATAATATTAATCCTGGTCAATGGCAAAAGAAGTAAAAATGGATCTCACTAGGAATATGTACCGCTCACTGCATAGAAGCCTGTGGATTCTTTTTCTTTTTCTTTTCCTCCTTTCTTTCTTTCTTTCTTTCTTTCTTTCTTTCTTTCTTTCTTTCTTTCTTTCTTTCTTTCTTTCTTTCTTTCTTTCTTTCTCATGTTCCAATGACCAGTCTGCTGTTAATTATTTTTTTAAAGATTTATTTACTTTATGTATATGAGTACACGGTAGCTGTACAGATGGTTGTGAACCTTCATGTGGTGGTTAAGAATTGTATTTAGGACCTCGGCTCAATCCGCTCCCGTTGGCCCCACTTGCTCAGTCCCTGGTCGCTCTGGCCCCAAGATTTTCTACATAAGTACAAATCTCAGACACACCAGAAGAGGGCGTCAGATCTCATTACGGGTGGTTGTGAGCCACCATGTGGTTGCTGGGATTTGAACTCAGGACCTTTGGAAGAGCAGTCAGTGCTCTTACCCACTGAGCCACCTTGCCAGCCCAGCTGTTAATTATTTACACATTATTTTTATTAAATATTGGGCATCACATGCTACAGGGATGAAGTTAGGCAGCAGCTAGCCCACACAGGTGCTATGACTTAGTCATAATTCACCCCTTTAATACCCATGCATGCTTCTCAACAATACTTTAATTGCAGCAACATATTGAAGAGCGACATATCATATAGGAATAGGGCCTCAAAACAAATCCAGTTTATTCTATAATTCAGAAGTATTATACTATCTGCTTGATTAATTTTAACTAAGAGACACAATTTCACAGCAGGGGACAACAATATTGAGTGTAAAGCTACTACTATTTGTGTGCCCTGTAGTGTCCGTGCCCCATAGTGTGTCCCATAGTGAGTGTGCCCTGTAGTGGGTGTGCCCTGTAGTGGGTGTGCCCTGTAGTGGGTGTGCCCTGTAGTGGGTGCACCCTGTGGTGTGTGTGCCTTGTGGTGTGTGTGCCCTGTGAGTGTGTGTGCCCTGTAGTGTGTGTGCCCTGTGAGTGTGTGTGCCCTGTAGTGTCCGTGCCCCATAGTGAGTGTGCCCTGTAGTGAATGTGCCCTGCGGTGGGTGTGCCCTGCGGTGGGTGTGCACCTTGTGGTGGGTGTGCCCTGTGAGTGTGTGTGCCCTGTAGTGTGTGCGCCCTGTAGTGTGTGCGCCCTGTGAGTGTGTGCGCCTTGTGAGTGTGTGTGCCCTGTAGTGTGTGCACCCTGTGAGTGTGTGTGCCCTGTGAGTGTGTGTGCCCTGTGAGTGTGTGTGCCCTGTGAGTGTGTGCGCCCTGTAGTGTGTGCGCCCTGTAGTGTGTGCGCCCTGTAGTACACACTTTAGGAATCCAGACACATGAATCATTAGTAGCCTAGACAGAAAGCTAGCCTGTTTCTCTTTTCCTACATGCAGTAGGAAATGACTTAATTTAAAAATAGCTGCTGTGTATCCTATACATTGTAACAAAACAAGGTTCCTAACAGTTGGGAACCTTGTAAAGCCAATACCATAATCGTAGGAGTGGTCCTTCCTCCAAGCTTCCAGGATCAAAAACACTCACTTGGCCTTTTGCAACAAAAGACACATACTTACCTTAATTTCCATAGCTGTGAGAGTAATCACACAGCATGCAGCCCTGAAGGGCGAGGTATGTGAAAACAAGGAAATAAGGAAACGGGCAAGTGGGTTTTCTTGGTTGAGGATCTAATTCCAGGATACTGGATTTAACTTAGACATTAATGGCGATGCATTGAGTACATTGTGGAGGGAATTGCTGTGAGCCGAGTCTGGGTGGTCCTGCGCCTGCCTGAGTTCCAGCTCCAGGCTGGCAGCCTTCCCTAGCATGTGAGGCCAGACTGGGGGTTACCCAGGAGGAGAGGTCTGGGGGTCCACCAGATGAGGGAGAGCAAGCGCTTCAACAGGATGAGCTGGAGAAACAGAAACTACTATCACACACTGGGAGAGGCGGGGCCAGAGAGGGGTTTACAGAGAGGCAGAGAGAGGGCGGGGCCAGAGAGGGGTTTACAGAGAGGCAGAGAGAGGGCGGGGCCAGAGAGGGGTTTACAGAGAGGCAGAGAGAGGGCTGGGCTCGTCCGCACCTGAATCAGATTCCCAGAATGATCACTGTCAGAGGGCCCTCCACCCCAAACTCCACCCCCACCTCATTGTTGTGAGACGGATGATTTCGGTCCAAACACTGGGGAGGCAGAGAAGACAGGCAGGTCCCTCACAACTTGGCAAGTTCCGTGTCAATGAGGTTCCTATTGCTGTGATGAAACACCATGACCAAAATCAGGTTGGGGGAGGAAAGGGTTAATTCGGCTTACACTTCCACAGCACTGTTTCTCAGGGAAGGAAGTCAGGACAGGACTGGCTGGAATGTGGAGGCAGGAGCTGATGCAGAGGTCATGGAAGGGTGCTGCTCTCTGGCTTGCTCCTCATGGCTTGCTCAGCCTGCTTTCTTACAGAACCCAGGACCACCAGCCCAGGGGTGGTACCACCCACAATGGATTGTGTCCTGCCCCATGAATCACTAATTAAGAAAATGCCCTATAGGCTTGCCTACAACCCAATCTTATGGAGGCATTTTCTTAATTGAGTTGTCCCAGATGGCTGTAGATTGTGTCAAATTGACATAAAACTAGCCAGTACGCCCTGTCTCGAAAAATGTGGATAGTACACAAGAGATGGCCCCTGAGATTGACTTCTGGCCTACACATGTGCATATGTGCACATACACTCGTGTGTGTGTGTGTGTGTGTGTGTGTGTGTGTGTATACACTCCTTCACACACATGGACATATGCATACTCATTCCTAAAAGAACAAAAAAAAAAAGCAGAAAGGCAAACAGAAAAGCCAAAAATGATCACTTGTTTTGGAAATTATCTGAAAATAGTTGGCACAGTCTGTGAAAACACAAGTAAACACACAGGACTGTTTAGGCAAACCCATCTATGGCATTTACAGCTTCCAACAAATCTAGGTGGCCTTTGAATGAATCCCCTGCAAGTCTGCGATCCTGCCGCTCTGTCCTCCAGATCTGCTCAGCTGCAACTCAGCAGTTTCAATCACGCTTTGAAGTCTGTTGCCGCCCCACTAACATTTGTTGAGCTACCATTTTGAGCTTAGCAGGATGTATTGCTCTTCAAGGTCCCGGGAACCCCAGGGAGACCAGCCAAGTGGAGCTGAGCAGACGCCTGAATACACCACTTGACTAGGAACCCACGGGTGTGACTGAGCCGGCATTGTTCTGCCCCGCCCCGACCCCACCCTTCCTTTCTTACTACATAAGAAGCCCTTGCAAGGTTGATTCCCCCCCACCCCCGAGGAATGATGGGGAAGAAAGTGGTTTTTGACCTCCTTTAAAATGCCATCTTTCGACTGCGCGCAGTATGCCCAGTTGGGTTCAGACAGGAAAGAGATAGATACAGTGATATTTGAGGGGATCCCTTACCCTGCCCATTTCCTTGAGAACCAAAATGCTGAAGCTCTTGCCAGCCCTCCAAGTGCCCAATGGAATCCCTGCTCGTGTGCTTATTTTTGGGTTCGTCAGCGTGTTTGTCATCTTCTCCCTGGAAACGGTTTCTCACACCCACATCGCGAGTGTGCGATCTGCGATGATTCCGTGTCCTCTTTGCCTGGAACGAGGGCTGAGAACATGATTCAGCTTAGGGAAATGACACAAAATGGGGCCTGTTAGATCTTTCAATCCTGGCTCTTTCTATGTGTGTGCAGTCTCTCTACGGGAGCAGACCTGCTGGAAGCAAGCCCATTTGAGCTCTAAGTTCCTAGGCTCAGGGTATCGGGAGAGACTAGAGGACACATTTGTTACTTTCTTGTTGCTGTGAGAAAAGTAACTTCAAGGGGGCAGGATTTATCTCAGCTCACAGTTTGAGGGTTCCTGCTATCAGGATGGAGAAGCCTGGGGGCGGGGTGAGAGTGGGTGTGATCATGTGACAGGCGCCAAGTCAGCTGGCCACATCATATCAGCAGTTAGGAAGCAGAAAGATGAAGGCTGGTGCTAATTTCCTTCCTTCCTTTCTTCCTCCCTTTCTCCCTTCCCCCTCCCTCCCTCCTTCACTTCCTTTCTTCCTTAAGTCAGAAGTTCATACCCATCTTTCTGCTTGCAAAACTTGATCGAGGTGCCTGTTCTCAACCCACCCGGAGAAGACAGGAGCCTTCACAGACAGAGGTCACACATAGCAGGTGTCTGATGGCAGGGCTTTAAGAATCAGCTTGAGGTGACAGGACAGGGTATGTGGAAGACAACCGTGCACTCAGCATAAAGAGAATGAATCTAAAGACGCATGTCACTGTGTTGAATCCAAAGCACTTCACTGGGTGAGCGCAGAGCTGCTGCGGCTCCCTCGGGCTTCTCAGAAAGCCTGTGGAGACACTCTCCGACATGGCCCACGTCTGAGGCTGGGGACTGACACTCAACTGTTCTTGACATGGGAGGAGGAGGAGCGACAACGGCATCTCTACCAAAAGGAAGTTGCTCATGGGAGCTGTCTGTAAGAGCTGTCTGTGACTACATCCTTATAGCATTCAGGCGGAAAAAGAAGGACCCGGGGAAGACTCAGCACGGCCACCATTCTGGAAGGTTTTTTGTGGGTTTTGTTGGTGGTGGTGTTGGTGTTGGTGGTGGTGTTTTGTTTTGCTTTTTTGTTTTTTTGCCCGGTGGTGGCAATCATTCTCATGGCAGCCTCTCCTTATGTGTTCAGCATCAGAAGCAACAGAAGTGAGGCACTTCCGCATCTCATTTAGTTCTCAGGAGTAAAGTAGATTCTGTCACTCCACCATTAGGAAATGCCCCCACTCTCCCCACCCCAAGCTCATGGGTTTGAACGTTCCGTTTCCAGCTGACGCCACTGCCTCAGAAGGCTGTAGACCCTTTAGGTACGGAGCTTCAATAGAGGGAGTAGGTTTGACTGCCTGCCCCTACTTGCTGGCTGCTCTCCGCTTCCTGACTAGGACACGATGTGTGCCACCAAAGTCTTCTCCATCACGATGACATCTCTCTCTCTCTCTCTCTCTCTCTCTCTCTCTCTCTCTCTCTCTCTCTCTCTCTCTCTCTCTCTCTCTCTCTCTCTCTTAAACTGTGAGGTAAAATAAACCTTTCAGCTTTCCTCACATTATTTTTTGTCAGGTAGGTTTTCACAACAATTGAGGAGAAAGGTAACGGCCACGCCCATTTTAGAGATGAGAAAACTAAGACGTGAAGGACAGATCAAACATTTACCTCAAGATCACGGTCGCCCAAATGGAGTTCATGCTCTTGAATACCATCCTGTGCGAATCCCTGTGTTGCCAATTCTCAGTCGACCTGGGAAGGACAGTGGAGGAAGACTGGAGGATGTGACTCACAATTATAGATGTGTGGTGAGCATTTTATCTACAGACAGTAACCCTGGGGAGCAAAACCGTGCTTTTGAGAGAACTACCACCAGGCTTTTTAAAGCCCATACCATAGCATCATTGCTGAGCTACGATGAGTCAGAATGAGCTGGTAACAGGGGAGGGGAGGAAAAACCCTTTCCTCTGTCAGACTTGAAATGTTTGTCAACTTCATGTGAATGAAATGGACAAATAACTCATCAGCAGGAGAAAATGTAAACCAACTTGGTGTGTTATGTTTTACGCAAAGGATCTCAAATCAAAGAAGTGGCTGGACTTAGTGAGGGCAAGGCAAAAAGACTCCGGCGATGGACAGACTGGCTTTTAAGAGGGGAAGGTTTGTGGTGATGTTTGCCTCTGCAAACTTGAGGGGATTTCTGTGAAGACTAGAACCCTCGGAGAAGAAATTTATGGCAGCCCCGGGCCCCAGAAGTTGTGTGGTTATGCAGATGAGGGAGATTTCTGGAAGGAGTTGGTCCTGTCTGTTTAATCTCAAATGTCTTCTTTGGCTTAAGCTAACCACCTTCGGGGTTCCAAGTGTGTCCTCACAGCAGAAAAGCACCGAGTGAAGAGTGCTCTCTGTCAAGGACCTGTGTGGGTAGTCCCTGTCTCGCAGGTGCTCCCCCGGAGATGTACAAGTGCTCTCCTGCAGTCACGTGGAAGACAAGTGTCCTCTTCCACCTTCTCGACAAGGTGGTATGATTGCTTCCCTAGCAACTGGACATAGCTGACTCCTCCCAACGGGGACGGCTTGTTTATACTAAACTCAAAATCAACTTCTATATTTGTTAGAGATCGAATCCATCGCCTTATACATCTTAATATATATGATATATACTCTACAACCATGTATCTCTGGTTTCCAGCATTCCTATGGGCCGATCTTCAGTATCTTTTAGTAGAAGGAGAAAAAAAAAAAAAAAGAACTTCAAAGATTATTTGTTTTTAAATCAGTAATCAACAAATTAAATCTGGGATTTTCACTGAGTAGGTTTTATTTAATTCAGTCACCTTCCAGAAGAGCCACGGAATATGATATTGTTAAAAGCCAAAATATTTAATAACACTCCGCCACTGTTTGGGTTCAGAAAGACCCGTGTGGCTCTGGTACTGGCAGGCATGCTTGCTTCTGAAGGTTGGAGCCTCTCCAAAGGGCTTGAGGCCTCTGGGGCTGTGATTTAGAAGCAGGTTACAGGACCCTCATCTGCATTTCACTTCGTTTCCTGCTGAGAGCAGTCGCTTTGCCCCGTGTTGCCAGTGTGTTGCTGTCCCTTACCACAGACCTAAACAAATCTGAGGAAGCCAGCTCAGTCAGTCAGTGGGTTCTCCAGGGAGAGAGCAGAGATGAAAAAGAGAAGGACAGTTAGACAACACTGTAGCATGACCCCAGCCTCTCATGAGGCTAAAGCCGGAGCGGGTTTATTTTCTCCCAATCTGCTCTTCTACCATTTTAATTGCATGCAAATAATCAGGTCAACTCTAGATTAAAGAGCAAACAAGGCAATAAACACAAATAGTCAAGGAACAAACGAAGTCTCTTAATCACGTTTCTAGGGGCTTATCAGAATGACCAATATATCTGAGCCTACTTCCCTGTTCTAGCCCAAAGTCAGATTCTTGCCTGAAGCCTACTTCTTTGTCCTGGCCCAATGTCAGATTCCCACCAAGTTCCTAGAAGCGGGTCCCCCAAACTCTCCACACAAACGAATTACCCCAAGTACTTTGTATGTAGTTGTGGAGAGCTACCATCTAACCACAGTAAAGCTTTGCATGTGCATGCGTGTTATGTGTGGAGGCCAAAGGGCAACCTCAGGTATCATTCTTCAGAAACCACGTGTCTTCATTAGGGTTTTACTGCTATGAACAGACACCATGGCCAAGGCAACTCTTATAAGGACAACATTTACTTGGGGCTGGCTCACAGGTTCAGAGGTTCAGTTCATTATCATCAAGGTGGGAGCAGGGCAGCATCCAGGCAGGCATGGTGCAGGCAGAGCTGAGAGTTCTACCTCTTCATCTGAAGGCTGCTAGCAGAATACTGGCTTCCAGGCAGCTAGGATGAGGGCCTTAAACCCACAGTGACACACCTATTCCAACAAGGCCACACCTACTCCAACAAGACCACACCTCCTAATAGTGCCACTCCCTGGGCCAAGCACATACACACTGTCACACCACCAGTCTTTTCCTTTTTGCCTGACACAGATCTCTCACTGGCCTGGAGCTTATCAACAGACTAGGTTGGCTGCCCGTGAGCCCCAGGGGTCTGCCTGTTTTGGCCTCCCCAGTGCTGGGATTACAAGCGCAGTAGGCAGCCATGGCCAGCATTTCTTTTGTGGGCTCTAGGGATCTAATTCCGGTCCCGTGCTTGCAAGGCAGAAGTACCAGTTCTCCATCCAGTCCCACTGGTTATATTTTATTTAATTTCTTGTTTACATGTTTAAGATGTATATAAGCCAT
The DNA here is from genome assembly GCF_900095145.1 of Mus pahari. NCBI lineage: Eukaryota > Metazoa > Chordata > Mammalia > Rodentia > Muridae > Mus > Mus pahari. The sequence goes on from NC_034598.1 coordinate 60,057,773, forward strand.
TTTGTAAGACTATTTCATGAACCCCCTCCCTCTCCACCCCCCACAGATTAAGTTAAGCTGTCAAAGCACACAAGAGTGGCTTTTCCTGGTGGGTTTTCATCTCCTTGATCTGGTATTGTGAAAGCATTGTTTTAACTTGGTGGTCCTCAGGCGGGATAAACCCTGAGTATTGCTGCAATGCGATTCCCTAACCTTGGGCTCAGTGTGGTAAGAATCCCTCAAGTGACTTTCATCCTTAGCTTTGAGCAACCGCTATCTCAGTCTCTCAAAACGTGGTCCATGCCTTACATGTAAATGTGCACACAATTTTTTTTTCTTCGCTTGTGTAATAGCAGTTGGGTAACCAGCCTTGTCTTCTCCACCGGCCATGGGTCCCCGGGGGCTCAGGAAAGTTTGATTTAAACTAAGTATGGGGCCAATCTTAGTGAAGTTTTTACTTCTTCTTCATCCTAATTATACTGCCCTTATTTTTTACTGTCGGGCTAAGGATTTTATTTTATTCAAATGTCCTGTTTGTATTATCCATTTCAGACTCTTTGTGAAACTAGGCCATGTTGTAAATAATAAATAAAATTTGCAGCAAGCCTAGACGGAGCCTGCTCAGAAACGCTCAGGTGATTTAAGTCAACATTCTTGGTGTCCTTTGGCCTGGCACATGGGGCCACAGTCACGCTTGTGGAATTGTCTTGACCAAAGTAGTGATGAAACTTTCCCCAAAAGGGTAAGCGAAAACGCATCTAATGATACAATATGCCCTGAGTAAGGTTTGGTAGTTTGTAATGAATAAACGCAATATGTAAATGGACAGCTTCCATGGCTTGAGAGGACTGGGGCTTGGCAATGCGTATCTTGTAAGAGTAGAGTGTGCACATAACCTTGCAAGGCTCTAGGTTCCAACACCCAGTACCCAAGGTGAGGAAAATGAGTGGGAGAATTTATTAAGATCAACTTTAAATGTATGAGACAGACAAGGCAAGGCAAGAGGAACTAGGCCAGCAGGAGGAAGTCTTATTGTCTTGCTAAAATGGATCAAAATCTTAACATTGTAGCAGTGTTCATGAGAATAATCCCTGTACTGGGGGATTAAGAAGGACTCCTGATGATGTAGAAGGGTTCCTGTTCCCTGGAGGATCTCATGGAGAGAGCTCCTCCCCCACCCCCTGGGAATAGCTAGGTTTATTTTTAATGTTCCATGGATAGACATAAAAACCCAATAGCCCCCTGCTCCAACAAGGAAGTTGAAAAATCATGAACCAAAAGAGCAGATGCTCAATATGCCAGTGAGTCAGAGACCCTGTGACATGCCATCTCTGCTTTGGTACCCAGAAGAGAGTGTGAGCCTCTTCAAGGCTTACAAAGCTTTGGGGAGTCCAGGGTCATTTGGGGAGGACTCCTCGGGGTTCTGCTTGGCAGAACCTTTGAGTATGGAGTACCTTTCCCAATTCTTGTGCCAGAGGTACTAACTCTCGAGCCAGACTTTGACCCATAGCTTCCCACAAAGTTCGACACAAAAGTAACGGTCCCTTGACTCGTACATAGATTTCAGCTCAGATGTGTGAGCCTCAGACCAGAGCTTGAGCTTCATCTCATGCCTTAGAGAAAGGAACCTAACTCCGACGTCTCCTTTTGTCAGTTTGAGTGCGTCAGCCAAGGCCTCCAGAGACGCATCATTAGGGTTGGGGTCTGTCTCGAAGTGGTTTTTTAGCTCCTGAAACTGCTCACAGGTAAACCCAGAGCTTCTATCCATGCAGGACAAACCTGGAGTTGTCTCCATCTCAGTTACTTCCATCATGGCTGCAGCTCACTTGAGTTCCATTCTTCAGTTTGGAGAGAGCTTTATAAAGTGGGTCACCTTGTCTCTCGGTTGGTACGGTGTCCATAATGTATTTATAAATTAGAATGCTACTTAAGGGGTGGTATGTGTGCATGGGTCAAGTGTATGTGTGTGTGTGTGGGTACATGTACACGTGTGTGTGTGTGTGTGTGTGTGTGTGTGTGTGATCCTCATTATTGCACAGTGAGCACTTTACCAACTGAGATTTCCCACTTCCTGTTGGAATTTGATAAGAATGGATTAAACTTAACAAATTTCTCATTTTATTTATTTATTTATTGGCTTTTATATATTTTTTCCCATTTTTTATTAGATATTTTCTTTATTTACATTTCAAATGCTATCCTGAAAGTTCCTTATACCCTCCCCCTGCCCCTGCTCCCCTACCCACCCACTCCCACTTCTTGTCCCTGGCATTCCCCTGTGCTGGGTCATATAAAGTTTGCAAGACCAAGGGGCCTCTCTTCCCAACGATGGCCGACTAGGCCATCTTCTGCTACATATGCAGCTAGAGACACGAGCTCAGGGGGTACTGGTTAATTCATATTGTTGTTCCACCTATAGGGTTGCAGCCCCCTTCAGCTCCTTGGGTACTTTCTCTAGCTCCTCCACTGGGGGCCCTGTGTTCCATCCAATAGCTGACTGTGAGCATCCACTTTTGTGTTTGCCAGGCACTGGCATAGCCTCACAAGAGGCCGCTCTATCAGGGTCCCTTCAGCAGAATCTTGTTGGCATGTGCAATAGTATCTGGGTTTGGTGGCTGATGATGGGATGGATCCTCGGGTGGGGTAGTATCTGGATAGTCCATCCTTTCATCTTAGCTCTAAATTTTGTCTCTGTATCTATATCCTTTCATGGGTATTTTGTTTCCTATTCTAAGGAGGAATGAAGTATCCACATGTTGGTCTTCCTTCTTCTTGGTTTTCTTATGTTTTGCAAAATGTATCTTGGGTATTCTAAGTTTCTGGACTAATATCCACTTGTCAGTGAGTGCATATTTAGTGACTTCTTTTGTGATTGGGTTACCTCACTAAGGATGATATCCTCCAGATACATCCATTTGCCCAAGAATTTCATAAATTCATTGTTTTTAATAGCTGAGTAGTACTCCATTGTGTAAATGTACCATGTTTTCTGTATCCATTCCTCTATTGAAGGACATATGGGTTCTTTCCAGCTTCTGGCTATTATAAATAAGGCTGCTATGAACATAGTGGAGCATGTGTCCTTATTAACAGTTGGATGATCTTCTGGGTATATGCCCAGAAGAGGTATTGCTGGATCCTCCGGTAGTACTATGTTCAATTTTCTGAGGAACTGCCAGACTGATTTCCAGAGTGGTTGTACAAGCTTGCAATCCCACCAGCAATGGAGAAGTGTTCCTCTTTCTCCACATCCTTGCCAGCATCTGCTGTCACCTGAATTTTTAATCTTAGCCATTCTGACTGGTGTGAGATGGAATCTCAGGGTTGTTTTGATTTTCATTTCCCTGATGATTAAGGATGTTGGACATTTTTTCAGGTGTTTCTTAGCCATTCGGTATTCCTCAGTTGAGAATTCTTTGTTTAGCTCTGTACCCCATTTTTTAATGGGGTTATTTGAATTTCTCAGGTCCAGCTTCCCGAGCTCTTTGTATATATTGGATATTAGTCCTCTATCAGATTTAGGATTGGTAAAAATTCTTTCCCAATCTGTCAGTGACCCTTTTGTCTTGTTGACAGTGTCTTTTGCCTTACAGAAGCTTTGGAATTTTATGAGGTCCCATTTGTCAATTCTTGATTTTACAGCACAACACAAGCCATTCCTGTTCTGTTTAGAAATTTTTTCCCTGTGCCCATATCTTCGAGGCTTTTCCCCACTTTCTCCTCTATCAATTTCAGTGTCTCTGGTTTTATGTGGGGGCATCCTTCTGTCAATTCAAACCAAGGGCCTTCTATGGCAAATTCCCACCGTGGTCTGAATTTCCAAGTCTTAGCCTCGGGCCCTGCTGTGTGTGTGTGTGTGCGCGTGTCCGTGTCCGTGTGCTTGTGGTCTATCTGAGATCTCTATCTAAGATACATATTAAGTACTCACAAACAGTGCACATGCTACATAGAATAGTGGAGGGTTGGAAGCTCACCAGGACCTAACTATTAACTAGCATTGAATAGTCTGAGAAATGGCTAACTAGGGTACAGTCTACATTCCCTCATTACTAGATCCCTACATAGCGCTTCTTGCGAGTGCATAAATAGGTTTTTTTCCTCCAGCTTCTGGGGCCCCCCAAACTTCAGATTCTGAGGAAGCTGAATGAAGGCTTGAAACAAGTCCCACGTGAATCTAGTTTGAGAAGAGCTGGCTTAAAGGTAAATAACACGGCTTAAAAAAAAAAAATCACACCGATGTGGTTTCAAATCATGATGCCATCCCTTTGGATGGTGTGAGTTTCGGCCAACTAATCTCTTCCACTGCTCCCTCTAAAACAGAGTGAAAGAGGATGACCTGGCCGGCCATAGCACCCTGCAGGTGGCGTGTGCTCAGGAAGCACCGTGTGTAAGAAAACAGTGAGCCAACAAAGGTGATGTCATCATTACCACAACATCCTTCCAGAGCCGCATTTGGGTGTTTTCCAAGATTACTCTTCTTTTATGATACTTACGGTCATATTTTCTAAGGTTGCTCTTCTTTTATGATACTTACGATGATATTTTCCATTACAGTTCCCACATCCTCCAGAAGGACCTTCTTGCTTGCTTTCTAAAAGTCCTCGGGTATGAAGGGATCATGCTTTCTTTTTATTTTTTATTTTTTAGTCTCTCATTTTAAGAGTCCTATAACAGTAATTTATTCTCCTGGTGTAATTGTTGTCGCCAGGGCTTACTACCTCCATCCTGCTGACCCAAGTGTAGTTCTGGAAGCTTCCATGCAGTCTAATCCAGGCCTAGAATGTTTTCAGCCTCTGAGACATGCTGCTGAATAAGCTCACCCTTTCTAGTTCTCTCTGAGCTCTGGCTGCCTGGTCCAACTCAGCTGTTCTGGCTCAAACTCCTCTCCCAGCTGACTTAGTCGATCTGCCTTCTCTCTCTCAGCCTCTGAATTGCTCGGTTTGGCCTCACACTAACTCCAGCAATTTTTCCTAGTCTCCTGGCTCTTTCTCATTCTCTGGTTCAGTTGTCTTTACTGTGTCTAGCTTGTTCTCTCTTCGATCTGACTCTGTAAAACTCTCCTGGTGAAACTGCCTCCTCCTCCTCTCTGCTGCTCCACTCTCCCCCTCAACTCTACTGCACTGCTCCTCAGGAACTCTGCTGTATCCAGCACTGTACTCTCTTTTCCTGTACTGTCTGACTCTCCCTTAAGTAGCTTCCCTCCCCTCTCTCTCTCCGTAAGAGTTGGGCATTACCCGTTCTGTCAAATCCTTCTCTGATTCATCACTCTGTCTGCCACTCAATTAGACATCACTTTCAAATGTGGGTGCTTCCTTCTACAAACTGACTTTACCTTCCTTGTTTGGGATTAAAGACATGTACCACCACACCTAGACCTAAGCTTTTCTTTACCTGAAACTTGCTCTATACCCAACTGGCCTTAAACTCAGAGATCTGTTTGCCTCCGTCTCCTGGGATTAAAGACATGTCTGTATTCATTCCAGCCAGATCACACAGACCTAGGGGTCCTTGGAAGTGATCCCTTGCCAGAGCAGCCATGTTCTGAAAGAAAGTTCCTCCACCGAGTTCCTCCTCAGTTCTGCCCTGTAACTATGGGAAGGAAAACAAATTCTGAGCCAAAGAGTTTTGGGCCAATCAACCTGGAGGAAAGAGATAACTGAGGCAGGAGGGTGTCTTCAATTAAAATGCTGTGAGCCCAGCTGGAATGAGTGAATTGTAGGCCAGAAGAAGCCAGTTCAAGGCCATCTCAGTAAATCTTATAACCAAGCAACTAGTGACCTGAGAAATTAGATTTTCCTATCCAAGGAGATTGTGGAACATGTTTGAGCTGTCTCAAGTAGAAAGAGACATGCATGGTTTTTAAGGAAATGTGTATGATAATATTTTTTTCTACCTCTAAAGAAGGATTTGTTGAAGTGGTTCAAATTCAGCTCCAATGAGTCATTTTATTTTGTCACTTAAAGCTCTGAAACATAAGCGTTGCCCAGGATCTGGGAGATGGAATTCTAGAAAGTTTCTGAGGAAAACACGCTCTTGGATCCAACAGTTTCCGGTTGGTTCCTTCTCCCCTGCCTGTTTCCTCCCCATTTTCTCCAGCCCGTGCTCCGGGTGTGGTGGTTCCAGTCGGTTGGTTGTTCCACATTGTGATAATGGCATTCAGTACCATCCTCAGTAATGACCGGGGAAAGAATACAAAAGAAGCATTTTAACGGGTGGGGGGGAGGAATCAGCTATAAAAACACATTACTTATGCAAATTACTCATGCAGTTACTATAGTAATAAAAACCCCAGCCCCCTTTCCTCCTTTTCCTTTTGTTTTGTACACCACCAATTTCCAGTGCATGGTTCCTTGGTATCAAGTGCATTCATGTTGCTGTGCAACTGACCTTTATGATGAAGAACCTAGAACTCCTCTTTGTATCCAGAGTTTTAAAGGTGTAGAATAGTGCTCTCCAGAGAAAGCATCCTGAGAGACAGGTTGGACCTTCTCTTGCTCACGGAGGGTCACCTGCCAGCTGTGGGCAGCTGCAGCTGGGAAGCGAGCTGAGGCACCGTTGGCCTAACAGATTGTAAGGGCTCCAGATGTGACTCTGACTGTCTTGTGCCTGGGTTATTGTGGGGCCTTGGCTTCTACTCCTTCAGACTGGGGCATAAAGTTTCTTTAAACTTCACGTGGATCATAAGGCCACAACACAGGCAGGGTCTTCAGCAGCAGCAAGAAGTTACTTAACAACAAATGGGTGCAGAATGACAGACCACCGGCAAAGCCACATCTCGGTGGCATCTTACATGAGAGAAAAAGGACCCGAAGTTAAATGAATGACAGCCCAGGTCTTGAAGACGATGGGTTACTAGAAGAGTAATTGTAGTGATTTCTGCAAACTAAGCGTGATTTGGGCCTCATTTCTACAAAGATTCTGAGTTAATTTTATTTATTTATTTATTTATTTATTCACTTATTCATTTATTTATTTAGTGTATATGAGTGCTCTATCTGCATATATGCTTGCATGCCAGAAGAGGGCATCAGGTCCCACTGTAGATGGTTGTGAGCCATCATGTGGATGCTGGGAATTGAACTCAGGACCCCAGGAAGAACAGCCAGCGCTCTTAACCACTGAGCCGTCTCTCCAGCCCTTCTGCGTTCATTTAATATAACCTTTCATTGAAATGCCAACTAGAGTCTCGCTTCATGTGCAAAAATTGACATCCTGCACCAAAGAAGAGAAGCACAAGGGCTCGGTCATTTCAGACCCAGCCTGTACAAGTGTTTCTGCTGGTGCACTATGATAACCTAACCTTAGGAAGAGAGAAGCACCCAGAGTCCTTTGCAGCCTCCTGGGAAATGAGAGCTATGATGAAAGGGGGTCCCCCAGGAGTGTGTTTCCCCTCAAAAGACACTGCCCTTAGCCTCAAAAGCTTTTTTTAAAAAATTATTTATTTATTCATTTATTTATTTTTGATTTTTCAAGATAGGGTTTCTCTGTGTGGCCCTGGCTGTCCTGGAACTCACTCTGTAGGCCAGGCTGGCCTCAAACTCAGAAACCTGCCTGCCTCTGCCTCCCAAATGCTGGGATTAAAGGCGTGCGCCACCACGCCCGGTCCTCAGAAGCTTTTGATGTTCTTGGAGATAATGGGATAAATCACTCCATGTCTACCTATGTAGGAAGCATAGCTACATAGCCTACCACTGTAGGCAACAGAGAAAACCTTCCTGGGGATAAAATGCCAATATTTCATCAAATACAAGCCTCTGTCAGGAGAGCTGAACTCCCAGCCATCTGTCTCATCGCCAGAGATGGGCGAGCATGGCTCGTGGAACGTGCCCCGTCCTTACTGTCTGTCAGAGACAAACAGTAGCAATCGAAGCAGCATCCAACATGGGCAAGATAGAGACCTACCGCTGACACTTTGCAGGATCTGCCAAGAGAGTGGGCAGTGGCTAATCTGAAGGATGATTAGTTTCACGCAGAAACATGAGATGATGCATTCAGCTCGTCCACGGCCTGCTTATTAATAAAGCCTTTGGTTCATATAGCCAAGCTCGGTTGATCTAAGAACTACCTTTTGAAGCTATGATGCCGTGCTGTGGTATTTCAGTCATAGTTATCTTGGGATGCATGTGACCAATGCTGCAGGTTTGACATGCCTGTGAGCGATATATCTGTCACCCCAACTTGAACAATACATTATTTCCCCCTTTAAAATAAAATCACTTGGGATCCGTCTAAATGCCATGGTGGAATTCAGGTTTGTTGGGGAATGCCCACCCGTCAGTAACATTTGGCCTCATCTAAGCCCATTGGCCAGTGGGATTAAAGGATCAGGAAGAAAGGGGAAGCCATTTAGGATGGAGAAAAAAAAAAAAGACAGCAAAAGGATGCTATACTTTTGAAATTTTGCAGCATGCAAATGATCTAATAAGCAGTATGCAAATTTGCACCAATTACTTGATTCGAGAGCTCACAGCTTTTGGAAATGGGTGTGGAGCAGACTGGTTCGGTGTCTGTAATCAAAGTCATCATGTTCAAGGGTGATTATTCCCCTGGGCTGGAGAACACTTGTCTGCAGGTTGTGTAGAGTTTGCTGGGCTGAGAGACTCACTGGTTTTCCTGTCCTTCACTCTCTTGCAGACCAGAGGACGTTCTCCTACAGCGCACTCACGATGAGATCGCTCTCCTGCACTGCTTCCTCTGGCCGGTGGTGGCGTTTGTGGTGGGCGTTCTCATTGTGGTCCTGACCATCTGTGCCAAGAGCCTGGCGGTCAAGGCAGAAGCCATGAAGAAACGCAAGTTCTCTTAACGGGGAGGAGGAGGATTGTGGGACGCCAAGACCAGAGGTTGCCTCACCGGCACTCGCCTGCCCTGCAGAGCCCACATTTGGTGGCGCAGGAGATGGAAGGGGCCACAAAAGGCCTCCAAGAGGCCCCTCCCTCGTCGGCAGCAGAAACAGGCTCAGTTGGAAGACTGGGGGACTGCCTGTATTCCATGTGCTGTAGCAATGGCTAAAGGGTCACACTCTTAGCTCTATGGAGTGACTAACTGGGAAACCCTCAAAGAAGTCGGTTTTCTTTGGGAAGTAACAGTCTATCATTTGTATAGTGTAGTATACAAACCATTATGATTTATGCTCCTCACAAATATTAAAAGACAGTGCTCTGTGTTCTTTATTTTCTTTTCATGCTGAGATCATCAGGGTATTCAAAGGGGGAGGGGTGGATGGTTTTCACTTGATTCTGCTAGACTGAACCCTTACTTGATTGTGAGCACTAGAGTCGACAGAACCGTTGGTCTTAAGACATACCATTGGTTTCCATGAGTACATAGTATCTTGACTCCTACTTGAAGAAGGAATTCTACAGTGGTAGCTCAGCCTGCAGCCACTTCTGTCTCTTCAAAAACCTAGAAAATATCCCCCACTGCCTGCCTTTGGGTAGCCTTTGTCTCTGGCCAGATGACTTTGTGAGAGAGGGACCTGATTCCAAAGAAGGCCTGTCCTCGCTCTGGGGACATGGAGTTCTTATGTATCTGTTCATGCTGTTTATTCATTCATGTGAAGTGCTAGCAACTTAAACAAGGGCATTGCACATGCTAGACAAGTTCTGGACCACTGAGCCACATTCCCAGCCTCACTCCACCTCCTCTTCTTCTTCCTCTTCCTCCTCTTCTTCCTCCTCCTCCTCCTCTTCCCTCTTCCCTCTCCTCCTCCCTCTCCTTTTCCCTCTCCTCCTCTCACTCCTCCTCCCCTTTCTCTTTCTCTTCTCTCTCCTCCTCCCTCTCCTCCTCTCCCTCCTTTTCTTCCTCCTCATCCTTCTCTTCATCCTCCCTCTCTTCCTCCTCCTCTTCCTCCTCCTCCTCCTCTTTCTTCTCCTCCTGCTCCTTCTCCTCCTCCTGCTCCTCCTTCTCCACCTCTTGCTCCTCTTCCTCCTCCTCCTCCTCTTCCTCCTCCTCCTCCTCCTCTCTGGCATATCCTTATCTCTGTGCAGTAGAATGAACAGGATCTGAAGGACACTCTTCAGTTCATGGTTAAATGTTGTTTTCCTTTAACAAAGTCAGCCCAGTCGGTTGATTTCCCTTGCCTTCGTCCTTGCCCCCATGTTCTGGGTGTCACAGCAGGATGACGGCTGCAGTTCAGTTTGCTCAGACAGAGCTAGGATGCAGCTTGGCTCACTCCACTGCTGCTGGGCTTTCTGTGCCTTCAAAAGTGTGACAAAGCTGGGTGTGGTAGCACACAGGGCTCTCTCTGTGTTCAAGGCCAGCCTGGTCTACACAGGGAGTTAGTTCTAGGACAGCCAGAGCTCTGTGGTGACACCCTGTCTCAAAAAAAAAAAAAAAAAAAAAGAAAGAAAGAAAGAAAGAAAGAAAAAGAAAAAATAAGTGCATCAAAGCCATCATCTGTTCATAGACTGATTTTCAAATACCATCCATGAGTCTCAGCAGATTCTTGATCCCCTCCCCCAGCCCCTATTTACCATCCAGAACCAAGCCTTCATTCAGATGAGATGCATATTTTCAGTGGAGGGGACAGCTTAGCAGTGGCCTTGGCTTTCTTCTCACCCCGCAGGCAGACGTGCTACCCTTAGCATGAAGTTGGGATTTTAGGACAGGCTCCCCTCGGATATTTCCACGGGGGTTTTGGAAAGGAAGTAAAGGGATGACTGCCACATCCACACATCACTGTTCCCTCAGCTTCAGAGTGGGAGCTGTTAAGAGCACCCTCGTCCTCCGAATAAACACTGGAAGAACACAAGTCTTTTCTTCTTCTCTCTCTTAATTCAGAGGTTGCAGGCTTCACTGTGAATAAAGCCTGGTGTGCACTATTTCTGACATCCTTTGAGGCTGCTGCAGGGCCTTGACTTCAGTTCCCGTTTTCTTTTGCAGTATCCTTGTTGTCTTAGCAACATAGAAACTATTCTGAAGCGCCGGGTACCATGAAATCAAGAACCAGAGAAAAATCGTTGTGTTGGCATCACACAGAGGACGATGAAGTCTGTTCTTATGCTCATCCAGTTGTCTCTGATTAACTGATGATAAAGAACATATAAACCCTAAGAGCTTGTGGACGCATATGTCTGTGCTGGAATAAAAGGAGGTGGACACTGTAGTCAACCCGAGTTTTCATTTGTCAATTTGATACTCATGATTTATATTAACTACGTGCGTCCATTCAAGCCCAAAGAACATACATGCAGCTGTATGATGCAGGGTGGTTTGGGGAACAGGATAAACACATCGAATCCATGAAGTCACATGTTCATGTCTTGTTTCCAGCCAGTTCAATCTGAGGCTCCTTATTTATACTAAGGAGAGGGGGGGTTCCTTAAAGATAAGCTTGACTTCTTAATGTTCTCTCCCTCCCCCTCCCCCTCCCCCTCCCCCTCCCTCTCCCTCTCTCCCTAAGTCAGAAACAGGACCAAACTGCTGTAACACAAACCCTGAGATAGGACAGTTTATGTAAGGTGCAAGTTTATTTCTTCGACAGCAATCCAGAGGTGGTTGATAAGTTGAGAGTGGGTAGGCAAGCTGTTTGAGATTTGTCTATCTGGATTTCTCTTATAGTTGATGCCGTCTCAAAAAAGCATGTGTACCCACCAGCCTGGAAAAGAAAGGATGTTGGGGATTAAAGCTATTGCCCTTAAGGACATTGGACCATCACGTGTGCCCATGGCGCAGTGCGGCCTATCCATATTTACCACACAGTTTTCAGGGATGCTTGAACCTGTTCTGCAGATAGACACAAGCCCTGTAAAGGCTCCAGGGGGCAGGGGGAGCCTCTATTGCTAAAGCAAAGAAAGAAGGGAATTAATGGTAAAGGAAACATGAAAAGAGATAAAGAGAAGTAACAGACCACACTGGATGGAGCAGGCATGGCCAGAAGCAGGACCTTCTTAGCTACCCCACCAGTCTCCTCTCTGAAGGGATGCTGTAGTCGGTTGTTTCTGTGGCTTCTATTGGGAGCTCTAGGAAATCAACACCAGTCTACTCCATGCCTGAAAATTTGAGGGACATTCCAGGCCATCTTCCCCCTTAGGGACGAAGGAGACTTTTCTAGGCTAGACATATAGTTCAGCTCACTGTAGTAACCGCTGAAACTCAACTATTGTTGTCACTGAATGCCTTTAAGCCTCATTTCACCCACAGATTCCACATTAGTTTTACAAGCTCTTGGACAGCCAGTGGCTCTTCCTGGGGCCCCAGTAGGAAGCTGAGATCACGTACACCCTGATCTGCCCGTAACAACGCTCACCCAAGCCTAACCTCCCGAAAAAAGAAAAGCTAAGCCAGCGAAGCCATTGATGGATCCACTGGGAGCCTGCTGTATCTCCCTGGAAGGTATACAGAAAATAAAACTTTCTATGCTCTCTTGGTGTGTATGTATGCGTGATTATCAACACCTGAACTTAAATTCCCAGCACCTTGCTGCATTTTTTGGGTGGTGGTGGCGGCATTTAAAGTCGACTACAGCATCAACCATATAATTTCATTAAAAACACACACACACATAAACACACACACACAGTAGAGGGCTGGAGAGGTGACTCAGTAAGTTAAGAGCATTGGCTGTTCTTCCAGAGGACCAGGGTTATATTCCCAGCACCCACATGGCAGCTCACAACTGTCTGTAACGCCAGTTCCAGGAGACCCGACGCCCTCACATAGACATGCATGCAGGTACAACACCAGTGCACATAAAATATATTATTATTTAAAAGGATGATCACAGCATTAAAGAGATAATGTCATTAATCTGTCATAGCAGCGGCCTGGAGAGATGGCTCAGTAGGTTAAGCCATCTGCTGACAAGCCTGAGGAGCAGTGTTTGATTCTTAGATCCCTGCGGTGAAACAAAGGAATTTACTTCTACAAGTTGCCTACTCTACCCCACCCCCACCCCAGGCACCATAGCACATCCATGTATCTCACTGAACAAAAACATTTAATAAATATATTGCTTTTAAACCCACTAGATTACAAGTCTATATCCTTTCAATCACTTCATTTGAGAATAACTGAGAGAGCTCAGGCCCAGTTCTTCAACTGGCAGCCCTTGTGTGTGGCCTGTGTCTCTGTCCTTCCGTTTGATGGTGGCCACCGTGAAAATCAAATGAATGTAAGTAGGAATGGAACACCCTTCCTCTTCTGTTCTGAGCTGAGGCCCACTGTCTGATCCAAAAATAATTAATGAGGCTGAACGGTAGTAGTGCACACCTTTAGTCCCAGCACTTGGGAGGTAGAGGAAGGCGGATCTCTGAGCTCAAGGCCAGCCTGGTCTACAGAGTGAGTTCCAGGACAGCCAGGGCTACACAGAG
>NC_034598.1:60071096-60095837 GCF_900095145.1 Mus pahari
AAAGAAACAAAAAGAACAACAACAACAACAAACCTCAATGAGGAGTTTAAGAAAGACTGACTGATAATCAGATCTTGGTCTGTCAGATGACAGAAGCCGTTGAGCTTCGGGCAAAGGCAGAGACAACTAAGAGCTTTGTCACCTACAGCTGGCCTGTGTTTATTTTATTTTTCCTCTTGTTCTATTTTTTCATAGCTCCTGCCTGGGTTTGGATATGATTGGCCAACCAGAGGTTCCTTCCATTACCTCATTCGCCAAAAATTAAAGTTAATTAAACCACCTTGCTTGAGTTAATCTAATGATTAAAATAATCTTAATCAGTATTTTCATAAAAGCCAAGGGGATGGGTGCGGGGGAGGAGAAACTCTGTTCTGCTGGAGTAAGATACTTCAGAAGGGCAAGGAACGGGGTTACCTCAGACAGGATGATGTTGGGGACAGCCAGCAGACTTGGGGCTACATAAAGGATATGAGCAATGGAATCTGTAGGTTTGTTTTTATGTCTGTTTTCAGAGTTCTCCATCACCTGCCAGCTGCCGCTGTAGTCATGAGCAAGAAAACAGAACGAACCCAGACATCCATCAGTAGATGCATGCATAATAGAACATAGTGCATTTGCATGGGGTAATCTTATTCACCTGGAAAGAGAAGTGGACATCATGAAATATTCAGGAAAATGGATGGATCTGGGAAGGGTAATATCCAGCAGCATGACCTGAACTCAGAAAGACAAAAACCACATGTGCTGTTTCATATGCAGATTGTAACCTGTAAGGTACACATCATATATAAATGGCACAAATATGAGTAAAGTCTAAAAAAAACAAAAAAACAGAAGGGAGAGCAAGAGGGTAAAAATAGATGCTAAGGAACGACGGGATGGTGGTACAAGATAAAAATTCACAAGGAAGAGGAAAGACGTAAGGAATGGGCAGAGGCATGCTGGGAAGAGAGAAGGAAGCAATCTGCTAACGCACACTTTGAGTGAAAATGCTACAATGGCACCTACTGTCTGGTATGCCGATTAAAGTGACTGAAACAACAAGCACAGACATTAAAATGCATTCTAACTGTAAGAAAAGAATGTATTTTGGATTGTGGGCATATGTGTTGGCTTTGGTCTGTATGTTTGTTTAGTGTATTTTTAAATTTTGTTTTGACAAAAAGAGTATCTTGGGTCTCTCAACCCATCCTTATAAATAATATGCAGCTGAGTCTGGCTTCAAGTGTGATGTTCCTCCCTCCATTGCCCGAGTCTCAGGATTACAGGCATCTACTGCCACACACAGTTTTAGAACATGGAGACTTAAAATATTGTAGGAAATAAGAAGAGACTCAGAGGGTGCCATTTCAGGAAAGGACAAGGATCCAGCAGGGGCTTATTAGAATGAATTTTACCTCTCGGGAGTAATTGTCTAAGAACTGAAATAGAACATGAGATTCTGAGCTTGGAATCTGGGCTCTCCTTGGCTGCTGGTCTTTGCTTTGAGATAAGTTGGCCTGTTTTGACAGACATCTCAATCATGAAGTGGTGCTGATGCTGAGGTACTGATACTGGATCCTTAGTGAGGGTTAAGAGCGAGTGTAAGACATTAGTGCACAGCTGTCAGTAAACGCTAACCATAATGGTGATGATGATTGTGGTTGATTGCAATAAAAATGAAAAATAACGGTCTCAAAGCAGATTCAGGAGATAAAATTCTGGGCCTTTGGTCCTCTGGTTCTTCTTGCTTAGTCCCTACCAAGGTAAAAGGTCAGTACTGAGTTTTGTCCTTTTCTGAAGTTCTATCATTAGCTCCTTTTATTTCTAGAACTCAAACTTTAAAAAAAAAAAAAAATCACCTCTGATATCTATTTTTAAAAGAACAGCTACTCCTAAGTTCTCTACTTTGTTCAGCCCTAATACATTGATGTTATTGAAAAGGTTTGGCCTCACTGTACTTTGCAATTTCCAGAATTATTAAAAGATAAGTCATCTCTTTGATGAAGAGCAATTACCGGCATTCTTTCTTTTCTTAGACATGGAATCCAGGGAGCACCGTCCTCGTTGTCCATTCTTCAGAGAGCACAGCAAATGACTGAGGTCCTTTTTGCATGATTAATGCATCCTCTGAAAGAGGCAACATTCCTACATAAGTCCAAAAACATTTGGAATACATAAAACATATTTGTGTCTCCTTAGCAAGTCTCTGACCCAGGATAATTCTTAATCTCCCAAAACACTGCTAATGTGCTTGATGGGTACCACTCTCCAAGTACTGCAAGACAGTTAGAAAAGATCCAATTAGGATCTAAGCTCCCACACAGCATTTAGAAGTGGCGATAAATTCAAACGAGACCACCCCGAGTCTGTGGAGGACTTGGAGGTGTTTGAAGTCTGAGACGAATGCTTTTCTTCTTGTAAAAGTCAGTGATAATTAAAGGTCAGAAATATAGTACCCTCTGAGAGGTCTAGCATTCATGGTCATGGGGGGGGGGCGGGGAGCAGTGAAAGCTAATGAGATAAAGTCAAAGCAAGAAAGAGCCGTGCTGACGTCACAGGATGTGCCCGATTAAATGCCAATTGTTGCTCACAGTTAGTAAAGGTGTCTAAAGCTTCAAAGTCACTGCCAAGGACACTACACACAGTTCTCTTCATCTGAAGCTGAACTGTATTTCCACTTTGCCCAGGTCTCCACTCTCTGTGACTCACAGCACAGGACATGAGTCACACCGATGGACACTTGTTCCATTATTGGGTGGTAGTTACTGGACTTGGATCCGGTCTAAGCTTAGTATGGCCTTGTGGAAGCCAGCCCCTGGACCGGACTCTTTGTACTCTACATACATCATTGAAAGCAAGATTCTCGGTAGAATCCAGGCAAGCATTTCTGAGACTAGGATAGGAAGCTGAGTTTATGTGGCATCTAATAGCCTGATGCAATGAAGCTGACTGCCCCTAGCAATAATGCCCCTCAATGGTTAATGTCAACTGTCAACATCACAGGCTCTAGAATCGTCGTGGAGAGAAATCTTGTCTGTGAAAGTTTCTAGATTAGGTTAATTGAGGCGGAAAAGGTTGTTCTTAGGTGTGGGGGGCAGCAGCATCCTGTGGCTCAAGATCTCAGACCACTTAAAAAAGGATTAAATGAGTGGAGCACCTGCATTTACCTCTCCGTACTTCCTGACTGCTGCTGCAATGTGACCAGCTGCCCAAGCGCCTGTCATTATGCCTTCTCTATCATGGTACCCTTAGACCCATGAGCCGAGGGGGACCCACACTTCCTCAGGCTGTTTTTTTTTTTGTCAAGTATCATTTTGTCACAGGAATGAGAAAAGTAAACACACACACACACACACACACACACACACACACATTCACTCCATTTCTAAGATGTTTGGCTGAAATAATACTTGACTGGCCACGAGAACACAGTGGGAGGAAGTCTAGGCCAGATGGACCATGAGGAAGTTAAGAATCAAGTTCATGATTAGGATGATGTGGATGTGTTTCTGAGGAAGTCTTTCTGGACCAACTTACCTGTCTGTCCTTGTCACAGTGGGCTATAGAGTATAATCAACGAAACATTTGCTGACCAACTGCGGGGTGCATAGCAATACATCCATAGACTATTAGACAATTGATATTAGATGCATATTGTCTCTACAGTCTTTCTCTGGCCTCGCCCTTTCTCTGGCTTTACTTATGAAGTTAGCTGTGGTTCCCAGGCTGCTCATCCTTGGCTCACCCATTGCCACTCTAGTTTGTCTGGCATTAACTTACCTCAAGCCCTTCCCATATGGTACTTTCTCTGATACACGCTTAGGCCTCTGTTCTTAGTTTTTAAACAGACATCGACGAGGAAAAAAAAAGTGTGCTACATATCAGACAACTTGAGGAATAATGATCTGCCTTGGATCATAGCAAGGCGTGGCCATTTCCTGACAGCCCAGCCTTTGTCCCGTATATCCTCGAGTACAAGTTCACTGTTTTTCTCGGAGCCTGTGGTCCTGTCCCATGACTTGGTACTGACTTCTCATTGTATTTGCATATCTGACTCTTCCCGTCTATCAGTTCTAGCTAAAGTATTGACTCTCCCCAGAAGTATTTTGTAATCATCCATGCAAATAGACTTACCTAGCTCTCCTTCATTCTGCATTTTTCCTTTCTAGTTTCTATTGGTATTTATATTTACTTATTTGTCTAGTTTTACCTTGCTCAGTAGATTGTAGTATTCATGAAAGCAGGACAGTGTTGGCAGATTTTCTTTTCATTCATTGTGCATTTATGAATGGGTGGGTGGATGAATGACTTTCCAGCCTAATTAAATCCTTTATACATGCCATTTACTATCTTCTCCTCCGTCTTGAGAAACTTACGTCCACCTGCAACCCATTATACTTGCTTCAAGAATTAACACTTGGTCTGAGTTCGAGGCCAGCCTGGTCTACAAAGTGAGTTCCAGGACAGTCAGGGCTATACAGAGAAACCCTGTCTCGAAAAACCAAAAAAAAAAAAAAAAAAAAAAGAATTAACACTTGGTCCTGCTGGCGGCCATGAAAATTTGTACACATCTCTATTACTGTAAGAATGAACCATATGCTATATGACTGTTTATTAACTAATTGATTCTTCCTTACTTCCTCATGTCAAGAAAATATCTCACTTGATCTTCTGACCCCCTAATCACAATAACCAGAAGTAACTCCCAGCTACTGGTCAATTGTTTATTTGTTTGTTTGTTTTGTTTACCTGAGAGTTCTTTGTTTAGCGCCACTTCACATTCTTCAGAACCTCCAGCATTAGTTTCTTAGCACCGAGTCTGAGACAAGACTATCCTTAGAAATGTAAATTAGCACATCACAAAAAGATATTGAGGTGAGACTTTAAGTGAACCGTCGTAGTCAGGCAGTGGTGGCACACACCTTTAATCCCAGACTCAGGAGGCAGAGGCAGGCGGATTGCCTTGAGTTCGAAGCCAGCCTGGTCTACAGAGTGAGTTCCAGGACAGCCAGGGCTACACAGGGAAACCCTGTCTCGAAAAACCAAAACAACAACAAACAAAACCAGACTGAAACAAAACAGAAGTACAATAAAAAAAAAAAAGAAATATTTTGTTTTTAATACATAGCACTCTTGAAACGAGGAACAGCAGAAAAGGGCACTGTGTTTGCCACCAAATTACCTCAGAATTTGGCGATTTAAACAACACAGGACATGTATTGTCCTTTGCAACTTCCGAATCAGGAAGTCAGGAATCAGAAAGGAGCTTGGCTATAAGTCTGAATTACTCCTGATTGTCCAATCAGTGCACTGATGTGTTGCCTTACCGTGGAATAAACACGAGAAGCGGGTGGCACAGAAGAGTGCCAATGAGGAGCTTTGCTAAGGACACAGCCACTCATTTGGCAGGCATCTTAGAGCCAAAAAGGCAGACAAATCCCAGTTGTTTTTCTCTTGACGGGCGCGGAGATATTTCTAAGAGATATCACCGGAGACTTGGAGACGGGGTTTTCTGTACCCCAGGGAGCTGCTGGGAGCAGAACTAGACCATGTGTGACCTCTGCTCACGCCTCCCTCTCTGGGAACAGCCTGCAGCCAGAAATAAGAAAGCTAACATAGAAACGGAGATTGAAATTAGGGTCGGAAATAGCCTTGTTGCTGGATCTTTAACACCTCACTGAGGTTTCTCAAAGAGCCCCCAGAATAAACGGACACTTTTACAGAGGGAGCTGCCAACAGCATCCAAGACAAGAAGCCTTGATGAGGGAGACTGCAAGTAACGGAGCCAGGAGAGGTACTGGGAAAAGAACCCAAGCTGGCTCCAAACTGAACGGGAAACCCTGTAAGGGTCCAGCAGAGGGGCTCGTGAGGGGCACCAGGGACCTGGTCATCCATTTCATCCTTTGAAATGAAAAATAATAATAAAATAGAACAGGGAAGGACATGACTGCTCCTAGGTATGGTGGAGGAGAAAGTTTACTGTAGATATGAGGGACCGCAGAGGCAGAGGCAGAGGCAGAGGCAGAGGCAGAGGCAGAGGCAGAGGCAGAGGCAGAGGCAGAGGCAGAGGCAGAGGCAGAGGCAGAGGCAGAGGCNCAGAGGCAGAGGCAGAGGCAGAGGCAGAGGCAGAGGCAGAGGCAGAGGCAGAGGCAGAGGCAGAGGCAGAGGCAGAGGCAGAGGCAGAGATGTCTGGGAGAGGCCAGAGTGAACATGACCAGACTGAGCTGGGCCTTATGAACAGAGAAGGGGAGGGAGAGCCAGAGAGGACTCACCGACCATAAGAGGCAGCCTGGACCAAGAGACTGGCCAAGAGGGTAAAGGGTAGACCTAGAGGAGGAAAAGGTCCAGGCCAGTAAAGTGGAAGAAGGGCAGCCCAGTCCCTGGGCTGGAGCCCTTTAGGAGAGTGGGCGGGAGTATGCCAGCCATACAGCTAGGGACTGAGAGATGCTGGGAGAAGCTGGTGGCCAGGTCTGCTTTGATCTCTTAAATAGGCACCTCAGCCTTTTGTCCCAGGTTTGAGACCTGACACCCTTAAGTTCACAGGGTGAGGTTTTTGTTTTATTTATTTATTTATTTATTTATTTTTAATACTGTAAGTCATCCTTGTGAATGTCTTTGATATTGTGTGTCACAGCAGCACCTTCTTGTCACCTCTCCCTCCGGCGTAATAAGCTACTCGGGGGTGATGGGCAGCCCTGATAACCCTGAGGCACTCCTCCCATCACAAACACAGATCTCGCACCTTTGTCTTGTAACCAAGAAACATCCCTCCGTCCTTTCTGATACCATCTGCCAACTGGATTGGTAGAGATTAGCTGGGCAGGCAAGTGCATTAGATCCACTCGTACTCTGAATGCAACTTCTGGAAAAGTCTGTGAGGACTCATTCATTTTCACCTAGTCTATGGAGAGTTTGGAAACTACTGACTTACTGGTATGCTTTTGTCGAAATTAAACCCTAGTTGAAGATATCCATGGAATGCTAGACCTTGTATGGACAGATGGTACAGACTTAGTAGAGTGGAGGAGAAATGATACTGTATTCTCCCCAGTCCAGCAGCTGAGCCCTGCATACTACAAGAGATTTTTTTTTTTTTGAATGCTGCTGCAAGCTCCTTTAACACCTTCCACCTGTGCCCCATTGGTCCCAAGAAAGCATCTCTTCTAGACAGCAGTTCCCAATTGTTGGCTACCATTGTCTGTGTCAGCAATCCTTGGTCTCTCAGGCACTACTCAATTAGGTTTTCCTGCTTGCCCCTGGCATTTACATAGAGGTGGCCCCACCGTGTGTGTGTGTGTGTGTGTGTGTGTGTGTGTGTGTGTGTGTGTGTGTGTGTAAAACAAGAGATTATTAATAAGAGAAATATATGTGTTTACATTTATGTCTATATCTGTATCTCTATATATATCACATCACATACGATATGGAGATAGAGATGTAGATGTAGCGGCTTTTATATGGGAAAAAAAAGAGCTACGTAAGAAAAATGAAAGGTGCGAAGAAGTCATTGGCCATCAGAGCTTTCAACCAACAGCATTGCCCGTAGGTGAGAAGGGACTAGACAAAGGGTTAAGCCCTTAGGAGTGGGAAGTTATGGACTTCTTTGGTTTGAGAGCAAAAGTAGAGAGTTAGTCTGTCTGCTGTTCTTCAGTTGTATTGAGCTCAAAATAATTCTTAAGTCCAATTGGCATCCTTTAGAGTGGTACATGCTGATCCCCGTGAGCAGAAGCGTCATGGCTTAATCCGTCAAGATTCATGTTATCACCAACCTTTACAGCGACTTCTAAATGATAAAGGACACAAATCAGTAGTTGAAATCCCAACTGCAAATCAAAAAGGCCTCATGCTCATTTATATCTGTCCTAAGACTCCTACTTCCTAGTCAAGAAACCCAATGGACAGAGACAGTAATGCGCCATCCTTTAGTTCTCTATGATAGTGAGCCCCAACACAGGTTCAACGTGGGGTTGCATTAATCCTTATAAACTTATGCCATACTTCCTTTAGTTTCTGTTTTCTCGAGTGACCTTATGACCCTCCCTCACGGCTTCATCAATTCTTATGCCATTATATCATGAAGTCTACTTAGTGCCTACAAGTGTTTTGCTTTAAAGCATGTGGCCCACACCACTTCAGTTCCCATGAATACCCTTCCCTAACCTTTTTGAAGTCACCAGAGACTTGGTCAAGGATGTCTTCTTTAATGCCACAAATCTGGTAACTGTCTGATTCAGCAAGGTGAGTTAATCGAGGTCGGGTATGGAGGCCACAGCCTCTAACCATAACACTAGGAGGCCAAGGCAGGAAGACTGAGAGCTGGGGACTAGTCTGTGCGGTAGGGTGGGAGAGTCTCTAAAACCAAATCCGTAGAAGTCACATAAGAAAACTGGATTTTTAAGATGTGCCTATTTACCGGATTGTCTAAATCTCTTTCTTGGAAGTATGTAGAATACTTTGAGACGACGAATCACTCATCTGGCCCATTTAGCTGGGATAATTGGTGAGATAATGTATGGAAAGATAATATATGCAAAACACTTAGTGCTTAACATAGTTCCTGGCGCAATTCAGACATGCGATGAATGTTAGCAGTATTAAATCCTTCGTTCTTCCTACAAATCTAAACTTCAAGTTCAAATTCATAGGCTTCTTGGCTCTATATTTCACAAGAACCCTCTGTTCTTTCTCTCCTTTTCCTAGCCTGTGTGTGTGTGTGCACATGCATGAATGTATGCATATGTACACTTGCGTGTACATATGCACGCAATGCATATATAGGTGGTTGTGTTTGTAGAGACCAGAAGCTGCCATGATATATCTACCTCAGTTGCTTTCCATCATGTTTATTTGAGGTAGGGTCTTTCGTCAACCCTGGAGATAGTCAATTTACCTAGGGTAGCTGCCCAGTGGGCTCCAGGAATCTGCCCGTATCTACCGACTCTCCACCCCAATGCTGGGCTTATGGAAGTGCATCATGGTGTCCAGCTTTTCCACGTGGGATTTGACCGCAGGTCCTCAGGCTTGCACACAGGTGCTTTACCAACTGTTCCACCCAGATTCTCCACTAGCCTTCCCCTCCAGTCCACCATCAAGCTGAAGAATTCGGCTCTTGATGCTGGCCTTATTTACCAACCTTACAGTCTTTCCTGGGGCTGATGAGCTCAAGAGTCTCATTGGTCAGTACAATCTGAGTTTTTCTTAGTGCTGGGGATTGAACCCTGGGTTTCCCATGTGCGGCACATGCTCTGCTACTAACACCCTAGTGTCCCTGGCAATTGAGTCTAACAGTAGAAAATGAGAACTACATAACCATTAATAATTAAACAGATTTCTCCCTCGATCATTTTACCTAAAGAGAGGAACAAATCTACAACCTCTCTAAAACATTTTTGAATGGGGTCTCCATTAAACTAGGGCTAACCATTAAGTTATGAAGTTAATGACATACTAAGAGAAATCTCAACACATCTTTAACGAACAGATTCCAGTATCATGAACACAAAAAGATAATTTAAGAAGAGGGCTATCTCAGGTTTGTCATATCCCACATATAAGAGGCCAAGAGACACCAGAAAGCAATTCAATAGTCCCATTAGTTCCTAAAATTCTACTTTCTGAGATAGCATATCCCCAAAGCTAAGCCTGTGTTTTTATAGAATTCAAACAGACTCTGAAATGAAGAGGGAACAGATGAGCTATAAATGTGTGAATAAAGTCTTCCAAGCCCCACAGGGAAAAAAAAATGTTTAAAAGGAGATCTGCAGATATGTTTACTTTGAGCTTGAGGGTTAGTGGAAGGAATGAAGAAAGACACTTGGTGACATCATTTCTCACCGGGGGTAAGTGGAGTGGGGTGCAGTGTTTTGTGTGTGTTCGGGGGGTGAGGGTGGGAAGGCTTCCTGCTGGGAAGTGGTGTGCTGAGAACTGTCTGACAACCAGCCAAGGGATAGAAAGGACACCCCCGTTCAGAGCATTTGCCAGTCTCTTGGTATAAATATTCCCACTGTTGCTGACTGGGATCTATCGGTGTGATGCCCCTGGACTTGGAGAGATGCACAGTGATGGAAGTCTGTAATATTTCAGCCATACACACAAGAGTAAGCTTAGTGATGATGTTATTAGGAAAGGATGAGTCTGAGTTTTGATTCACTCCATCCTATATGCTGCAGGCTTATAAGATTTAGTTTTAATTAGCAGTTATATTTAATGATGGCTCACTAAATATAGCATCTGACATTTGTGTATTGAGTAATAACCATTCTTTCCTGTCCACTTTCAGGCTTATTTCAGACCTGAAAAGAAGGCCTCCACCCAGTTTTCCTTACACGATCTTACCTCCTATTTGTGGTATTCACTCCTGTAAAAATTGTCTCCAATAACAGCTTCTGTCTCTGGTTAGGCATGAGTAGCCAAGTATGCCTTCAGCTGAGCATTATTTAGGTCTGGGTGGCAGGGAATGGAGGCAGGGTGGAGGGACAGGACCAGAGCCCGAGCTGTCAGAGCTACAGCCAAGCCCTGAGACTTTTTAGAGATGATCTGTGTAGGGACTGAGCAATGACACCTTTCTCTTAGTGACATCGGCCAGGCTGCTCAAATAACTTAGTGTTCCAACTCGAATGATTCATTTTGTACGAACATTAAGTTCACAGCCAATTTGTCAATATAAGAAAGCTATCACTTCATTTTTAACTTGAAAGTGATGCTTAAATTTTGAGTTATAATTCTTACTTTAGTAAAAGACTGATGGAAATCCCCCAGAGATGATATCAGAGCCATACCCGCACCGTGTTCAGCCTGGGTGCCATATTTCTCAGGAAACCAGGAGACTGGAAACTGTCATCTGAGGAATAGCTTAAGAAATTACTTTTTTGAGAACCCTAAAGGCAGACAAGATGTAGGATTGAACTGCTGTCGCCTGGAAAGGGATTAAAATTTGATTTTGCAGATTATCATGGTAGATGGAAACCGAGGGGCTGTGTTTTAGGGATCTGACTTCCAAATTTCAGTTTTGTTATCTACTAATTGGACAAGTCATATAAACTCTCTAGATCTCAGATCTCTTATCTGCAAAACAGGGCATATTCTTTCATTATTATTAATGCATCAGATTACTATAAATGTAATGACTAAAAGCAGCGTAAATGTATTATCTTGAAGTTCCAAAGGCTAATCTCTGAAACAGGCCTCCCTGGGATCAATCAAGAAATTGGCAGGACCGTGTCCTTCCTGAGGGATCTAGGAAAGAATCAACTTCCTTGTCTTTTCTTTAGGCAAATGCATTCTTTGACACCTCATTCCACTCCTCCATCTTCAAAGCCATCAAAGTCACCTACAAATTGCAAAGATCAGGATGAAGACATCTATGAGGGTCCATCACTCTCTACTGCATAGAGAGAATGTGAGGATACAAATTGTACCACGCCATACTTATTTGGGGTTTATTTCACATCTAAACAGAAGGCTCCCATCCAGTTTTTCATACATGATTTTGCCTTCCATCCAGTTTTTCATACATGATCTTGCCTTCCTATAAAAATTGTCTCCAGTCACTGCTTCTGTCTCTGCAGGAGAGAGGGTAGCTAAGTGTGCCTTCAGCTGAATATTATTTAATGCTTCCTTCAAGTCTGAGAGGGAGAGGAGGCAGGGAGCAGATGGAGAAGCAGGACAGAGCCTGAGCTGTCAGAGTTTGAGCTCAGCACCGAGCCCTTTTAGAGATGATGGTCTGAGTAGGGACAGAGAAATGACACTTTTTAAAGATCTTTTCTTTAAAAAAATAATTATTTATTTTATACATCTGAGTACCCTGTAGTTGTCTTCAGACACATCAGAAAACGGCACCAGATCCGATTACAGATGGTTGTGAGCCACCATATGGTTGCTGAGCATTGAACTCAATAACTCTGGAAGAGTAGTCAGTGCTCTTAACCGCTGAGCCATCTTACCAGCTCCTCTTTCAAACATCTTATAGACATACCTTACCTTCTTGTGTGCTCCTTAGTGAAGCCCAAGAACATAGGAAGTATGAACATTTGTCACTATTATTATCTTTAATAACATTTGTGGGTTCTCTAGGGACACCTAAACAAAGTACCATAAAGTAGGTGGCCTACGAAATGGGAGTATATCATCTCAGGAGTCTTTTTTTTTTTTTTTTTTAAATTGTTGTTGTCGTTTTTTTTTTTTTCAGTTTTTTTTTTTAAGATTTTATTTATTTATTTTATATATATGATGAGTACATTGTAGCTGTCTTCAGACAAGAAGGCATCAGATCCCATTACAGATGGTTGTGAGCCACCATGTAGTGGCTGGGAATTAAACTCAGGACCTCTGGAAGAGCATTCGGTGCTCTTAACCACTGAGCCATCTCTCCAGCCCCTCGTCTCAGGAGTCTTAAGTGTGAGAACTTGGAGATCAAGGCATGACAAGAACAGTTTCTTCTGAGGATTCTGAGGGAAGAATCTGTTCTCGACATTTCTTCCAGTCCCTGGCCCCTCCCTGATAGATCACTAATTGAGAAAATGCCTTACAGCTGGATCTCATGGAGGAATTTCTTCAACTGAGGCTCCTTCCTCTCTGATGACTCCAGCTTGTGTGTCAAGTTGACACACAAAACCAGCCAGGACACCATGCTCCCTGAGTTTATGGTTATATACATTTAAAAAAATAAAGATACCAGGCATACTGAATTGGGCGGCCTTACCTTACACACTCATTAGTTTATCTCAACTATTAACGTCTTCAGCAGTTCTGTTGGGACTGGGTTTTAATGTGCGAATCTGGGGAGCTGTAATTCTAACCCTGATAAACTTCAAAAGATAAGGCTCAGCCAATGGACAGAAGTGTGAGCGGAATCTTTTCCAGAAAAAAAAGCATATCTGTCTGTAAGATGTCTGGATCATGGGAGGGGTATTGAGTTTCCCAATTGCTAGTCAATGAGGAGGAGTGAATGGCAGACTCTGGCAGCCTAAAGCTTTCTGAAGAGACAGATGTTGTGCCCTGAGTCTGAAGTGTTCCCTGCAGGCTCCATCACATGCTGAAGTCTCTACCTAGTGGCACTAATCTTAATTTTGGAAGTGAGCGGTGCTTAGCTTGAGGAGGCAGGTCACTATGTCTTTGAAGAATACCTTACCCTTGCCTGCTCTGCTTTGCTGGCTGATGAGGGATCAACCATCTTATTCCAAAACTCCTTTCCTCCATGATGTGTCTGCACAGCCCGTGAAGCTCACAGACAGTAGGCTTGAAACATCGTCCCCCTTTAAGCACAGTGTCTTCCCTGATACTTGTTAGAGTGACAAAAACCACAGAGGAGCACAGAAGATTGGTTTCAAGAAGTAAGGTCACTGTTGTCACAGGCTCTTGAATGTCTACGGGACTGGTTTGTCAGAGGACCTTGAAAAGTTTGGAAATGGAGGGTACAGGAGCCCTACCTAGCAGGATACGAGTAGAGATAAATGGGCAGTTGTGGTGGGGCCCCAGAAGGTAGGGGTTGTGACAGGAATCTGGGTAGTGAAGAGTGTGCCCATGAGTGTCACGTGGAAACACAGAGTCCATTTGAATTTAGACTAGAAGCCATTCATGTTACAAGAATGTAACTGAAGGTTCTGTAAGACCTCAGCTACATTTTGTCCCTGTCCTGAAACTTTGATGGAGGTGGAGTTAAAAGACTATATGAGCAATTAATCAGGTGAAGGACATATCGAGACAGTGTAATATCCAAAATGAATTCAAGACCACCCAGTACCTTCCCCCTTTGAAAAGGACTTTCCAAACTGTACTAGCAGGCCAAGAGCAGAGCCAGAGAAGGAAGCTGGCTGACTAAACAAATGTACAAACATAGTTTTAGCGGTCAAAATGATAAGCCTGAAGCTGCCAAAATAATATTAGCTGTTCTCAAAGAAATAACCATGACAAAAATAACGGTTCGCAGAAGAATTCTCCTACCCCTGCCCCACACTGAATTCTGAGAAAGACCACAAACAACCCTCACCTCGTCGATAGCTGTGACGTTAATAACTGTGACGTTAATAGGTGACCCACAAGTTCAAAATGTGCTATTGCTTTGCTGGCCAAATCATAATAACCCACCATGGGGGGCAAGCAAAATGAATCACTAGGCCAGAGTTAGTCACTATGCAAACCAACCAATGCCTGAAAAGGTTACTTGCTACACCAATGAAAATAAGCCAGTTACCCTGTTGCCCAAGTCTGTCCCTTACGAAGGTATAAAAAGTGTGTTCTTTCTTTGTTCTGGGTCTCTCCTCTGGCCTGCATGAGAGTGAGAGGAGAGTCCCTAACATGTTGGATCAATAAAAAAAAAAAAAAAATCCTCATGCGGTTTGCAGCGATGGTGGTCTCTGTGGTCTTTGTGAGCGAGGGTCTTTTGACGAACTCCAACAACAGGTCCCTGAGATGTGATTCTTTCTGGTTGCATCAAGAGTGTGGTGAGACCTGAGAGAAAACCGTGGAGCTTCTGAAGGCCTCTTGAAGCTCAGTGAGAAAGTCAAGTAGAAAGCCTGGTTTCTGAAGAGATTATCACCTTTAAATGTAAGCCAAGAGTTGGAGAGATGGCGTAGATAAAAGCATGGGCTGCTCTTCTAGGCTCAGTTCCCAGCATCCACATGGAGGCTCGCTACTGGCTGTAACCTGGGATCCAGGCAATCTGATACCCTCCTCCTGCCTCTCTGGGCACCAGGCACAAGTGTGGTTTTTGTACACCGGGTAAAAAATGTGGTGCACAGATGTACATGCAGGCAAAACACCCCCACACATAAAATGTAACGAAATAATTTTTAAAAATATTTATTTATTTATTTTATGTATATGAGTACACTGTAGCTGTTTCCAGACAACACCAGAAGAGGGCGTTAGATCCCATGACAGATGGTTGTGAGCCACCATGTGGTTGCTGGGAATTGAACTCAGGACCTCTGGAAGAGCAGTCAGTGCTCTTAACCACTGAGCCATCTCTCCAGCCCAATAAAATAATTTTAATTAAGAAAAGTATAATCTAATTATGGAATATTGGAATAGGAAAGATGTTGAGGTCACCACAGAGATGAGACACCATCTATCACAGGCTCAAAGTGTGAAAGAATACATTTGACAAATGCAGCCCGGGAGAAGAGCTATGTCAGGATTTTGTGGTTGTACAGTGTTTTCTAGGAGAGTATTTTTCCTCTTTCCATGTACTCAGGGGCCGCTATCGCCATGACCAAAGGGGGCCCCAGTAATGCTCAGGTGCCAGTATAGTCGTGCAATGGCGGTTTTTCAAATACGTCGACGGTTAAGAGTCATGGGGATGTGAAAACTTCCACTTAGATTTCAGAGGAAAGCGTGGGAAGTCCATCACTTGTACAACAGGGTCAACTTCTGTGAGGGCCTCTCTGAGGGCAGTGGGAAGCCATGAGAGTCAAGTCAAAGAAATTATGAGTACTTTAAAAAGTTAGAGGTGCCAGGAATGTAGGCTATTTGCAAAGCAAAGCTATGACAACGAGCAGAGGCAGTCCATGAGATGGGACCATGTGGCCGCAAAAGGCAAAGCCACCAGGACAGCGCTGCCCCAGACCCTGGGTGCTCACGTCCTGCCCCGTGTGTCTGGACCTCAGACACAGAGCTATAGAACTTACTGGCCTGCTGAGTCCTGGGTTTGCTTTGGTCTCACCAGTCCCTCCTAAGCTCTCCATCCTTCCTTTCGGGATAGGGAGATTTACTATGTCCCGTTCTATGTTGTAAATTTACCATCCGCTTTGGATTTTTCAAGGACTCACAGGTTAAGTTTGCCTTGTGCCTTGGAGGCTTTTAACGCAGGCTCCTGAACGATGCTGGAAGTGTTGAGAGCTTGGAGACTCTGGGACGGACATGGATTCTGCATTCAGAGTAATTCACGTTCCCTTGGGGCCAGGGCAGAATATGAAATGTCAGCCACTGACTGAAGCTGAAGCTTGGACCCCAGGGGAAGCACTACGTGCGGGGGCGGAAAGAACCTTCGCAATTCGTGCTGAGCTGTAGGAAGCAGGTCTGGGGCACCATATCTTTGAAGGGCATCTTGCCCTGGTCCCTCTGTGGCGCTCTCTGTCTCTCTCTGTCTCCCTGTCCCCTGCCCCCACCCCATCTCTCTCTCTCTCTGTGTCTCTCTCTGCCTCTGTCCCCCTCCCCTCCCCCTCCTCTCCCTCCTTACTCCATCAAGAGTAAAGGCTTTGTTCTGCCTCCTTTCCCTCCACACTGTTTCTGCCTTACCACAGGAGTAAAGGCAGTGGTGTCAACCAACAGTAGATTGCAATCCTTAACTGTGGTCCAGCATAAACCTTTAGTCCTTTAAAATATTTTCCCTCAAGTATTTGCCACAAAAAAAGAAAAACAAAAACAAAAAAATCCCACCAAACCAACCAACCAAACAAAATAATAAACTGGGTAACACAATCTATAAAATGCCACCTTAAAATTCTTGGTCTGTTTTTGTTTTTGGTTTTGGTTTTTTGTTTGTTTTTTCGAGATAGGGTTTCTCTGTGTAGCCCTGGCTGTCCTGGAACTCACTCTGTAGACCAGGCTGGCCTTGAACTCAGAAATCCGCCTGCTTCTGCCTCCCAAGTGCTGGGATTAAAGGTATGTGCCACCACTGCCCAGCTTGTTTTTGGTTTTGTTTTAAAAATTTTTAAACCTTAAAAAACAGAACTATCATGCGACCCAGAAGTCCCACTGTGGGACAAATTTCCAAAGGGGATGAAATCATTATGCCAAAGAGATACTCACACTCCTGAATCTTTTTTTTTTTTAACTTTTTAAAAGATGTATTTATTATTATATGTAAGTACACTATAGCTGTCTTCAGCCACACCAGAAGAGAACATCAGATCTCATTACAGATGGTTGTGAGCCACCATGCGGTTGCTGGGATTTGAACCCAGGACCTTCGGAAGAGCAGTCTCTTCACTCTCCACTGAGCCATCTCTCCAGCACCCCCCCCCCAAATCTGTTGAAGTTCCAGTTACAGTAGCTAAGATTTCGACTCAGATTAGACGCCCATCACTGCGTGCACAGAATAGTGTGTGTGTCAACTGAAAGAGAAACGAACAAAGTAGGTCCTGCCGTTCTCAACAGCACACACGAAGCTGGAGGAACTCAGAGTCAAAGGTGATGCCGCACGCCCTCATTCATTCATCTGTAGGAACCATAAAACTGACCTTGTGGACCAGTCTGGTAGAACAATGGCCATCAGAGATGGAGAGAGGAGGAGGAGGGAAGAAATTGTATGAGGAAAGCAAAACCCAACAGACAGAGAAAACTTGCTCTGCACTCTGTAGTACACCAGGAGATCTACTGAGCACAGTGGCAAATGATGTGTTTCACAATAGCTGGGAACCTCCAGCACACCAAAATGACTAACAGTCAAAGAAGCACAAGTGCCTACTAGGACTTAATCATTTATTTTGTACACATGTCGAATTATCATAGTGTGCTCTATAAAGATGTATGATGTGTTTCTATTAAAAATGGGTATTACACAACACAAAAGACAAGTTTTAAAAATATAATTGATGCCGGGGAGCTGCACCGTTTCTCAGAGGTAAAAAAAAAAAAAAAAAAAAAAAATTCCGATTTTTGTCTGTGCTTTTCTCGGTTTGCACTGTACTCAGCTGATATTGACTGAGGCTTCACCTGGACCCTAGTACCATGGTAGGAGGCTACGTAAGCCTCCCTGGCAAATCGTTTGAGTACATACAGGAAGTTTAAGCTATTTTTCGGAGAGTGTAAAACCAAAGGAAGCTCTCCACGAACTATCTGAAGGGTGGTAAAGCCAAGTCCTTCCAGAGGTGACGCTGCTGGCAGAGTTTAATCCCCTTAATGCTTTCTGGTTAATTGTCCTCGGCCCCCTATGTCTGTCTATAGTATCTCTATGCTACTGGACTAAGCCTTATGGACTTGTGTATATATTTTAGCCTGAATAGTTTTTGGATCAGGAAAAAAAATGTAAAGATATATTTGGATTTTAATATCAATATTTATAGTGTCTTACAGAATCTCCACCCCCCCACATTTTTCTAAGCTGCAAGAATCATGTAAATCAACAGTAAAATACCTCAGAATAAACATATATGAAAATGTAAAAAAATGAAGTTTAACAATTCTACTGGCATGAGAGCACTTAGTTGTAGAACTGTTACCTCACGTCCAGGCACCGAGTTCAATCCCTGGTACCTATTTTTACCAGGAAGAGGTAAAGTGTGTGTGTGTGTGTGTGTGTGTGTGTGTGTGCGCGTGCGTGAATGTGTGTGTGTGTTTGTGTCTGTGTTGTGTGTACATGTGTGTATGTGTATTTATGTGTATATATGTGTGTATGGGTTTACATGTGTGTGTATGTACTTATGTGTGTATATGTGTGTATGTATATGTGTGTTTGTGTGTGTATGATATGCATAGGCATGAGGATATGTGTGGTGCCTGTTCATGTGTATGTTGAGGAGGACATTGAGTATCCTACTCTGTTAATTTCTGTGAAACAGAGTCTTTCACTGAACCTGGGCCCTGGCTGACAGCTAGCAAGCACAAGAGATCCTCCTGTTCCTGTTGGGGTTACAGGTACTCAAACAGCCTTGCCTAGCTTTCTATATGGTGCTAAGATCCAAATTCAGGTTCTTATGCTTGGGCAACAAGCTCTTACACGCCAAGCCATCGACCCAGCCCCAAGGACTACTGTAGGGGAGAAATTGGATATAGAGGAACAAATTATTAGTCGGTGAGGTGATGTGTCTGGTGACAGAAGGGGACCTGGGAAGAAATGCCAGGGATGGAAGACTTATACATTTGAGAAGACAGTGAAGCAAAAATCTAGGAAAGGGCTTGGCGTGGAGAAAGCTTAGATGTATGCAAGACTCATAGACACAGTCATACTTAAAGTTATTAAGAATGACCTTAGACCAAGGTGGGCAGAAAAAGCAACTGATCCTGGAGAATTAAAAAAAATCACAGTACATTGGAGCAGCCTAGAATTCCTTCTCTTTCTAGACCCGTGCTTTTCTTTTGGGTCTACTGCCCAGCAGAATACGTGCACAGCTGAGGCCAAAGAAAACTACCAGGAAAGAAGATGCCCAGGGAAATCCAGCTGGAACAGGGAGGGGTTCAGAAGCACCAGGGCTGTAGCTATCTGAGAAGTGGGGATTCACGTGCTTCCCCACCCATGCCAGGGCCTGAGTGAAGCAGTAGAAATGAGATCTGGTTTCCTACATTCTTATCCTTTGTGGTTAGGCGAACAGGAGATGAAAAGTTGGCAGACCTGTTAGAGACTCGGGACCCAGAAGACAGCAGAATGTCCTAGTTTCTCTGGCCAGGAACAGCAGAAGGGAGCTCTGGTTTCTAATCTCCTGAATGAGCACCCTTACCCGGAGGTCACACACTGGCTAAAATTCCAGTCTAGACAGTAATCTCTGGAACTGGATCGCTGGCTTTTTAAAGTGGAAATGGATTATGTGTGTTTTTCAATTTTATCCCATCTCCTAAATGATTTTAGGGTTATCTCTTCTGAGGGGCAATGGACCATTAGAGACCCATGAAGGGAAAGCTGTTTCTTCCTGGCCAGAAGAATGGAGTCTACCTATGGAGTCTAACATTTCACCCTATCTGAAATATAAGCACTAATCCAATTGGGCAGGTCAATCAACTGACTAAGAGATACCCTGTCTGGAAGATGGATTTACCCAATGCCATGCTAACGGAGCACCAACGACTCTCCGTTTCAAGGTCTTTTCTGGACTTGGGCAGCATTATCTGTCGCATCTGACTCTCTGTCTGGCACTCTTTCCAGGTTCCATCCTGTCATCAGATACGTCGCTGACTAATAATTTGCTCCTCTATATCCATGGGGGGAATAGTTACCCCCTAAATGAGATAGCATATGCCCTTTCCCCGAATCCCTGCTCCCTGTGCTTCTGGTTCTGGAGTCCACCGTCTTCACTCAGGAAAACAGAACTTTCCCTCTGGTGCTCTGAGCATTCTCACCGTTTCTCTGAAGTTGCCTGAGTTCTCTGAGTTTGCTGTGTGGCTCCTTGCCAAATCTCCGTGCCCAACTCAAAAGGCATAATGTTCGTTCTTTTCTCCATCTCCTCCTTCTGGGCAGCTCCCAAGATTTACAGCCAGCCTGCCTTATGGGTCTTCTTTTAAACCCTGATAAATTGTCCTCAAACCTCCCTTGAGCCTGTTCTTAAAATATTTTGTTAATGAGGCTAAGGATCATGAAAGGGGACCCTGGTTTCCCCCCATAACACATGCACCCAAAGTGGGGCTTTCCAAACTTTCTCTTAACGACAGTCATTCTCAACCCATGCGTCACAACCCCTTTGGGGTTGACCTACCCTTTCCCAGGGGCCACCCAAGACCACTAGAAAGTACAGATATTTACATTATGATTTACAGAAGTAGCAAAGTTGCAGTTATGAAGTAGCGGCAGGATAATTTTATGGTTGGGGGGTGTTCCTCAGGACACTAGGTTAAAGGGAAGGAAGGTCGAGAACCACTGTGTTGGGAGGAGGTCTGCGTCCCTGCATCCCTGCGTCCCTGTGTCCCTTGTCTTGCTCTTCGTGACTTCTTTGCCTTCTGCTTTCTAAAATCTCTGGAGTTGGGAGTTGGCTTTCTTTCACCTATTTAGGGGTCTATCTTAACCTAAGCTATCCTTCCTATCTCTTAGGTCAGGTCTGTGCACGTCAGTCTCTTCCCCTTTTGCCATATGCATTTACTATCGCCAATCATCGTCCAGCCATGTTCTGGGACTTTAGAGGAAACAGGTGGGATTTAGAAGCAACTAATCTTCTGGGAGGGGTGGTATAGGGGAAGAGGAAGAAGTGTTGCTCTCAAAGAAACACCTATCACTGTCCTGCTGAACTTTGAACAACTCCCTCATCTTTTTTGTTTCATTTTTTTTTTCCCCTGAGAGAGACAGGGTTTCTCTGTGTAGGCCCTGGCTGTTGTGGAATGTGCTCTATAGACCAGGCTGGTCTCAGACTCAGAGACATCAGCCTGCCTCTGCTTTTGCCACTCAGTGATGGGATTGGAGGTGTTGTGCACCGCTGTCTTGTACCAGGGTAAGAGAGACAGGAAATATATTTTAGTGCTGTCTCTTTGGTAAAGACTACCAAGTGCTTTTCTGGGGTCAAGAGCTCTGGGAGCACTCAGGGAAAGTAAATGTATATTAATATAATTGGCACAAACATCCTTGCGTTATTATACTCATTAAAAGAAATGTGCCCAACACGTGTTAGCAACAAGAAAGTAGGTCATGGGAAAGACTGTATGCATAAAGACGATTGCAGTACAGCCTTGCAGCAGGAAAGAGACCACACTCACCTCGGTTCTAACAAAGAGATGTAGGATGAGTATCCCAGGAACAGGGTCAGTGGATGAAACTGTGTGGAGAGGCATCAGAGGTCAAGGGACGGGCTGGAGAGTCGGCTCTGCTTATAAGAGCACGCACTGTCTTGATGGAAGACACGGGTTTGATTCCCAGCATCCGCATAACAGCTCACAAATATCCATAACTCCAGTTCAGCGAATCGGATACCCTCTTCTGGTCTCCATGGGCACTAGGCATGCCCACGGTGAGCAGACATATATTCAAGCAAAACACTCATAGACATAAAATACAATGTAAATAAATCTAAGTAAAAAGTCCTTTTAAAAAGGAAATCAGGGCCAATGGAAGAGTTAGGGGATGGACTGAAGAAGCTGAAGGGGTTTGCAACTCCATAGGAAGAGCAACAATGTCAACCAACCAGACACCCCTCACCCCCCAGAGCTCCCAGGGACTAAACCACCAATCAAAGAGTACACATGGACCTATGGTTCCAGCTGCTTATGTAGCAGAGGATGGCCTTATCTGGTATCAATGGGAGGGGAGGCTCTTGGTCCTCTGAAGGCTTGATGCCCCAGAGTAGGGGGAATGCCAGGGTGGTGAGGCAGGAGTGAGTGGGTTGGAGGGGGAGCATCCTCATAGAAACAGGGGGTGGGGTGGGGAGGGGATAGGGGGTTTGTGGAGGGGAAACCAGGAAGGGGGATAACATTTGAAATGTAAATAAATAAAATAACCAATAAAAAAAATTAAAAAAGAAGGAGGTCCAGGGAATTCTTGCTGGATGAAAGTGAGAAGATTCTGAGAAAGATTATATATCATAGTTGGGAGATTTTTGTCAGCGAATTGACAAAGAGGGAGTTCCAAGGTCAGAGTCAAAGAGATGGTTCTGAAACCTGGCTGAGGTTTAGATCAAAGGAGAGAATTTTTGTCACAGGAAGTTCCAGGAAAGGCCAAGCTCCGCCACATCAACACGTCTCTGTCATCGCAGTAATACTTCCCTCGGGAAGGACCGGATTAAAGTCAGAGTCATGGAGCCTGACTTGGGCTTGCTATCTTCTCTGCTGAGGAAGTCCTTGTTCATTTCTCAAGTGCAGAACTATTGCAAGGTTCCTGTCCTCAGGCTAAAACCCTGACCGTTAACTATCACTCATCTGTTATAAGTGCTCCTTTTATAGGCAACATCCAAACCCTCTCCTGGATTCTGGATGGCTTATTATACTTAGCTTTGATAATCTTTACAACATGTTACCTTAGGAGAACATTTCTAGCTGGGCGTGCCTCATAGCATTGGCGGAGGCTGAAGTGCTTGAGACCGGTTTGAGCTAGTCTTTCTTTAAGATTGTGGTGAGTTTTGTTAAGGTGTGACTTTAAAATACAGGGGCCAGAGATAGCTCAGGGGCAAAAAGAGCTTGACTGAGTTTGGATCTCAGCAAGCCATGGTGAGTGACATGCAATTGCTTGTAACTCAAGATTCCCAACAAAGCAATCCTCCTGTCTTAGGCTACATGCTACTCTGTGTATGCATGTGCATGTGTGTGTGAGCACATGTGTGTGTGTCTATGTGTTCATGTGTGTGTATACGTATATCTTTATATATCTATATCTATCTATCTATCTATCTATCTATCTATCTATCTATCTATCTATCTATGTGTGTGTGAATATATGTTGGGGGGATACAGGAGTGTCATGGTGTGCACTTGGAGATCAGAGAACAACTTTTAGGAACTGGCTCTCT
Organism: Mus pahari; assembly: GCF_900095145.1. Classification (NCBI taxonomy): domain Eukaryota; kingdom Metazoa; phylum Chordata; class Mammalia; order Rodentia; family Muridae; genus Mus; species Mus pahari. The sequence goes on from NC_034598.1 coordinate 60,094,154, forward strand.
TCTACCATATGGATTCTGGGACTCAAACACAGGTCACCAGCAAATGCCATTACTTGCTAAGCTGTCCAACTCTTTTGTCATGGTCTTCTTTTTAAAGAACAAATTCCATCAAACAGACCCTTTAGAGAAAAAACCAATTAGTCCTACCTCACTTAACAAAGTGCATTTCTACCATAATCATTTGAGCCTAGGAACTTCTTACAAGGACTGCTTTAAGTCTCAAGTGTGAATCTGTTGAGATACCTTCTAAAAGTAAAGAGTTTTGGAGCAAGATGTTACAGAAAAATAACAACATAAACCAAAACAAGAGAGAAAGAAAAAAAAAAAAACAAGTAAATTCAGGAGCTGTGAAGGACACCGATCTTCCAGCTGAAATGACAAAGAAAACTCATAATTCTAGAGGTGAGCATAGCAGCTCTTTCGCAAACATCACACTATCCAGTGAGGGGTGGAGTCTCTGAAGCGCTCCCAGCCATCCTGACAGCCCAGACTGCTGAGAACGCTCCATCCATCCATCCATCCATCCATCCATCCATCCATCCATCCATCCATCGCTGTTAGTCATGGGTGGCATTTGTGGTTACTAATGAACTACAGAAGTGAAAACAAGCATTCGGGCAGCGACAGCCAACTGCAGAGTCCACTATGTGTTCACAGTATCCTAGGAAACCATGTCCCCACCACAGGACCTCAGGTGAAGACAGCCATGGCCGTCATAACAGCCTGGAAGGTGTGTGTGTGTGTGTGTGTGTGTGTGTGTGTGTGTGTGTGTGTTTGTGTTTAATTTAAAAACAGTCAGTTATGACCTTTTTGGGGGGTATGATGCAAAATGATAGGCAAGAAACATTCACGTAGAAGACAGGACACTCTCTCAATGAGCAGCAGTTTTATTCCTACATTGGTGAGGGTTTGTGCAAGATTCCATATAGGTTTCCTTTAACCACGGTTACATATCTGAAAATATATTAAGCACATACATTATTTAAATAGAAAGGCTGATGAGGTTCTTCATTCAAACAATGCTGGTTACAATGCAATCGTGTGGGTAGATGCTGTAGTGTGAAAAAAAAATACATTTACTGCCATTTTACTAGATTTGCAGAGAACATAAATGATTTTGAAACCAGGAAAGTGCTCTATTATAGAACATAACAGGTTCAGTTGCTGGGTTTATTTACATGATCTATTGCGCTTCACACACACGACGGAGCGGCTAAATGCGCCTCTGTGGACTTCAGAATTTGTAGGTACAAACATCCAAAGCACACAGCCAGAAACGACTTCCGCTCTAAACCGTGCATGCACGCAGGGTGTGCGAGCTGTGAACTGTTCTCTGTGTGGCGGGAGTTAAGTAAGAGAGACTTGCTCTTTGCTCTTGGAGAACTGAGCCTCACAGACGATGGCCAAGATGAAGTGCTCTTTAAGTGGGGGACTGTGTGGCCTCTCTTGGCGGTACGGCTGAGGCCAGAAGACTCTGACCTCTGGTGTAGACGGTCCCACTGACTGGCAGATGGAGGCTGTTGGGTTTCTAAAGCCACAATCACACGGGCTCCTTCCTCAAGGCATATTTACACACACAGCTCAGCCGTAATGGGACCGCTTACTTGCCTTGGGGCAAGGATGGCATTTCTTTTTTTTTTTTTTTTTTTTTTTTTTTTTTTTTTTTTTTTTTGGTCAGAAATAT